>NC_080190.1:59982500-60317500 GCF_030028045.1 Hippopotamus amphibius kiboko | reverse complement strand
GGGAGCGCGGAGTCTTAACCACTGTGCCACCGGGGAAGTCCCCCTGATATAAGTTTTGACATCTTTATTATGAGTGGAATGAAAAAGGGCATGATACAGCCCTAAACTAGGCCTTATTTACCTCTCAGAAGATGATGCCTTTAATTTTGTGTGCACGTATGTACACGTACATATGTATATTCAAATATAAAACATAGATGTTTATATATAACACACATGGTATATACATAGCTAAGTCTATGTATATGGAGACAGAGATCTATCATTATTATCATCACAATGTGTATTAACCTGCTTGAGTTTTAGGCTGATGCTCCCTCTCCTGTTGAGACGGCTGAAAATCCCAGCGTTTATTCGCCATCTTTAGAAGTTGCTGCGGCTTGCTTTCTAGCTATTTCATAGTCCCTAACTTTGCTTAAAAGCATTTCTAATTCTTCACTTTGAAAAGTGGATTGCAAATGAAGTTTACTACGGAATGTTTTGTACCAGGAAAACTAATGCCCCGTTTCTCCCCCTTAATGAATGCCAAAATCATCACAGACTCGAGGTTCATGAATAATGTGTATTGTCCAATTAAGTGCAAATGCTGTTCCGTTCTTGCAACTGGTATGTGATGCCAGTTCTGGCCTTAGAATGGGCACTGAGGGTGGCGATGGAAGAAGGGCTTGGGGAGGGTTGTGGGTGTGTGCGTGTGTGTCTGACAGCTAAGCCCCCACAACTTGTAGCACGCTCATTACGTCCTGGGAGCTAAACTTCTCATGCTCGAGTCCACAGAGAGGTGTTTTCTTCCAACCGTAAATAGAACTTATCTTAAATTTCTAAATCCTCAGTCTTTAACAGCCCGGGAACTCTTGCCTGGTCATGTTGTCCTCTGCCTGTAAAACCATCAACTCTAATTGGCCAGCAGACCCCTCTCCCCAGCTGAACTGCTCCGGGTGGTCAACCTCTGGAGGCTGCAGCAGTGACTCTCTGTACCCAAAGAGTACATTTTATTCTTTCGGCTCCTGATCAAGATGTCCTTCACCAAGAAATCCTGGCAGCATTTTGAGGCTGCTGATTTGGGTACTGGGTATGTTCTTGGTGGTGTTTTGTTATGTTTCGTTAGCATTTGCTTATTTGCATATAATACTGTGGTCAGGAACGTGCTACTTCTCCAGGGAAATTGTTTGCAATGCATCACTGAAGCAACAGCTTATCAATTCACCCTGCTTATTCCCTGTGGTCTGCCATGGTGAGGATGAAGCTTTCATGTATCATGAGCATGAATTGGGTGTGTTCTTGATCTTCCACTGCCGAAAACACAGAGCCAGGAGGACGTGATTTCAAGTCACTGCTTTCACACACCCAGTAAAGGTGGTCATTTCACATAACTGAGCCTCAGTTCCTCCATCAGGAACAGAAGATAGTAACTAATAATTGGTGTATCCGGGTGGATGTATAGAGTAAAACGGTATTATCTGGAAATCCTAAAGCCTGGTGAACGTGTTTGTAATCGCCCTCTTTGCTTTGCGTGTATAGACATTTTCACTTACAGCTTCACGACTGGACATGACAAATCTCTACGAATTGGGCTTACCCAAGCCTGATTAATGTTGTTCATAAAAATATTCATCCATCAGGGTTTTGCATTTGTAGCATTTAGTTGTGCCAAATAACAGAGCGAGCCAGCAGTTTCTTAGAATTACACCTCTAATAATGAATGCTGGAGACAGAATTTTTTTCAGCCTAAAATCTCTTCTTATAACTCAGGGCTGATGAGTGCTGCCCTGCATTTCTTGATGGATCCAATTTAACACCAGACGAAGCAGTGACTCAGACTAACTTAAATATCTCAAGACGAGTTTCACCTTTTCCTCTGAGGCCATATCAGTTCAATTGCATAAGTGCAAATTTATTGAAAGTGGTTTGGTGCTTAGCTTTTCTCTATTGGCAGTAATGGAGTTTAAATTTATAGCAGGCTGATGAATTTCAGATAAGAGAACCATTACCTTACAACAACATTAAGGAAAAATATATAACTCCAATTGCTGAACCTCAAATGCGTATTGTTTGAATGAGGGGAGATGGATGAGGTAGGCTGACATTTGCAAATGCAATTCCTTTCCATCCTCATGGTGCTAGCCCAGGAGTTTGAAAGCATGGCATATTCCAGAAAGGGCTTGGGCTAGGTATGCATTACAAGTGCATTATAACAAAATAGCAGGAATAGGATATGATCTAGAGGTGAAGGATTTTTCCTTCTCTTAATTAATATAATTGGAGGTGTCTTTTGGCAATGGACCAAGGCTGTCATAGGGCTTGGGTGGTTCATTTGGTACTTGTGACGTCCTTTCCTGTGGGCTATTTTCCTTTTATACATGGCTTTATCTTCCCACAGGGTAGGACTCTGGCATCGTGTAGACTGCAATGAAGGATGCCTGGTACAAATGTGAGGTCCAAAGAGGCCTAGGTTTCTCTATCTTCTTGGGGCTTCTGGTATATGCGGGGGGAGGGTGGTGAGAGGGAAGGAGTGCAATTGAAACAATTATATTTTAAAATATGTTGTTATATTTTTAAATATGCTGAACAAATGAACTCTTTAACTTTTAAAAATGCAATATTGTTCTGCTACGCATAAGATAATCACAGAATTGATAAAATAGGGGTTATAGACAATGGAACATAAGTTTCAGGTTGTGTGATGAACTTTATTTTTTCCCCAGTCTGTCACCTATCCTAGCAATTGTGTGAATAACCTCGTTTGGAGATAAAGTCTCTTATTTAAAATGTATTTTTGTTGAAGTATAGTTGATTTACAATGTTTCAGGTGAGCAAAGTGACTCAGCCGTACATACATGTACTCTTTCAGATTCTTTTCCATTATAGGTTATTACAAGATACTGAATACAGTTTGCTGTGCTATGCAGTAGGACCTTGTTGTTTATTTATATATATAGTGGTGTATATCTGTTAATCTTAAATTCCTAATTTATTCCTCTCCCCCCTTCCTTTTTGGTAACCTTAAGATTGTTTTCTATGTGAGTCTGTTTCTGTTTTGTAAAGAAGTAATTTGTATCATTTTTTTTTAGAATTCACATATAAGTGATATCATGTCTTTCTCTGCCTTACTTCACTTAGTATGGAGATAAAGTCTTAACATGGGATCCTTTGTGGGTTCGCGTGTCAAATAGCCTTTCTGCTTTTCTGTTTCCATCCCATTCCCCTATGTGCCATAGCGTTCCAAAAAGTTTCATTCTTGGGCAACTTACTTATTTTTTCTGGCTTTTGTCCTCCCTCTCCATAAAATGCATGTGTGTCTGTGGCAGGGGTAGAGGTAGGGGATTCCCAGAGCCACCAGGGTCCAAGGTGAGACCCCCAAATTTCCCCAGGATGAGAGGTATTTTCCCTGTTTTTAAAGAGAAAACTCGCTTCACCGAGTCTCCGGGAAAACCCCTCTTGGGGTGGTTTCTCTGTGGTCTGGATTCTCTGTGGTCCTCTCTCAGTCCAAGGCTCTTTCTCTGCAGTTCATGCTGTGCAGAGGGAACCAGCCACAACTGGCCCTGAGAATGAGAAGAAATGGAGGAAAAAGGCATTCCATTTCTATAAATCCCCCTGACCCTCCTGAGAAGGGAGTGGCTGAGGGATGAGCCATGAAAACTGCCTGTGTCATTTTATTTCTTTATTTTATTGATATATAGTTGCTGTTACAGTGTTGGGTTAGTTTCCGGTGTACAGCAAAATGATTCAGTTAGATAGATATATTCTTTTTCAAATTCTTTCCCCTTACAGATTATTGTGAGAGATTGAGAGCAGTTGCCTGTGCTATACAATTGGCCCTTGTTGATTATCTATTTTATATATAGTAGTGTGTATATGTTCATCCCAAACTCCTAATTAATCCCTCCCCACACCCCTGCCTTTTCTTCTTTGGTAACCATAAGTTTGATTTCTGTGTCTATAAGTCTATTTCTTCTTTGTAAATCAGTTCATGTGTATCATTTTTTTTAGATTCCACATATAAGTAGTATCATATGATATTTGTCTTAGGCTAACTTCATTTAGTATGATAATCTCTAGGTCCACCCATGTTGCTACAAATGTCATTATTTCATTTTTGTGGCTGAATAATATTCCATTGTATATATGTAGCACATCTTCTTTATCTGTTCCTCTGCCAGTGGACATTCATGTTGCTTCCATGTCTTGGCTGTTGTGAATAGTGCCTCTATGAACGTTGGGGTGCATGTATCTTTTGGAATTAGAGTTTTCATCTTTTCCAGATATATGCCCAGGACTGAGATTGTAGAATATACGGTAACTCTTTTTTTTAGTTTTTTAAGGGACCCCATACTATTCTCCATAGTGGCTAAACCAATTTACATCCCCACTAACCATGTAGGAGGGTTCCTGTTTCTCCACACCCTCTCCAGCATTTATTATCCATAGACTTTGATGATTCTGACCAGTGTGGGGCGATACTTCATTATACTTTTGAGTTGTATTTCTCTAATGATTCGCGATGCTGAGCATTTTTTCATGTGCCTGAGGGCCTTCTGTACGTCTTCTTTGGAGAAATGTCTATTTAGATCTTTTGCCCATTTTTTTTTTTGATTGGGTTGTTTTCTTGATATTGAGTTTCAGGAGCTGTTTCTATATTTTGGAAATGAATCCCTTATTGGTGACATCGTTTGCAAATATTTTCTCCCATGCCATAGGTTGTCTTTTCATTTCAGTGATGGTTTCCTTTGCTGTGCAAAAGCTTTTAAGTTTCTTTAGGGCCCATTTGTTTCTATCAATGGATACTTAGGTTGCTTCCATGTCTTGGCTACTGTAAATAGTACTGCAATGAACGTTGGGGTGCAGGTATCTTTTCGAATTGTAGTTTTTTCCTGTAGAGAAAAACTATAAGGAAAACTATGTCTCATTTTAGACCCTGCTCCTCTGGCCTTTGTCCTGGCACTGCGGGCAGGGAATGGAAGTCCACTCAAACTGCCCTGTACGTGGACGGTTCTTCCTGTGTGCCTTGCAGTCTCTGTCCTGGGACACCAGAGGCAGCCCAAAACTTAAAACGCAGTTAGCTTCAAGAGAGAATCTTCAGTTTTCTATAAGTAATACCAGAGGGATTTGTGTAGAATGAGACATTCATTTTGTAGTTATACAAACAACAAATTTGAAAGAAAGGGGGCTGAATTCAGTTGGCTGGTGGTTTATTGCGAAAAGAACTGGCTATTAACTGAACTCAGCAAAGTTTGAATGAAATGAAACAGGCAAACACATGATGTTTTGCCAGCAGTTTTCTCAGCCAGCAAACAGCTTCTGGTGTGGCCCAATCTTGGAAACGTGGATACTGTCATTCTGGGCTACAGCAACCCACTGTGGTCCCTTGTTATCACAGCCCATTAGAAAAAACCCAGACTAATGGGGCCTTGAGGTTAAAATTGTATTTCAAATGCAAAGTGCTGAACGCTGACCACAGCTGATCCAAGTACATCAATTATAATTTTAATGTGGAGGCTTGGAGACTCTATCCGTCATCCCAAGTAGTTTGTTTTTAATGTAAGGACAATGGCACACATCAAAATAATAAAATTAAAAGTAACCAAAACTACCGTATTACATTTTGATTCACAAACATAATTTTGGAAGTGAGAGATAAACAAGAGATGATTTAATTCAACTTCCTTATTTTACAGATGAAGAAACTGAGGCCTTTAGGGATGGCCCACATGCCTTCCCTGGGGTAGAGATTCCGGCCCATCTCCACTTTTTAGTGTCTTGGCTTACAGAAATTGACATTGTGGAGCTTCATGGATTAGGAAGGACAGATTACTTTTTTGGTCCCATTTTAATTTTTCTCAAAACTCATAAAATATCATTAGAGTGCTTTTTAATTTTTTCTGAAAAGCAGGAAATCGTAAGATTGATAAATAGTTTAATGGGAACCTGATGGCTTGATTAATTAATCACCAAGCTGAGGAACCACTACAATTCATATGTCAATTCAGACTCTTTTCGGGAAATGATTTGAATCAATTGCTAATGAAATTGAGAAATTTAGGAGCCGCTTTCTGACTTCGAAATGACAAGGCTCATATTTAACTCAAGAGACGTGACAGTTAATGACAACATAAAAAGTGCCATGAATTATTTTCCAGATCATGGGAAAATTACAGCATCTCCCCATTGAAACAGCTCTCAGCTCATCAGCATGAAAATAAACAGCCTTAATCACATACTAAGAAATCTTCAATGCTGTTTCAAATCTAGGTTCTTTTTGAAATAAACAAAGACCAGAATCCTCAGGAATAATTGTAATATTTCATAACCTCGTCCTTAATACAGAGTGATCGATGAACCTAGTCTAACTGATGTTACTCCTGAAACCCTATGGAAAAAAATATTGTAGATCATTGTTCACCTTAAATCCTTAAAATAGGTAGTTTAATTTCTGTTCCCTGCTTTAATTCATAGGCTGAGCTTTCCAATCCTGTTTATCTATAAAAGGGCTTGCTTTGTACATCTTTCCATAACTTTTCATTTCCAGCCAGACTCTTTAATTAATTTAAAGTTGCATCTAGATATAACAAGACAGTTATTGTGTGTTAATGAAATATCAGTGGCAAGTGGGTAAGTGCACTGATCAATATTTAATCTAATTAAGGTGTATACAAGGCAATATTATTATGTAATTAACTCAGCATAAGTAATACATGCATGTTTAAATTTTTACTAATATATTTAAGAATTTTTAGATCACGCTGTTTTATGGGCTTACTTGAGAGATATAAAATTAAAATGTTTGTCAAGATCTACTGGAGCAACTACTAAATGTAGCTCTTAATCATCTCAACAGTCTTTAAGGTTCCCGTGAAGTTCTAGTAGTCTCACTAAGTGTGAAAGATGAATTTGCTGCAGACAAGAGTCCACATGTAAAACCTTTCTGCAATGGTCTTTTAATTTTTTGCTCTAAGTTCTCATGCTGCTTTGCAAGGAGGATGTAAGAAAGTTAGAAATATGTTTACTAGTTTTAAGAACATTCTTTAAAGAGCTGCATGTTGCTGGGGAGAAAAATATATGGAACTGTAAATATTACTGGGTTACTTACGTATATCTTATGGGATTTTAATGCCACAGCTTCACACATTCCTGTTGCAATTTGAGGGGTGAACTTTGGTGGGACAGTGATTATCGGATACAAAGACCAGAAGAGATCGTTATGACTTTCAGGGCTCCAAATATACAAAGTTGCAATAAGTTGCATTTAAGTGAAAACACTTAAAGGAGGATTTGGAAGGCAAATCCAGGAACAGGCCATTGTGCATAGACATTAACATGGGTGTTGCTGTGGGATGTACATTTGCTCTGAGTAAGCTGAAGAATGGATTCAAGGTTACAAAGTCAAAGCTCTTTTTTAGGGTCAAAGTTTGCAGTGTCTCATTGTTCTCTAAACCCCTCAAGCACATCTAGCTCTTGACTCAGAGAACCATTTATTTGAATCTACCCATTCCGTGTACAGATAGATGTGGTTAGAGACTCTCTGATCCCTGTAGCTGCTGGGACACTGAAAATACAGGGAGAATTTTTATCCAAATAAAGATTGAATGTGGTGACACCGTGATTTTATTCCAAAAGCTTCCAATGCTTCCCTCCATCCTACCATTTTACTGTGGAAAGAATATTGGAGTTCCTGGGACAATTTATTGTTCTCCGCCATTCCTGGTATGTATATCTTGCCTAAATGTTGGGATGGCATGTCTATGTTTTTATCTCTGTGAATGAGGGAGTGAGGGATAACTCATACGTTATGACTCCCCATCTCTCCTGTGATGATAACAACAGGGTTGAGTCACCATATATTATACACACAACCTATTTTTCTTCTCTCTTGAGAAGGGCTGCAAATGCTGCAGATGACAGTTATGGGAGATGAAAAATCCATAAACGGTATGGGGTAAAGATGTTCCAAATAGAAGCAAACTTTTAAACACTTCTGTGTGACCGTGTTGGTAAGGAAGCCATTGATACGTGTGTGGCAAGCTAACAAGAATGGCTGAAAATGATTACCTTCACCTCTGGGCTTTTTCCACTGTAGTTAGAATTATCTTGGGTCCACAATTTCTGTGGTGCTACAAATCTTTTATAGCTAGACAGTTTTCAGGCCTAAGCAGCTGTTAGGGCAAGTAAGGGAAAGGTAAGGGAAAGATTCACAGTGTCCTTCCTTCTGTAGGCTCATGTCTGAGCCCAGCCTTATGGTGGGGCGGGGGGGGGGGGAGGACATTACCAGCCCAGTCACAAACTCCCCCTCCCCCATACTGTCTCCAGAAGGAAAAGAGGAAGTAAGAATTTGTTTACCTTTTTCATATCAAAACTGAAAATTTTAAGGTTCTTTGCCAATAAAGGAACGATTAGTCTTTTATCTTAAGGAAGAGAAAACAAACCAGCAAAACAAATAAGAACTTTGGTCTGGAGCAGAGAACACAGCAAGACTCTCTAGGAGAGTTTTCCAGTAGTCACTTCTGAATCTGATGTAATGAAAGTATTCCAACAGGCTTATTATATCACCCTCAGCTCTTAATTCCCAAAGAAAAATAGTTCTTCACTTTCTGTGTCATTTCTGAGCCTTTCTTTATCAGCTTTGTTGCGGTGAACTTTACATACAGAAAAATCCTGAATTTCAAACGTACAACTCTATGAGTTTGTTGTTATTAAATGACTATATATATTTGCCAGTCAAGATGGAGAATAATTCCATCAACCCCACAAGTTTCCTCCTGCCCCTTTGCAGTCAGTCCTCTCCCGTGACAGCCACAGGCAACCACTGATGCTTGCTATTTCTGTAATTTTGCCTTCCTAGAATTTTATTCCAATGAAATCACATAAGATGCAGTCTTTTGTGTCGGGCTTCTTTTACCTAGCATAATGCTTTTGAGAATCATCATGTCATTGATTACTTCAATAGTTTGTACTTTCATACAGCTGAGTAGTATTCGTGGAATGGATATGTCACAATATGTTTATTATTTCACCAATTAATATACTTTTGGTTTACTTTCAGTTTTTAGCTATGAAGATTAAGCCCATATGAACATTTGAGTACAAATCTTGCAAGAGACCTGTGGTTTCATTTCCCTAGAGTAAATAGTCAGAAGTGGGAATGCTGGATCAATGCTAAAGGTAAGTGTAAATTCTTAGAAACTGCCAGATGTTGTTTAAAGTGGCCATATATTCACACCATCAATGTATGAAAGGTCTAGCTCATACTTCATATCCTTGCCAAGACTTAAGTTGGTGGTGTTTTTATTTTAGAGATTCTACTGGATGAGTAATAGTTTATCTGGTTTTATTTTCATTTCAATTCTGTAGAGCTGTTTAGCATCTTTTCATTCTTTATTTAGTCACATACACTCTGGTGAATTATGTGTTCAAATGATTTCCCCTTTTAAAGTATTTTTTCTTAATAATCCATTATAAGAGGACTACATTCTGAATACAAGTCCTTTATCAGATATGTGGGGGGGTTTTGCTCTTTTTAAAGTTTTATATCGGAGCATATTTGATTTACAGTGTTGTGTTAGTTTCAGGTGTACGGCAAAGTGATATAGTCTCTAGGTATTTTTTAACTTCCTCTTGGATTTCTTTTCTTTTTATTTCCTCTTCAGTCATCCATTAATTGTTTAGTAACATTTTAGCCTCCATATGTTTGTGTGTTTTACACTTTTTTAATATTATCGTTGGTTTCTAATCTCATAGTGCTGTGGTTGGGGAAGATGCTTGATATGATTGCAGTTTTCTTAAATTTACCAGGGCTTGCTTTTTGGCCCAGCATGTGATCTATCCTTGTGAATGTACCATGTGCACTTGCAAAGAATGTATATTCTGCTGCTTTTGGGCGGAATGCTCTATAAATAAGTCCACCTGGTCTAATGTGTCATTTAAGGCCTGTGTTTCCTCGTTAATTTTCTGTCTGGATGATCTGTCCAGTGATGTAAGTAGGGTACTAAAGATCTTGCTATTGTTTTGTTACTGTCACTTTCTCCTTTAATGGCTGTTAGCATTTGCCTTATACATTGAGGTGCTCCTATGTTGGGTGCATAGATATTTACAATTGTTTACCTTCTTCTTGGATTAGTGTCCTTTGTCTCTTGTAACAGTCTTTATTTTAAAGCCTCTTTTGTCTGATACAAGTATTGCTACTCCAGCTTTCTTTTGCTTTCCATTTGCATGGAATATCTTTTTCCATCCCCTCACTTTGTTTGCATGTGTCCCTAGATCTGAAGCAGGTCTCTTGTAGACAGCATGTATATGGGTCTTGCTTTTGTGTCCATTCAGCCAGTCTGTGTCTTTGGTTGGAGCGTTTAATCCATTTACATTTAAGGTAATTATTGATATATATGTTCTTACTGCAATTTTGTTAATTGTTTTGGATTTGGTTTTGAAGGTCTTTTTTTTTTCTTCCCTGTTTTGTTCTGTTCTTCTGTGATTTGATGACTGCCTTTAGTATTGTGTTTGGATTGCTTTTTCCTTTTTGTGTGTGTATCTGTTGTAGGTTTATGGTTCCCATGAGGCTTTGATATAGCAGTCTATATATACCCAAGGATACTTTAAGTTGCTGGTCTCTTAATTTCAAATGCATTTCCAATATCCTGCATTTGTACTCTCCTCCTCTCATGATTGCTGGGTTTGATATCATATTTGTGTATGGATAATATCCTACCTTTACTGTGTATTTGCTTTTACCAGTGAGTTTTCTCCTTCATAATCTTACTTCTAGTTGTGGCCTTTTCTTTTCCACCTAGAGCAGCTCCTTTAGCAGTTGTTGTAAAGCTGGTCTGGTGCTGCTGGATTCTCTTAGCTTGCTTGTCTGTTAAAGCTTTTGATTTCTCTGTCAAGTCTGAATGAGAGCCTTGCTGGATGGAGTATTCTTGGTTGTAGGTGTTCCCCTTTCATCACTTTATAATGCCACTCCTTTCTTGATCAGATATGCTTTGCAACGATTGCTTTTTCATCTTCAAAGCACTGTATTTCTTAAAGTTTTATCTTTTCTTTAATTGAGATATAGTTGATTTACAAAGTTTCAGGTGTACAGCAAAGTGATTCAGTTAGGCCCTTTTATTTTATATATAGTAGTGTGTGTCTTTTAATCCCCAATGCCAAATTTATCCCTTTCTCCTTTGGTAGTTTTATATGTCTGAGTCTGGTTCTGTTTGGTAAATAAGTTCTTTCACATCATTTTTTGCATTCCATATATAAGTGATAGCATATGGTATTGTCTCTAACTTACTTCACTTAGTATGATAATCTCTAGGTCCATCCATGTTGCTGTAAATGGCAATATTTCATACTTTTTAATGGCTGAGTAATATCCCATTGTATGTATGTGTTGTGTTGTGTGTGTGTGTATATACATATATATATTCTTTATCCATTCATCTGTTGATGAACATTTAGGTTGCTTCTACATCTTGGCTATTGTGAATAGTGCTGCTATGAATGTTAGGGTGCATGTATCTTTTTGAATTAGAGTTTTCATCTTTTCCAGATATATGCCCAGGAGTGGGATTGCAGCATCATGTGGTAAATCTGTTTTTAGTTGTTTAGGGAACTGCCATACTAGTCTCCATAGTGGCTGTACCAATTTACATTCTCACCAACAGTGTAGGAGGGTTCCTTTTTCTCCACACCCTCTGCAGCATTTATTGTTTGCAGATTTTTTGATGATGACCAGTCTGACTGGTGTGAGTTGATACTTCACTGTAGTTTTGACTTGCATGTCTCTAATTAGTGATGTTGAGCATCTTTTCATGTGCCTCTTGGCCATCTGTATGTCTGTTTAGATCTTCTGCCCATTTTCTGATTGGATTGTCTTTCTGAAATTGAGCTGTTTATATATTTTTGTGATTAATACCTCGTCCGTGGCATCATTTGCAAATATTTTCTCCCATTCCATAGGTTTTGTTAATGGTTTCCTTTGCTGTGCAAAAGCTTTTAAGTGTAGAAAGCTTTTAAGTTTAGTTAGGCCCCATTTGTTTGCTTTTATTTCCATTATTCTAGGAGGTGGCTCCAAAAACATATTGCTGCAATATATGTCAAAGATTTATGTCTGCCTATGTTTTCCTCTAGGAGTTTTATAGTAGCCAGACTTACATTTAGGCCTTTAATCCATTTTATTTTTGTGTATGGTGTTGGGAAGTGTTCTAATTTCATTCGTTTACATGTAGCTGTCCAGTTTTCCCAGCACCACTTATGGAAGAGACTTTTGTGTATTCTTACCTCCTTTGTCATAGGTGCATAGGTTTATTTCTGGGCTTTCCATCCTGTTCCATTGATCTATATTTCTCTTTTTGTGCCAGTATAACTGTTTTGATGACTATAGCTTTGTAGTAGAGTCTGAATTTTCTTCCTCAAAATTGTGTGTGGGTTTTTTTTTTTTTTTCTATTCAAGGTCTTTTGTGTTTCCATACAAATTTAAAAATTTTTTCGTTCTGGTCCTGTGAAAACATGTCCTTGGTAATTTCATAGAGATTGCACTGAATGCCTAGGGTAGTATGGTTATTTTAACTATTGATTTTTTTCAGTACAAAAAGAACAGGATATTTTCCTGTTTGTGACTTCTGCAAAGTACAGGTCTTTTGCCTCCTTAGGTAAGTTTATTCCTAGGTATTTTATTCTTGTATTCCTAAAATTTTGATGAAACTACTTCATTTCTCGTTATGATTCATGTTTTTTGTGTGTCCTATAAAGAAATCTTTGCTTAACTCAAGGCCACTAAGATTTTTTTCATTAACTTTTTCTAGAAATTGTACAGTTATTGGTTTTAGATCTATGATGAGTTATTGACTATAAGGTTTGAGATTAGGCTTGAGTTTCATATTTTCAATATGTAGTCCAGTTGTTTTGGCACCATTTGTTGAAAAGAATTTTCTTTCTCCCATCGAATTTCCTTGGCAGATTTGTTCAAAATCAATTAACCATATAGGTGCAATACTAAGCAATACTAATTCTGGACTGTCTATTCCATTAAATGATATGTCTATCACACTGTTTTAACTACTGTAGCTTAATAGTAAGTCTTGCTAACTAGTTTTATACTCCAATGATCTACACTTTCAAAGTAGCATTGACTATTCTGGCCTTTGCATTTCCATACACTTTAGAATCAAATTGTCAATCTCTTTAAAAATCCTGCTGGGATTTTGATTGAGATTGCATTGAGGCTCTAGATTGATTTTGTAAAATTTGACATAACATTTGTTCACTCTCTAGATGTATGAACACTGTATAATTCGCTCAGTAATAATTTGCAGTTTTCAACATACACCTCTTGTATAGATTGTCTTATATTTTTCATGTTTACGATATTGGAAATGGTATTATTTTTAATTACTCCAATTGTTTATTGCTAGTACAGCACACAGAAATACAGTTTTCTATATTAACACTACATCCGGCCATCTTACTAAAATCACTCATCAATTGGCATAGCTTTTTGTATGTTCCTTGGATTTTTCTACTTATGTAACCATGTTGTCTGCAAATAATTATAGTCTTCATTCCTTTTAAATCTGTTCATTTTACTATTTTTCTTACCTTATTGCACTAGTTAAGATCTCCTACACAACATTAGAGTTGGTGAGAGCAGACATCCTTGTTTCCTTTCATGGACAAAAAGCATTGCATTCAGCCTTATGGATGATGTCAGCTACAGGTTTTTCATCAGGTTGAGGAAATTTTCTTCCTACTGAGAGAAATTGAAAAAGACATCAGTAATTGGAGAGGTATATTATATCCATGGATCTGAAGACTCAGTATCTTTTAGATATCAGTTCTTGCCAAAGTGTACTGTAAGTTCAATGCAATTCCAGTCAAACTTCCAAGAGGCTTTTTGGTAGATATTGAAAAGCTGTTTCTAAAATTCCTATGGAAATGTAAAGGACCTAGACATGCTAAAACAACTTTAGAAAACTTTGAAAAGTTGGAGGGATTATACTCTCTAACTTCAAGATTTGTTCTAAAGCTACTGTAATCAAAAACTCTGATGTTAGAGTCAAGATAGCTGAACAATGAAATAGATACAGTTAGTTGCCTTTCAATAAAGAAGGAAAAATTACTTGATGGAGAATAAATAGCCATTTCAACAAATGTTGCTGGAAAAAAGTTGATGTCAATATTCCAAAAAATGGCGTCTACCTTGCAAGATACTGTTAAGATAATGAAGAGACAGGCCACAGATTGGCAGAAAATACTTGCAATCACATATCTGATAAAGGACATGAAATGTTTCATTATAAGAAACAAATAACCCAATTTTAAATATGTATAGACTATCTTATGCATAGGACAGAAGTCCCAACATAATATGTAATAGATGTTTTGGAGAAAGGAATAGGAGAGAATGAATGAAAAGCAATATTCCAAAACATAACTGGTAATTACTAAGAATTAAATTGAAAGGGATAACGGAGCAAGACTAAGACTAATAGCACCAAAGCTATATTGACATATTGGGTATACACCTCAGGGCCTTGTCAGTAAAGAGAAAATCTACTTATTCGCATATCTTTGCCTCAGTACCTGCTTCAAGAATCCAGGTAACACTAGGTTTGTTATCAACAATATTGGAAACTAGAAGGCAGTGGAACCCTTGCAAGTACAGACGGAAATACTTTGATTCTAGAATTCTGTGCCCACACTTACTGTCAGGTAAGAGTGAGTTTGACCTCAGAAGATGTATAGTTTACAGGCTATGTCTGAAAGCTACTTTTTAGAGGATAAACTACATCAGGAAAGAAAGTTAATCCAGAAGGATGTAGGAGTATTTGTGAAGATGTAGTTAACGGAAGTGAGACCTACTCATTGCTAGGTCTAAATGAGTACTTATTATAAGAAGAAAAGAATCTTAACAGTAACATGAACTCATGTTCTAGGCATTTTCCACACAGATAGTGGTGGAGGTGAGGGGAAAAAAACTGAAGAAAATGAAAGCGTGTGAAAGTTTTACATTGGTCTGGAAGAAACATAGTTACTCATTAACTGATTCCAGACTTTAAATGAAATAAAAACTATAATAACAAGTTACAGAATTATGTCACTGATGTCACATAGTAGCTCTTGAAAAAGTATTCCATTCTTTGGACACAACTTTTTTTTTTCCTGGCAGAATGACTTATCTTAAATACACTAAGTAAATGCCCTCTAAGATGTGGTGTTTTCTAGGATGTTACATTTTCAAACACAAAGAGACCTTCACCAATTTACTAGACACACGTTCTAGTCAGAGAATATCATGTGGAACAAATTCAAACTGCAGATCATGGTTCAGTGAACCACCACATTTTTATTTGTGAATTTCTGCCAAGTGAGAAGGATGAAGAGGAGCTGCTTCTTTAGCAGCTCTTCAGTCTGTGCACTTTTTCCATATGTTTCAATAAGCTTTTAGACTTACCCTTTATTTTTCCGATCGATGTTTTTCTGGTTTTTTATTTCATTTATAAGAGTTTGAGTGCAAGGTAAAACAAACTCCAAAATGTTAACTAAGAAAGGCGCAGAATGGTGAATGCACCTTCCAAAGAGTGAGCCCTGCCCTTCTTCTCCACCAAACAGCACCTACTCTGAAATTCTCTTCATTCTATAGAGAGTACAGTAAATCTGTATTGTTGTTATATATTTATTGGTTTATGTCATTTAATTGTTCAATGTACATATTTCTATTTGTGTAAATTGTGTGGGGTCTCTAGGCTTGAATGGAAGCACATCTAATTTTTCCCATTCCCAGCTGATAGACATGGGTTTATCTATTTCAGCTCTAACATGTAAAAGAGCTTACAAGCCATCGCTCTTGGCATTACGAGAAAAAGCTATGAAAGGTGAAAACCAACAACTGTTCTTGAACCTTTCAAAGAACTGGGGTCACAGGGCAAACTGCCCCTCTAAAATCTGGAGACATTAGTATATCTAGAGAGAGAGAAAGCACTAGAAATTTGCTTACCTGGATGTGAAGCCGCTAGAAGTCACAAGTTGTAAAAACACTTCCTTGACTAGTAATTTTGACAATTTGCTGGAAGCTGAGTGCTAACTAGCATGATCATGATGAATTCCTGGGGGCCGCAATCAAAGGAGAGTACTTACACTGTTTGGGGCGTTCCTTCCAGGAACCCCACAGCTTCGCACAGTATGGATTCAAGAAAAATCTCCTGTGGCTCTGACAAGGGGAGGGAGAAAGCAGCAAGGGCAACCCTCTCATTTTCTCCTCTATAATAAGGCTTATTTAATCCACAAGCAGAAATACTTTGCCATAGAGTAATACTGGAGCCTTATCTCACCTGGGGAAAGAGATTTCCTTCCCCTTGTCCCTTCTAGCATTTGTATTTCATCTAAGAGGGGAAAGAAAGTTAACAGGGGCACAACTTCGAGGAAATATGTTGGGAACTTGTACAAGGAAGATGGGAGGAGCTGTTTGCCTTGAAGAGGGACAGAAACAATTGTGAAGGCCACACCCTGAGACACAACTCCACTAAAAGACTGTTTCTTACCTTCTCTGCATCCAACCACAGCACCAACAAACCTTCAGTATAGAAGAGAATTACAACTGAAAGCTATAGAACATAGACCCCTCTGAGAAGTAGTACAAAGAAAAGCCTTAGAGCCAAAAGAGGAAACAAATGACAGTAGAGAAATCTGGAGTCTCTACTACCTATAGCTACAGCGAACATTAAAACACAGCCCAACTCACATCCAGATTACCAGAAATCCTGTGCCCCAAAAGGCCTACTTACCTGTAGCTACTATTCACACATGTCAATTTTAATTTTTTATTAAAAGTCATACTGAAAGGCACTAAAAGACAGTTTGGGGAGAAAAAGCAATCATCATAACGCACATTCAAATATGTGAATTAACAGATAAGGCATTTGAAATAACCAGGATTGATAATGTTAATGGTTCTAAAAAAAAAAATATGCAGCATGCAAGATCAAATGGGTAATCTCAGCAGAGTTGTGGAAATTTCAAAAGAAAATGTTTGAAATCAAAGGCACAGAGTTAAAGAATGCTTTTTTCAGCAGGCTCGTAAGTAGACTTAAAACACAGTTAAGGAGAGAATCGGTAAACTTGAAGATAGACCAATAAAAACTTCCCAGATTGAAACACAAACAGAAAAAAAAAAAAGTCTAAGAACTGTGAAAAAATATATATATTTTTTATATATACTTGCAAATATTTACATATATATATATATATATATAATTGCAACACCAAAAGGAGAAGAGAGAATGGAGCAGAAGAAGAAATGTTTGAGGTAATAATCACTACCAAAATTATTAACAGACACCAAACCACAGTTTTCAAGAAGCTCAGAGAACACCAAGAAGATAAATACCAAAAACAACCATACATAGGCATATTATATTCACCCTTAGAAAACCAAAGACAAAGAGAAAATCCTGAAACTAAAGAGAGAAGAAAACCTTCCCGATGTATGAACAAGGGTAAGAATGCAGTAAATTTCTCATTAGAATCCGTGCAAAAGTCAAATACTGTAAAATATTGCAAGTGTTGAAAGAAAATAGTCAACATAGAATCCAATGTCTAGCAAAAGTATTTTTTAAAAGTAAAGAAGAAGTAGACTGCCTCAGACAAAAAACATAGTGACTTTGTTACCAGCAGCACAATCCTGTTAAGAAACTAAAAGACTTTCTTCAGGCAGATGGACATTACCTAGGTTAAAAACTTGGATCTACCTAAAGAAAGGAAGAGTGTTGGAGAAGAAAGGTAAATATTTTATTATTCTTTATTCATCTAAAAGACATCTTTTTGTTCAAAGCAATGCAATAACAATGTATTGGGTAGCTATAGCATATGGGTAAGTGAAATATATTAAAATTTCACAAAGGGTGGTTGGAGGAATTGAGAATACTCTGTTATTAGGTCCCTGTACTATACATGAAATGGTATAATGTTATTTGAAAGTTGATTTAGATTGTTTTTAGATCTACATATTGTAAACCCTAAGAAAATCACAAAAAAATTTTTAAAAGGAAATATAAATGATACACCAAAAGAAGATAAAAGAGAATCATATACAAATCTCTCTGTCTTCTTTGGTTTTAATTGAAACAGGAGGTAAAAAGAAGCAAAGAACAAATGTAATGTTTAGAAAACCGTTACAAAGATGGCAGATTTTAATCCAACTATATCAATAATGACTTTAAATGTAAATGGCCTAACACAAAAATTAAAAGTCCAAGATTGTCAGACCAGCGGAAAAAAACATAATTACGTGCCATATAGAAGAAAGCCACTTTAAATATAAAGACTTTGGCTAAAGTAAAGCAATGGTAAATGATATGCTAACATTAATCAAAATTAAGCTGCAGTAACTATATTAATTTCAGATAAGGATATTACATAATGATAGAGGGAAGTCAGTTCTCCGAGAACACATAAAAAATCATAAGCATGTATGTACCTAACAAAAGAGCATCAAAATACATGAGACAATAATTAATAGAATGAAAAGGAGAATAGATTAGTCTACTATTATATTTGGAGACTTCAACACAACTGTCACTAATTGATAGATTAGGCAGGTCAAAAGTCAGTAAAAACACAAGTGACCTGGACAGCACTATAAATCAATTTGATCAAATCGACGTAAGTAGAATACTCTAGAATACTCATTCTTCTCAAGCACACATGAAATAGTCACCAAAAATAGAAATCATGCAAAGTATGCTCTCAGATTACCACAGAATCAATCAATAACAGAAAGACAGCTGCAAAATGCCCAAATATTTAGCACACTTCTAAATAACCACTAGGTCAAATACTTTTAAATTTCCTTGAAACTTATTTTAAACTAAATGAAAATATAACATCAAAATGTGCTTCGAGGGAGATTTATAGCATTAAGTATATATATTAGAAGAGAGATTTACAGTTGATTACCTAAATATCCATCTAAGAAAACTACAGTAAGAAAAAAAATTGAATCTAAAGCAAGCAGAAGAAATCAATTAATTATAAAAACTAGAGGAGAAATCAACAACAGCTAAACTAGGAAAACACAGAGCAAATGAATGAAACCAAAAAGCGCTTATTTAAAAAGATTTATAAAAATTGATAAGGCTCTACACAGGCTAACCCTGAAAAAGAAAAAGATGATACAAATTACAAATATCAGGAATGAGAAAGGTGTCATTACTGATACTCCCAAGGACATTGAAAGGATAAAAAGAGATACAACTCTATGCCCACAAATATAACTTAGATGAAATGATCCAATGTCTTAAATTACAAAATTTACTGTATATCACTTAAGGAGAACTAGATAATCTGAATAGTACCTTACCTATTAAAGACATGGAGTTTAGCATTTACAACCTTCCAAAAGTGAAATCACCAGGTCCAGGTGGTTTTACTGTTGAATCTTACCAAATTTTTATGGAAAAAATGATACCAACTCTCCACAATATCTTTAAATTTTTTTCTTCCTGAGGGAACACATCCCAACTCATTTTATGAGGCCAGCATTACCCCAAAACAAAAACCTGATAAAGACACTACAGGCACGGAAAGTGCAGGCTCATATAGCTTATAAACAAAGATTTTTAACAAAATACAGGTAAATTGACTCCAGCAACATATGAAAAGGATAATACAGTAAGTCCCCTACTTATGAACTATCAAGTTGCGAACATATGAAAAGGATAATACAGTAAGTCCCCTACTTATGAACTATCAAGTTGCGAACTTCAAAGATGCAAATGTGTGTTCGCATGTCCAATCACATAAGTTAGTTCACATGTCTGGTGTACATTGTCACATGCACACATCCTCTACAAGTGGTTGTGCTTTTGCGTACTTTACTGTATAGTGCTGTATAGAGCACAGTAGTACATATCTTTATTTCAAGCCCAGTATGTGAGAAAGCAAGCATAAAAGCCACAGTGATGTAGCTGGTACTACTGTACTTTTTCAAGGTACTATACTGTAAGATTAAAAATGTTTTCTTTGTTCCTTACGTATTGTTTGTGTGAAAAGTATTATAAATATATTACAGTATAGTACTGTTTGGCCGATTGTGTCACTTGGGTACCTAGGCTAACTTTGTTGGACTTAACGAACAAATTGGACTTATGAATGTGCTCTCAGAATGGAATTTGTTCATATGCAGGGGACTTACTCTACAGCACTACTGAGCAGGGTTCATTCCAGGGAGTCAAGGATAGTTTCATATCAAATTAATCAATGAAATTCACTGTGTTAACAGACTGAATAAGAAAACTCTTATTCTCATAACAGATATAGACATTTAACAAAATTCAGCACCCATTTAGCTTTTTTAAAAACTAGAATAAAGGGAATTTCCTTAACCAGTGAAGGCTATATTAAAGAACCCCTATAGCTAAAAGTATATGACACTGGACACTTTCTTCCTACGTTTTGAACAAAAAAAAGATGCCCTCTCTTACTATATATATTCAACATTATAATGGAAATCCCAGCTATTGCAGTAAGAAAAGGAGAAAAAAAAAAAAAAAAGCTTGGAAAGGAAGAAATGAAACTATTTTTATTTACAGATTACATACCCATGGAGAATCTCTACCAGTCTATGAAAAACAAAATCTTGGAATTAATAAGGGGGTATAGCAAGGTTATAGGATACAAGGTCAGTATAGTCATTTGCTCTCCTTTATATAAGCAAGCAAATAATTAGAGTTTAAAATTTTTTTTAAATACCATATATAATAGCACCTAAAAAGGTACTACTTAGCTGTAAATCAAAAAATATATGTATATGTATGGGACTGTATGTAGAAAACTATAAAACACTGATAGATCAGAAAAGATCTAGATAAATAGATATTTCATACTCATGCATTAGAAGCTTCATAATTAAGATGTCAGTTCTTCCCAATTTGTTCTATAGAGTCAGTGAACTGTCAAAGTGCCAGCAAGCTTTTTTTTGTAACTAATTCTAAACTTTATAGGGTAAAGCAAAAGACCTAGAATAGTTCCACAGTGCTGAATTAAGAACAAAGTTGAAGGAATCATATTACCAAATTTCAGGACATAATAGGAGAAGGAGACAAGATGGCAGAGTGGGACTTGAGCTCACCTCCTCTCATTAAAACACTCAAATCACACCTAACTGCTGAACAACCATGCACCAAAAAAAAAAAAAAAGAAAGAAAGAAAGAAAGAAAAGAAAATAAAGAAAAAAAGAGACTGGAACCTACCAAAAAAGATATTCTACGTCCAAAGACAAGCCACAACAAGATGGTAGGAAGGATGCTTTCACAATATCATCAAATCCCATACCTGCCAGGTGAGTGACCACAAACTGGAAAATAATTACATCACAGTGGCTTGCCCACAGGAGTGAGAGGGCTGAGCCCCACATCAGGCTTCCCAGCCTGGGGCTCTGACATCAGGAGGAGGAGCCTCCAGAGCATTGGCCTTTGAAGGCCAGTGGGGCTTAAGTGCAGGAGCTACACAGGACTGGGGGAACCACACTCTACTCTTGGAAGGTGCACATAAGGTTTCATGTGCACTGGGACCCAAGGCAAAGCAGTGACTCCATAGGAGCCTGGGCCAGACCTACCTGTGGGTCTTGGAGGGTCTCCTATGGAAGTGGGGGTCAGCTGTAGCTCAGTGTAGGGGCAAGGACACTGGTGGCAGAGGCCCCAGGGAAGATTCATCAGTGTGAGCTCTCCTGGTGGTCACCATTTTGGCACCAAGACCTGGCCTCAATAGCAGCCTGCAGACTCCAGTGCTGGGACATCTCAGGCCAAACAACCAACAGGGTGGAACACAATACCATCCATCAACAGACAAGCTGCCTAAAGTCACCCTGAGCACAAAGCCACCTCTAAACACACCCCTTGACCAGGCCCTACCCACCAGAGTGCAGGCACAAGTCCCTCCCAACAGGAAGCCTGCACAAGCCCCTGGACCAAACTCACCCAAGAGGGCTCAGACATCAGAAGCAAGAGGAACTACAACCTGCAGTCCAAGAAATGGAGACCACAAACACAAAAGTTAGACAAAATAAGATGCATTATAGAGGTCTCAGAAGGAGGAGAGAGAGAGAAAGGACCTGAGAAAATATTTGAAGAGATAATAGCCAAAAACTTCCCAAACATGGGAAAGGAAACACTCACTCAAGACCAGGAAACTCAGAGTCCCATACAGAATAAACCCAAGGAGGAACACACCAAGATATATATGAATCAAAATGATAAAAATAAGAGAATAAAAGTAAAAAGAGAAAATATTAAGCAAAAAGGGAATAGCAACAAACAGCATATAAGGGAATCCCCATACAGTTATAAGCTGATTTTTCAACAGAAACTCTGCAGGCCAGAAGGAAGTGGCACAATATATTTAAAGTGATAAAAGGGAAGAACCTACAACCAAGAATACTCTACCCAGCAAGGATCTCATTCAGATTTGACAGAGAAATCAAAAGCTTTATAGACAAGCAAATGTAAGAGAATTCATCACCACCAAACCAGCTTTACAACAAATGCTAAAGAAACATCTCTAGGTGGAAAACAAAAGGCCACAAGTAGAAACAAAGTTATGAATGGGAAAGCTCACCAGTAAAAGCAAACCTACAGTAAAGGTAGGAAATCATGCACACAAAAATATGAAATGAAAGCCAGCAATCACAAGGAGAGTATAAATGCAGGATGTTGGAAATGCATTTGAAATTAAGAGACCAGCAACTTAAAACAATTTTGTGTTTGGGTATGTATATGTGTGTGTGTGTATGTATGTATATATGGAGAGAGAGAGAGACTGCTATATTAAAGCCTCATGGGAACAACAAACTAAAAATCTACAATAGATATACACACACAAAAAAGTAAACCAACAACACTGAAGGCAGTCATCAAATCACAAAAGAATAGAAGAGGGAAGAAAAAAAAGACCTTCAAAACCAAATCCAAAACAATTAACAAAATAGCAATAAGAACATACATATCAATAATTACATTAAATGTATGGATTAAATGCTCCAGCCAAAGACATAGACTGGCTGAATGGATACAAAAACAAGACTCATATACATGCTATCTACAAGAGACCCACTTCAGATCTAGGGACACATACAGACTGAAAGTGAGGGGATAGAAAAGGTATTCCACAAAAATGCAAAGCAAAAGAAAGCTGCAATAACAATACTCATATCAGACAAAAGAGACTGCTGTAAGAGATAAAGAAGGATACGACATAATGATCAAGGGATCAATCCAAGAAGAAGATAAACAATTGTAAATATATATGCACCCAACATAGGAGCACTTCACTATATAAAGCAAATGCTATCAGCCATAAAAGGAGAAATTAACAGTAACACAATAATAGTGGGGAACTTTAATACCCAACTGACATCACTGGACAGATCATCCAGACAGAAAATTAATAAGGAAACACAGGCCTTAAATGACACATTAAACCAGGTGGACTTAATTGATATTTATAGAGCATTCCATCCAAAAGCAGCAGAATACACATTTTTCTCAAGTGCACAAGGAAAATTCTCCAGGATAGGTCAAATGCTGGACCACAAAGCAAGCTCCAGTAAATTTAAGAAAATTGAACTATCAAGCATCTTTCCCAGCCATAATGCTATGAGATTAGGAATCAACTACATGAAAAAAAAAAAAAAACCTGTAAAAAACACAAACATGTGGAGGCTAAACAATATGTTACTAAATAACCAGTGGATGACTAAAAAAATCAAAGAGGAAATCAAAAAATACCTAGAGACTAATGAAAACAAAACACAATGAATGGTCCAAAACTTTTGGAACACAGCAAAAGCAGTTCTAAGAGGGAAGTTTATAGCCATACAGTCTTACCTCAGGAAGCAAGAAAAATCTCAAACAACCTAACCTTAGACCTAAAGCAACTAGAGAAAGAAGAACAAGCAAAACCCAAGGTTAGTAGAAGGAAAGAAATCACAAAGATCAGAGAAGAAATAAATGAAATAAAGATGAAGAAAACAATAGAAAAAAATCAACGAAACTAAAAGGTGCTTTGTTGAAAAGATTAACAAAATTGATAAACCTTTAGCCTGACTCATCAAGAATAAAAGGGAGAGGACTCAAATCAATAAAATTAGAAATGAAAAAGGAGGCGTTACAGGGGACACCACCAAAATACAAAGGATCATAAGAGACTACTACAAGCAACCATATGCCAATAACATGGACAACCTAGAAGAAGTGGACAAATTCTTAGAAAGGTACAACCTTCCAACACTGAACCAAGAAGAAACAGTAAATATGAACAGAGTCAATCACAAGTACTGAAATAGAAACTGTGATTGAGAAACTTTCAACAATCAAAAGTGCTTCACAGGTAAATTCTATCAAACATTTAGAGAAGAGTTAACACTTATTCTTCTGACACTCTTCCAAAAGATTGCAGAGAAAAGAACACTCCCAAACTCATTCTATGAGGCCACCATCACCTTGATACCAAAACCAGACAAAGATACCACAAATAAATAAATAAAATAAATAAATAAATAAATAAATAAATAAAATTACAGGCTAACATCACTGATGAACACAGATGCAAAAATCCTCAACAAAATACTAGCAAACCAATATCCAGCAATACATTGAAAGATTCATATGCCATGATCAAGTGGGATTCATCCTAGGGATGCAAGGATTTTTCAGTACCTGCAAATCAATTGGTGTGATATACCACATCACCAAGTTGAAGAATAAAAACCATAGGATCATCAAAATAGATGCAGAAAAAGCTTCTGACAAAATTCAACACTCATTTATGATAAGAACCTATCCAGAAAGTGGGCATAGAGGCAACCTACCTCACATAATAAAAGCCATATATGACAAACCCACAGCTAACATCCTACTCAATGGTGAAAAGCTGGAAGCATTTCCTCCAAGATCAGAGCAAGACAAGGATGTCCATTCTCACCACTTTTATTCAACGTTGTTTTGCAAGTTCTAGCCACAGCCATGAGAGAAGAAAAAGAAATAAAAGGTAACGAAATTGGAAAAGAAGAAGTAAAACTGTCACTGTTTGCAGATGACATGATACTATGCATAGATCCTAAAGATACCACCAGGAAATTACTAACCCATGAATTTTGTACAGTTACAGGACAGAAAATTAATGTGAAGAAATCTCTTGCATTCCTATACAGTAACAACAAAAGATCAGAAAGAGAAATTAAGGAAATGATCCCATGCACCATCACACCAAAAAGAATAAAAGACCTAGGAATAAACCTATTTTAGGAGGCACAAGACCTGTACTCTGAAATCTATAAGATGCTGATAAAAGAAACTGAAGATGACACAAACAGATGGAGAGATATACCATGTTCTTGGATTAGAAGAATCAATATGGTCAAAATCAGTATATTGTCCATGGCAATCTACAGATTCAATTCAATCCTTATTCATTACCAATGGCATTGTTTACAGAACTAGAACAAAGATTTTTAAAACTTGTATAGAGACACGAAATGCCCTGAATAGCAAAAGCAATCCTGAGAAAGAAAAATGGAGCTGGAGAAATCAGGCTCCCTGACTTCAGACTGTACTACAAAGCTACAGTTATTAAAACAGTATGATACTGGGACAAAAACAGAAATATAGATCAATAGAACAGGATAGAAAGCCTAGAAATAAACCCATGCACCTATGGTCAATCTATGACAGAGGAGGCAAGAATATACAATGGAGAAAAGACAGTCTCTTCAATAAATGGTGCTGGGAAAACTGGACAGCTACATGTAAAGAATGAAACTAGAACAACACTCTCTAACACCATACACAAAAATGAACTCAAAATGGATTAAAGATATAAATATAAGACCAGATACTATAAAACTCTCTGAGGAAAACATAGGAAGAACACTCTGACATAAATCTCACAATATCTTCTGGATCTGTCTCCTAGAGTAATGAAAATAAAAACAAAAATAAACAAATGAGACCTAATAAAACTTAAAAGCTTTTGCACAGTAAACCATAAGCAAAAAGAAAAGACAACCCACAGAACAGGAGAAAATATTTGCCAGTGAAGCAAGTGACAAGCGATTAATCTCCAAAATATACAAACAGCTCATGAAGCTCAATATCAAACAAAAGAAAACAAAACAAAACCCACACTAAAAAACACAACCCAATCAAAAAAATGGACAGAAGACCTAAATAGACATTGCTCCAAAGAAGACATGTAGATGGCCATTAAGCACATGGAAAGACACTCAACGTGACTAATTATCAGAGAAATGCAAGTCAAAACTAAAATGAGGTATCACCTCCCACCAGTCAGAATGGCCATCGTCAAAAAGTCTACAGACAATAAATGCTGGACAAGGTGTGGAGAAAAGGGAACCTTCCTACACGGTTGGTGGGAATGTAAATTGGTACAGCTACTATGGAGAACAGTATGGAGGTTCCTTAAAAAACTAAAAATAGAGCTACCATATGATCCAGCAATCCCATTCCTGGGCATATACCCAGAGAAAATCATAGTTCAAAAAGATACATACACCTCAGTGTTCATTGCAGCACTATTTACAAGAGCCAAGACATGGAAGCAACCTAAATGTCCATTGATAGATAAATGGATAAAGAAGATGTGATACATACACACACACACACAATGGAATATTAGTCTTAAAAAAAAAAGAATGAAATAATACCATTTGCAGTAACATAATTGGATCTAGAGATTATCATACTGAGTGAAATAAGTCATACAGAGAAAGACAAGTATATGATAGCACTTATATATGAAATCTGAAAAGATGATACAAATGAACTTATTTGCAAAACAGAAACATACAGAGTTCTAAAGCAAACTTATGGTTACCAAAGGGGAAAGGTGGGGGGAAGGATAAATCAGGAGGATGGGATTAACATATACACACTACTGTGTATACAATAGATAATCAACAGGGACCTATTATATAGCACAGGGAACTCTACTCAATATTCTGTAATAACCTATATGGGAAAAGAATCTGAAAAAGAAAGGATATATGTATATGTATAACTGAACCACTTTGCTATATACCTAAAACTAACACAACATTGTAAATCAACTGTACCCCAATATAAAATAAAAATTAAGTTTATAAAAAGACATAATAGGCCTTATACTTCATTTACAAACAGTAGAGTTTTGGTGAAAGAATAAACACATAGATCAATGGATGAGAATAAAGATACCACATAAACATAGCCAGCTGATTTTTGACAAAGATGAAAAGGCAATTTAATGGGGAAAGAATAGTCTTTCCAACAAATAGTACTGAAACAACTGGATATCTCTCTCTACATATAGACAGAGACCTCACAACCTACACAAAATTAACTCAAGATGAATACAGACCTAACTGTTAAATGCAAGACTATAACATTTCTAGAAGGAAACTATTATGGTATTCATTGGTTATGACCTTTTAGATACAAAAACCAAAAGAATGATCCATGAAAAAAAAAATGGCTAAGTTGGATGTTATTAAAATTAAAAACTTGCTCTGTGAAATACATTGTTAAGAGAATGAAAAGCCACAGACTGCTAGAAAATACTGGCAAATCACATATCTGATAAAGGACTTGTATCCAGAATGTACGAAGAATTCTTCAAACTCAGCAATAAAATATAACCCAATTTAAAAAGAGCAAAATATCAAGCACATTAGCAACGGGGATATACAAACGGCAAACAGGCACATGAAATGATGCTTAACATCATATCATTAGGGAAATGCAAATTAAACAAAGATACCACTATCTAAACAACAGTGAGCACATGGAAAGACACTCAGCGTGACTAATTATCAGAGAAATGCCAATTATCAGTGAGATAGCACTACACACCTATTAGGAGAGCTTAAACAAAAACCCAAAAACAAAGTCTGACAACTAAATGCTGGTGAGAGTGTGGAGCAACAGGAACTCTCATTCATTGGAAACAAGTTGGAAAGTTTGTTTTTGGTTTTAGATCAAGCATATTTGAATTGTGGTAAAATACACATAACATGAACTTTACCATTTTAACAATTTTAAGTGTATAGTTCAGTGGCATTAACTGAGGATATTTGTATGATTATGCAGCCTTCACCACCATTTATCTATAGAACTTTTTTCATCTTCCCAAACTGAAACTCTCTTTCCATTAAAAATTTATTCCCCATTCCTCCCTCCCTCAAACATCATTTTCCAACAAAACTAGGGCTTCCAGGAGAAATGACAGTTTTGAGGGCCAAGGCTAGGATATACAGGATGAGCCTGGAGCATCTTATAGTGTCAGAAAGTAAGGAAAACAAAACAAAAACCAATAGGGGATGTCAGAGGGACACAGGAGCCAACTGAAAGAGCTCCCAATGTCCAAAGCTGAAACCTTGAGCGCTAAAATAAATAACATGTATTAGAATATAACCCATGAAGTAGGCTAGGTAAACATCAGTACATTATATAAAATGCACTCTCACCTCAACTGCTGTGTTTAACATACACATTTTAAATCCCTATTTACAGACACTGAAGTAAAAAATACAGCTTTCTGGGTTGTAAACATGTGGTAGTAGCAGAGTATTGTATAGTCAATGTTAAATAAAAGCCAAAACTGGAATGGTCAGAAAATAGGATTTGGTTAAATTGCAGGCTTATCTTTATTTCTGTTTTTGTTTAACTTTTTAGAAAACAACATACATGGAGTAGATCGATATATGCTGTTAGAGACTTACAGTCATCCATTTTGCTTATACTGTTGCATCACAAGGGACTCGCCCCGGGACCATGACCTGCTGGTGTGTGTATATATTTACAAAAACAAAACAAACAAACCACCCATTGGGATATAAGGTAGCAATCACAACCTAAAAACTGTGGCTTGTTTAGGTGCAATATCCTGATTCCCAGAATTAGTTACGGTGGGTCTTGTTTTTGTGACAGGATTTATTCCAATTGCTGTACTCTTCATTTGATGTAACAAAATGCTATTAATCTAAATATTTGTAAATAAAGTACCTGTATCTAGATTGAATTTAAAAAAAAAATAACCCAACATATAAATCTAAACCTAAATATTTACGATCCTATCGTGATGTAATAAATAATTTAATTAATAAGAATAGGCAATCTCCCATACAGAATTCCTAACAATATATGTAATTACTCTCTCAGCAAATAGGTGGATCATAATTCCCCACTCCCTTAATTGTGGGAGGGACTGACTTCCCTCTAAATAATACGTATAGTATAGAAAGGGGCGGGGAGTAACTTTACAGTGGAGAAAGTTGACAAACACTACCTCAGCCGTAATCAAGTTTAACATCTTGAGTGATAAATCATATGGGTAGCATGTGCACTTTATCTGATGTGGTAAGACCAGCACTTTACAAACACTGTGGTCTTCTAAGAACCTGCAAGCCCAGTTTAATCATGAGGAAAAGACAAACCCAAATTGAGAAACATGCTACGCAATACCTGACCAGTATTCCTCGAAAGTGTCAAAGTCATCAAAAACAAGAAATATTTGAGAAATTCTCATACTTTTCAAGCTCTAAGCAGTCATTATGACCAAAGGTAACACTCTACTCTAGAAGGAATCGTGGGACAGAAAAAGGACATTAGGTAAACACTAAGTAAATGTGAAGAGTTTGGACTTTAATTAGCAATGATGAGTCAATATTGGTTAATCGGTTTTGACAAATACACTAATGTAAGATGGCTAGTTCTGCTCTAGAACATGGATGATTAGTCTATAAAACATGATGTATAAATACTAACTTCCTATATTCAACCCTTAAAAATTTAGTAAATGCAGTAAATTATCAAAAATAAATGCTCTCTTCTTTCTTTCAGAATCCCATTTCTCATTTCCTCAAGATCCAATCCTCACAAGCCAGGGCTATTCAAGCACATCCCAAAGCCATAGTCATTTGTACTGTGAACCAGTTAAGCTGAGCTATTGGTTTCCCTACAAGTTTTCCTTCTGTAGATCTTTGTGAAAGCTTGTACATCAAGCTTTGTGAAATGATTCTGATTCTTCACCATCTCTATATCTTGCTCCATGAAGGACATGCAGTCCTGGAGCTGATTGTAGAATCCATTTCAAAAATAAGGGAAGACAGAGAGAGAAAGTGACTCCAAGCAAAACGTCTCTGACGTTTCTTCATTCTAAGAGGGTATTTTTACCATAAGAAGAAATCATAGATTACTGGAGTTGGAAAAAGCCATGGATAAGATCCTTGTACAAGTGTAAAGGTCAAGCCCCATAAAGATTAAATGACTTGCCCAAGGTCACAGTTTGTTAGTCTCTTAGAAGAAATAATACATTTTTCAAAAATAGGATGCTTCTCACATTTTAGTCTTTTACTGTCCTTAGCAAATTTAACCTTTTCCATGCAGCTGTTGAGATACCCTACTGGTTGTATAAGCTAAATCAACACAAGGGACATATCTCAAAAAATGCCCCCAGACTGCCTCCCTTTTCATTATTGAAAACCACGAGAGGAAAGTCTTTAATAACTCACTGCACAAGAGGACCATTACTGTCAGCATATACCACTCAGCCATATAGTATAGCTTTTTACTTCTCCATACAAAATTGCTTTGAAATTTACATTTGCTATAAAGGATTCAAGTCCATCACTATTAATTTTCTTCTACTAATTATGTTTAATTATCACCTCTTTCCACCTAGAAAGAAGCCCCTCTTGTACTTCTGTCTCCATATAGTTCTCAAGAAGAGTTTCCTCAGCATGAATCTTTGATCGTGATTTTATATCCGTTACTTGCCCTTCCTTGTCAAGCTCACACAGCCCCCTGAGAGATATGGAAATGAACGGTTTGCCTGGCTCCGCATTTCCTGCATACATATGAAATCTGGTCTCTCTAAGCAAGAGGAAGAAAAGGAATATTTTCCAGCTTTAGCCTGTGGACAGTTAGGCTAGAACCATCCCATTTTAAGATTCAAAGAAGCTTTGAAAGTCCATCCATGATTGATTGCTTAACAGGTCATATACTACATCTACTCTTTCTGATGCTTCAAGAATCATCTTTATTCCCTCCCTCAGTTTTGGAGCCCTAGAAGAAATTAGTTTAAGAGAAATAGAAATCTAAAAATTATATTTTACAGGTTTTTTTTTTCATTTAATTTCTATGCTTCCTTAATACATGGTACCATATAAGTAGCATGGTTTTCAGAGTCAGAAATATTAGTAATCAAATCATAACTCTACCAAAAATTTACGTAACTTCAGGCAAATCGCTTATCTCTGAGCCCCTGTTCTCTCAACCTTAAACATAAAGCTATTTTAAGTTTAACTAAGATTAGCATGTATTATGCTTGGCACATTCAAGGAATTCAAATGTTAATTGTCCCCTTCCAGATTCAATGAAGCAGTATTTTTGGCTATAATCTACTGTCTGCAACTGATTGAATCTTGACTCAAACTAGCTGAAGCTAAAATGGAATTCACTGACTCACATAACCAAGAAGTCCTGGCATGTCTCTGGCTTTAGAAATAGCTGGATTAAGCTTCCCAAACAATGTTGCCATGGCTCTCAACTCTGTTTATCTCTGCTGGTGTTGCTCTGAACATAAGCACTGACTAAATGACTGGCAAAATAGCCAGTATAAGTTAAAGATCTTCAGCCCCCTCTCTTAGTAAATCCTCAGTGAAGAAAACTGTCTCCTACTATTTACATATCAAGTTCAGGGAAGATTCTAATTGGCCTTGTTTGAATCGTGTGCCTGCCTCCAACCCAATCAGTATGACCATGGGGAAGAGGCTACTCAGTTTGGCCAACCTGGGTAAGGACCCACCATTGTGGTGGAGAACAAAGTGCCATGATTTATAGTCTTAGGATTAAATGGAGTGAGGGATCCTGAAGAAACCAGAGAAGGACAATTAAAAATAATACTGAGTTGGGGCTTCCTAGGTGGCGCAGTGGTTAAGAGTTTGCCTGCCAATGCAGAGGTCACGGGTTTGATCCCAGCTCCAGGAAGATCCCACATGCCGCGGAGCAACTAAGCCCGTGTGCCAAAAAAAAAAAAATAATAATAATAATAATACTGAGTAGACATTTCTCCAAAGAAGACATGTAGATGGCTAACAAACACATGGAAAGATGCTCAACATCACTAATCATTAGAGAAATGCAAGTCAAAGCCACACATGAGTTATTACCTCACACCGGTCAGAATGGCCATCACCAAAAAATCTAGAAACGATAAATGCTGGAGAGGGTGCAGAAAAAAGGGAACCCTCCTGCACGGTTGTGGGAATGTAAATTGTTACAGCCACTATGGAAAACAGTTTGGAGGTTTCCTTAAAAAACTAAAAATAGAACTACCATATGACCTAGCAATCCCACTCCTGGGCATATACCCTGAGAAAACCATAATCCAAAAAGAAACATGTACCATAATGTTCATTGCAGCACTATTTACAGTAGCCAGGACATGGAAGCAACCTAAATACCCATCAACAGATGAATGGATAAAGAAGATGTGGAACATATATACAATGGAATATTATTCAGCCATAAAAAGGAATGAAATTATTTGTAGTGAGGTGGATGGACCTAGAGTCTGTCAGATAGAGGGAAGTGAGCCAGAAAGAGAAAAACAAATACTGTATGCTAACTCATGTATGGAATCTAAAAGAAAGGTACTGATGAACCCAGTGACACAGCAAGAATAAAAATGCAGATGTAGAGAATGGACTTGAGGACACAGCGTGGGGGTGGGGCGGCTGAAGGGGAAACTGGGATGAACTGAGAGAATAGTATTGACATATATACACTACCAACTGTAAAATAGATAGCTAGTGGGAAGCTGCTGCATAACACAGGGAGATCAACTTGATGAATGGTGATGACTTAGAGGGGTGGGTTAGGGAGGGTGGGAAGAAGTCATGGGAGGGAGAGGATATGGGGATATATACATATAAATACAGCTGATTCACTTTGTTGTACAGCAGAAACTGGCACAACAGTGTAAAGAAATTATACTCCAATAAAGAGCTTTAAAAAAAAAAAGAAAAAGAAATACTGTTTGGTTCATTTGCTTTCAGTTTTAGTTTTTTGTTCCCCTCATCCTTGTTGATTTAATTTTATTTCTGATTATGTAAAATATTAATATGCTTTATGCTTCTGAAACTCCAAGCTATAGTAAAAGTATTATGCTCAAAAAAATAATAATAATACTGGAAGAAAAAAATTAAAACCAATAAATGACAACTGTGGCTTCCAGTGTGCATTTTTGTCAATCAATAAATAAGTTCTTGGCCTCTTTATTCATAACCAGATTTTCTTTTTCACTCTAGATTGTCTTGTTTGGGGATCTGTAGTCTATGTCAGGGATTAGCAAACTACAACCCAGAGACCAAATGTGGCCCACTGATTGTTCTGTAAATAAAGTTTTATTGAAACACAGCAACACTCTTTCATTAATGTATTGTCCATGGTTGTTTTGACACTACATTATCAGGGTAGAGTACCTGCAACAGAGTTCATAAGAGACTGCAAAGCATAAAATATTTACTATCTCACTCTTTTCAGAAAAAGTTTGCCAACCCCTGATCTATGTTACAATAACAAGATAACGAGAGGCCAAAAAGAAAAAAAGCTTATTTGCTTGAAATAAAATAGAAATATTGATAACAATTTTTATGTAATTTGCATCCACAATCTGTTAGTAATAAAAATATTTTAGAAGTTAGAAAAATATATCTTGCCCAAAAAACTGTCCTCCACATAGTGGATGCTCAGTATATATTTTTAATATTTACATATTTAAAATTTACATATTTAACAGCACAACCATCCACTAAATTCACTCAAGCTCCCAAATTAGGAGCTATCCTTGAAGCATGCTTTTCCCTCACTCTCCACTTCATCCATAACTTTAAATCCTCTCAGGTCTACCTTCACAATACATCCTAAATATCTCTACTTCTCTCCATCTTTCAGCTTCCTCCCTAGTGCAAGCCAACACTATTTCTTGTCTAGACTAATGCATTAAATTTTTAATGTTCTCCCTGCTTCTATTATTATTCATCTATGCTCCATAATCCCTTCAACATCCAAGAAGGACCCTTTTAAAAACAAATAGGGTAATATTGCTTTCCTCCCTAAAGCCCTCCAATGGCTTCCCAATTTGCTTAGACTGAAACCCAACTTTTTGTCCTTGGACTGCAAGTCACTACGTGAACTGGTCCCTGCCCACCTCTTAGCCTCAACTGAATTCACTGCAGCCCCTCTGCCCCACTCCAGCTATGAAAGTCTCCTTTGGTTCCCAGAATATACCATGTTCATTCCCTCCTTAGGACTTTTTCTTCCCTCCTTCTGCCTGGAACTTTCTGCTCCCATCCCCACATGGCTGGCTGATTTTGCCTAGTAATTCAGGAATCCAAAGGTCACCTCTTCACTGAAATAAAAGATATTTTCCCACAACTTTTATAGAATATATTATATTGTGGTATTAAAAGTTATGTTCTGGAGAAAAGATGGCGGTGAAGTAGAGAGACGTGGAGTGCATCCCTCTCCACAGATGCATTGGGAATGCACGGAAGGACACAGTAATTCCCAAAGAGAGCCAGCTGAACACCAGCAGATGGCCTCGGACACCAGAAAGGGCTGCGGGGAGCCCGACATAGCCGGTAGGGAGGCATCTACGAGGGCTCAAAGAGGGTGAAGCGGTGGAGCTGTGGCAGACGGGAGGGAGTGAGAAACATACGGAGGGTCCGCACCACAGCTCAGCGTTCCCGGACCGAGACATTGATCCGCGGCTGAACGGAGGGTCCAGGAGCGGGAGCGTGGGAACCGGAGAGCTGGTTCAGGGTGAGAAACATTGTTGCCGGTAGGGTGACGGACCGAGAGGACAGGAAGGAGGAGGTCCACGGAGAGGAGTGCCTGTCCCTGAGAGCTGCCCGGCCATGTTGGCGGCTGGAGGCTGCAGGCTCACGGGCAGCGGGGAGGAGCCGCGCACGTAGCCTCTCCCTCTCTTTCGGCGCCTCTGCAACAGGCAGTGGAGAGACGCCCTGCAGGCCACCTAAGGCGCTCAGGGATAACAAGCACCCTCAGGCACTCGGACGGGGCTAGATTAAAACCCCTTGCAACGCCAGCAGCAGGGAGGCTGCCCAGAGGGAAAAAAAAAAAAAAAACAACAGCGTCAAAAAGAAAAAAACCCCAAGAGAGGCCCAACTCTAAGACTTTCTGTTTACCCCTGAGCCACCAGCGCCCTCTGCAACAGGCACCTCCAAGCCTGACTGAAACAACAGTGCACCACTGCTCACTCACTCCCAGGAGAAGGAGCCACTATTGTACCCTCTCCCTCCCCACACACCCACGCTTACAGATGAACAATAAAGGAACCTCTGCTGGTCACAGAATAATGCAAAAAAAACCCAAGGCAAGGAGAAGGACACTTACAGCTGAGACGCTAAGGAAACAGAAATAGTAGTATCAGTACCTATTGAACTGGTCCATTCTGGGATTAGTTCTGGATTTTTTTTTTTTCTTTCTCTCTTTCTCTTTTTTTTTTTTTTTTTTGATTTATTAAATACAATCTTAGCCCTAAGGGATCTACAAGTTTTATAACATAATTTTTTAATGATATTTTTTATTCTTTTTTTTTTTTTTGCCTTTTTATATACTTCTATATCTAGCTAAGTTTTTGGTAGTACAGACAAAATATTTCTCATACTTTCCTTTCATCCCTATCTTTTATATATTTCTATTCCTTTCTTTTTATTTGCATATTTCCAACCACATTACGCTCTTCTCTTCCCCTTTCTTCCAGCCATTTTAAGTGTATTTTATCTTAACATACTTATAAGCAACACTATCGGTCTGCTCAGATGCCTTGCTCTATTCTCCAGATGACGCACTGCCTTGGTATTAATATTAGGCTTTTGTCTTTATCTTAGTTCTTAGTACAGTTGTCTAATTACATTCTGAGAATCTCCATTCTCTCTGGTGGTACTCTGGCTCTTTTCTATATTTGATCCTAGCTTACAAAATCTCCCTGGATTGATGTTTGTATGTGTAGGGTGTTATTTGTTGTTTGTTTGCTTTTGCTTTTGTCTCTGATTTGTTCTGTTTCAGTTGTCAATTTCTGCTGGGTTTCTCTTTGAATATCTGATAGCACACTGGGGTTCTGTCAGGTCTTTCTAGAGCCTTATGTCCTAACGGATTCAGTAATTGTGTGTCTTATACATGTATGTGTTTTCTAGACTTAATATTTGTTTAATCCAATACTTGGACATTAGTCTGAGGCTTGGACAGTCTTCTATAAACACCTCTATCGCCAGGACAAGCAACCCCAAAAGTTTGGACAACCATGAGGAAACAAAGAAACACCATGCAGGCAAAGGAGCAGGAAAAACACCCACAAGACCAAATATATGAAGAGGAAATAGGAAAAATGCCTGAAAAAGAATTTAGAGTAATGATAGTAAAAATGATACAAAATCTCGATAACAAAATAGAGAAAGTACAAGAAACAGTTCATAAGAACTCAGAAAAACAAACAGCAATGGATAACAAAATAACTGAAATTAAAAATACTCCAGATGCTATAACCAGCAGAATGACTGAGGCAGAAGAACGAATAAGTGAGTTGGAAGATAGAATGGGGGAAATAACTGCCACAGAGCAGGAAAAAGAAAAAAGAATAAAAAGATTAGAAGACAGTCTCAGAGACCTCAGTGATAACATTAAACAAAACAACATTCAAATTATAGGCATCCCAGAAGAAGAAGAAAACAAGAAAGGGTCTGAGAAAATATTTGAAGAGGTTCTAGTGGAAAACTTCCCCAACATGGGAAAGGAAATAATTCACCAAGTCCAAGAAGCACAGAGAGTCACATACAGAATAAACCCAAGGAGAAATACACCAAGACACATATTAATCAAACTAACGACAATTCAACACAAAGAAAAAATATTAAAAGCAGCAAGAGAAAAGCAACAAACAACATATAAAGGAAAACCCATCAGGATAACAGCTGACCTTTCTACAGAAACTCTGCAGGCCAGAAGGGAATGGCAGGATATACTGAAAGTCCTGAAAGAGAGAAACTACAGCCAAGAATACTCTACCCAGCAAGAATCTCATTCAGATTCTATGGAGAAATCAAAAGCTTTCCAGACAAGCAAAAGTTAAGAGAATTCAGCACCACGAAACCAGCCTTACAACAAGTGCTAAAGGAACTTCTCTAAGTAGGAAACACAAGAAAAGGAAAACACCTACAAATACAAACCCAAAACAATTCAGAAAATGGTAATTGGAACACACATGTCAATAATCACTTTAAATGTAAATGGATTAAATGCTCCAACCAAAAGACACAGACTGGCTGAATGGATACAAAAACAAGACCCTTCTATATGCTGCCTACAAGAAACCCACTTCAGACCAAGGGATACATATAGACTGAAAAGAAAGGGATGGAAAAAGATATTCCATGCAAATGGAAGTCAAAAGAAAGCTGGAGGAGCAATCCTCATATCAGACAAATTGGACTTGAAAGTGAAGACTATTACAAGAGACAAGGAAGGACACTACCTAATGATCAAGGGATCCATTCAAGAAGAACATATCACAATGGTAAATATCTATGCCCCCAATATAGGAGCACCTCAATACATAAGGCAAATGCTAACAGCTATAAAAGGGGACATCGACAGGAACACAATAATAGTGGGAGACTTGAACACCCCACTTACATCAATGGACAGATCATCCAAACAGAAAATAAATAAAGACACACAAGCTTTAAATGACACATTAGACCATCTTGACTTCATTGATATTTATAGGACATTCCATCCAAAAACGACAGACTACACTTTCTTCTCAAATGCACACAGAACATTTTCCAGGATAGATCACATCTTGGGTCACAAATCAAACCTTAGCAAATTCAAGAAAATTGAAATCATATCAATCATCTTCGCAGACCACAATGCCATGAGACTAGATATCAATTACAGGAAAAAAAACTGCAAAAAATACAAACACATGGAGACTAAACAATTCACTCCTAAACAACCAAGGAATCACTAAAGAAATCAAAGAGGAAATCAAAAAATATCTAGAAACAAATGACAACGAAAACACAACAATCCAAAACCTATGGGATGCAGCAAAAGCAGTTCTAAGAGGGAAGTTTATAGCAATACAGTCCTACCTTAAGAAACAAGAAAATTATCGAATAAACAACCTAACCTTACACCTAAAACAACTAGAGAAAGAAGAACAAAGAAACCCCAAAGTGAGCAGAAGGAAAGAAATCATAAAGATCAGAGCAGAAATAAATGAAAAAGAAAGGAAAGAAACCATAAGAAAAATAAATAAAACTAAAAGCTGGTTCTTTGAGAAGATTAACAAAATTGATAAACCATTAACCAGAGTCATCAAGAAAAAAAGGGAGAAGATGCAAATCAACAGAATTAGAAATGAAAAAGGAGAAGTAACAACGGACACCTCAGAAATACAAAAGATCATGAGAGACTACTACAAGCAACTATATGCCAATAAACTGGATAACCTGGAAGAAATGGATACATTCTTAGAAAAATACAATCTTCCAAGACTGAACCAGGAAGAAATAGAAACCATGAACAGACCAATCTCGAGTACAGAAATTGAGGCAGTGATTAAAAATCTCCCAACACACAAAAGCCCAGGACCAGATGGATCCCCGGGTGAATTCTATCAAACATTTCGAGAAGAGTTAACACCTATGCTTCTCAAACTCTTCCAAAATATTGCAGAAAGCGGAGCACTGCCCAACTCATTCTATGAGGCCACCATCACCCTGATACCAAAACCAGGCAAAGATGTCACAAAAAAAGAAAACTACAGACCAATATCACTGATGAATATAGATGCAAAAATCCTCAACAAAATACTAGATAACAGACTCCAACAGCACATTAAAAAAATCATACACCATGATCAAGTGGGGTGTATCCCTGGGATGCAAGGATTCTTCAATATACGCAAATCAATCAATGTGATACATCATATCAACAAATTGAAGGATAAAAACCATATGATCATCTCAATAGATGCAGAAAAAGCTTTTGACAAAGTTCAACATCCATTTATGATAAAAGCTCTCCAGAAAATGGGCATAGAAGGAAATTACCTCAACATCATAAAAGCCATATATGAGAAACCAAAAGCCAACATCGTTCTCAATGGGGAAAAACTGGAAGAATTCCCTCTAAGAACAGGAACAAGACAACAGTGTCCACTCTCACCACTATTATTCAACATAGTTTTGGAAGTTTTAGCCACAGCAATCAGAGAAGAAAAAGAAATCAAAGGAATCCAAATTGGAAAAGAAGAAGTAAAATTGTCACTCTTTGCAGATGACATGATATTATACATAGAAAACCCTAAAGACTCTACCAGAAAACTGCTAGCACTCATTGATGAGTTTAGTAAAGTAGCAGGATACAAAATTAATGCACAGAAATCTCTTGCATTCCTATACACAAACAACAGAAGAGCAGAAAGAGAAATTAAGGAAACTCTCCCATTCACCATTGCAACAAAAAGAATAAAATACCTAGGAATAAACCTGCCTAAGGAGGCAAAAGATCTGTATGCAGAAAACTTTAAGACATTGATGAAAGAAATCAAAGACAACACAAACAGATGGAGGGACATACCATGTTCCTGGATTGGAAGAATCAACATCGTGAAAATGACTGTACTACCCAAAGCAATTTACAGATTCAATGCAATCCCCATCAAATTACCAATGGCATTTTTCACAGAACTAGAGCAAGAAATCTTACGATTTGTATGGAAACGCAAAAGACCCCGAATAGCCAAAGCAATCTTGAGAAGGAAAAATGGAGTTGGTGGAATCAGGCTTCCTGACTTCAAACTATACTACAAGGCCATAGTGATCAAGACAGTATGGTACTGGCACATAAATAGAAAGGACGATCAATGGAATAGAATAGAGAACTCAGAAGTAAGCCCAAACACATATGGGCACCTTATCTTTGACAAAGGAGGCACGAGTATACAATGGAAAAAAGACAGCCTCTTCAATAAGTGGTGCTGGGAAAATTGGACAGCAACATGTAAAAGAATGAAATTAGAACACTTCCTAACACCATACACAAAAAGAAACTCCAAATGGATTAAAGACCCAGATGTAAGGCCAGATAGTATCAAACTCCTAGAGGAAAACATAGGCAGAACACTCTATGACATCCATCAAAGCAAGATCCTTTTGGACCCACCTCCTAGAATCATGGAAATGAAATCAAGAATAAATGAATGGGACCTCATGAAACTTAAAAGCTTTTGCACAGCAAAAGAAACCATAAACAAGACTAAAAGGCAACCCTCAGAATGGGAAAAAATAATTGCCTATGAAACAACAGACAAAGGATTAACCTCCAAAATGTACAAGCAGCTCATGAAGCTTAATACCGAAAAAGCAAATAACCCAATCCACAAATGGGCAGAAGACCTAAATAGACATTTCTCCAAAGAAGACATACAGATGGCCAACAAACACATGAAAAGATGCTCAACATCACTAATCATCAGAGAAATGCAAATCAAAGCCACAATGAGGTATCACCTCACACCAATCAGAATGGCCATCATCACAAAGTCTGGAAACCACAAATGTTGGAGAGGGAGAAAAGGGAACTCTCCTGCACTGTTGGTGGGACTGTAAGTTGGTACAGCCACTATGGAAAACAATTTGGAGGTTCCTTAAAAAACTAAAAATAGAACTACCATATGATCCAGTAATCCCACTTCTGGGCATATACCCAAAGAAAACCATAATCCCAAAAGAAACTTGTACCATAATGTTTACTGCAGCACTATTTACAATAGCCAGGACATGGAAGCAACCGAAATGCCCATCAACAAATGAATGGATACAGAAGATGTGGCATATATATACAATGGAATATTACTCAGCTATAAAAAGGGATGAGATGGAGCTATATGTAATGAGGTGGATAGAACTACAATCTGTCATACATAGTGAAGTAAGTCAGAAAGAGAAGGACAAATATTGTATGCTAACTCACATATACGGAATCTAAAAATGGTACTGATGAACTCAGTGACAAGAATAAGGATGCAGATACAGAGAATGGACTGGAGAACTCGAGGTATGGGAGGGGGTGGGGGGTGAAGGGGAAACTGAGACGAAACGAGAGAGTAGCACAGACATATATATACTACCAACGGTAAAATATTCAGTGGGAAGTTGTATAACAAAGGGAGTCCAACTGGAGGATGGAAGATGCCTTAGAGGACTGGGGCAGGGAGGGTGGGGGGGACTCGAGGGGGGGGAGTCAAGGAAGGGAGAGAATACGGGGATATGTGTATAAAAACAGATGATTGAACCTGGTGTACCCCCCAAAAAAAATTAAAAAAATAAAAATAAAAGTTATGTTCTATTTTCTAACTGGTTACCACATACATTATGAGGTTTACATTATGTGTAATTACAAAGTAATAGACATCCATAACCTTATTGTTTATGACTTATCATCACATGTTAATAGCCTGACTTTCTAACATGATCTAGGTGGTGATTGGAGTGATATGAACATGATGATATATGCCAGGCAATTGACTCTTTTAATGAGATGTAGCAATACAATATTCATTTATTTTCTTATTTTCATAGACTTTGACTAGTTGTTTCATAATTAGCTCCAGCTCATTTACTTGTGAGCTTGTTGCTGAAGTTAACAATCATTGGCTAAAATAGATTTGACACTGATGTATACTATGAAAATTTGAGTCTATGTTCTATTTCGATAATTCAATAAAGCTGTACATTTTGACCCAGGACTTTTTGACTTCAGGTAACTCGGACAAAAAAAAAAAAAACATAATAATCTTGATGAAACTATCAAATCTCATGACTTTTTAGAATATTGTGAGATGGGAGGTATTTACAGATTTTTTGTTATAGGACTGAGAGTTTTAATTGACCCTGAATAAACCTTGATCTAACAGTGTGTTAGCACTACATAAAAAAAGCTTTTATTGCACTATGACTGACCTCTGCTGGTTCATAGTTATTCTGAATAGCCACAAGTTGAAATGAATATATTAATGCAGGTTAAAACTAATATTTAAACCCATACCTTTGGGACGCAATACTTCAGCCAGGTACTAGCCACCTGATTGTCCACAAAGACATTTTGATGACTTGGTCAAATGCCGTTAAAAAAAAAATCCAGGTACAGTGTACACATATGCTTGATCTACAAACAATATCAAAAACAGGAAATGGGGTTTGTCTGTCGTGACTTCTTCTTAATGACCCCATCTTAGATCCTGCTTTCTCTCCGCAGTGCTCATAAAGCAGCTTGTAATCTTAATCAAAAATATCTCAGATCTATAGTTTGTCACGCCTTTCAAGAAAACCAAATGTTGTCTCTCTCTTATCATCTAGCACTTCTCTCAATGTTAGGGATCTTATTTGGAAGCTGCCTTCATACCTCAGGATATAAGGCAGCCATGAGGAGCCATGAACTCGGATAGAACCACAACTCACCTCCTACCATCTTGCTAATTATCTAGGGTCTTGGTTGCCACACACTCAGTACCACAGATCTCAGAATGAAAAAACGTTTCTTTGACCAAAAAGACCAAAGAAAGTGTTGAGTTTTGCCCATTATGTGCATTGTTATGATAAAGAAGTGTCAGAGAAAGAGCTCTAAACATTCGGAAAAAAATTTTAGCCTTGTCACTACGTAGAATTTGTAGCATTTTCCCCACCATGGAGTCTCATCAGGTGATTGCTTCTCTGGCGTGAAATGAGAGCAACATGTCTACCACTCACTGATTAACTGCAGAAACGGAGCTTTACTGGTGGACATTCATGGAGTTTGAGTTGTGTGTGTGTGTGTGTGTGTGTGTGTGTGTGTGTGTTTAATAAATATGTGACCAGTTTGGGCAGAGAAGAGGAGAATCTTTCAATAGATATTGAATCCAGTTCCCATAAATGGATCAAAGAAAAACTGAACAATGCTTGGCAGGTTTTTTTTTTTTTTGCCTCACCTCTACTTCCCCCTCCTTACAAGCTCCAGCCCTTCTTCTCTCCCAAAGGGCGGGTCATGTTGCTTGTTAATGGTTGCCCCAGTTTCCCAGAGAGACACTTCCAAACCCCATACATAAAACTTTGTGTTCCTAATTTTTTTGAATTATAGACTCTTAGAAAAGAGCTACTATAAAATTTTGTAAAACCATGTTTAAGGACCTTATTATATATTGCCATAATGGCATTCCATTTATTCATCTCAGAACTGAGACCTCCTGCAGTTACAAAGCTTAACTCCCAGGCCTGGAACTCAAGACAGTTCTAGCAACATGATTTTGCTTTTTCTTCCTGAAAATTGTTGCCCATGAAGATAAGGCTGTAACCCAATAAATCTCTTCACTGTTAGCTTCAGAACCTTTCTGAAAACTAAGATATATGAATAATTAATTTGCCCATCTAGATAAACAGACCTTCTCCTCAAAACAATAGATTGTTCACAGGAGCAAACAGCTCACATATCAAACTATTTTTACTTAGAAGACTTTAAGGATCCTTATCTTGCAGTGCTCACCAATCTCAAATTCTTGCATCATGCTTTGGCCATCCCCTATCAGATCTTCACACTAAAGCCTGCCTTAAACCACTTGAGCCCAGATCCTCAAATTGTATAGATTTCTCTCCATGCCCATCCTCGTTTGAGACATGACTAAGACTCTGTCAAAGTAGGTTCTCCCTCACTGCCACAGGTTAATCAAGTTAGTGTCACTTAAGCCTCGGTTTATTCTAGCGATGTTTTGTGAAGTCAAAGTCAAAACATCCAACCAATATGTATTAACTCGCTTGTGTTTTGGCTAGATACAGGGGATTCAATGTTGACTAAAGGTGACAACAGTCTGTGTAATCGGGAGGGAAAAATGTATTAGTCAAACCATTACAAATATATACATTTCAATTGTGATTAGTGTTTTATGGGAAAGTTATAAGGTGGTGTGAGAGCAAATAACCAAATCGTGGCACTTTCAGGGAGAATAAGATGAATGCACTGAGTAATGTTTGATCTGAGATTTCAAGGATGAATAAGTCTCAACTAGGAAAAGACGGAGACGAAGGGGTAGAGGAAGGCAAAGAACGGAAGGGAAAGGGGACAAACGTGGAAGAAAGGGAGGAGAGAGGAAAATGGAGGAGGGGGAGGCGAAGGAAGAGGGGAAAGGGGGCAGAGGGAAGGGAGATGAGGAGGGAAATGAGGAGGTCCTAGGAGGAGGAAGGGAGAGGGAGGGGAGAGAGAAGTCTGAGAACTTTCTAGGCATATGGAAAATCTGTGTGAGGACAACCGAAAGAAAAAAAAAATTTCCCTTATCCTAGAACAGAGATCAAAGGGAAAGCAATATGAGGTAAGACTGGGGAGGTCAATAGGAACAACATACAGGCCTATAGACCAGAAAAGTCATACAATGTAGCCTTCATCCGTAAGTGTGTGAGAGTGTCTGCTTTATCATATTATCACTAACATTAAGTATTATCATATTTTCATCTTTGCTAATTTGATACATGAAAAATATCACATTATCTTAATTTTTAATCCTTTTTTTTAATTTACAAGAAAAGCTAATTTAACTTTTTTTATTTCCTGCATTATAACTTCTCTCTTCATTTCTTGACCTCAGTATAACCATTGAGATTGTGTTCATCTATTTGAACAAGATTTTATATACTGTGATGTTAGGCCATCAGCATAATTTTTACAAATATTTTCCTAGTTCATTGTTGGCCTTTAATCTTCATATTGTTTTATAAATATACAGCAGTTTATTTCTATGTGTTAAATCCATGAATATTTTCATTTGTGATTTTTCCTTTGCTTTTCTAAGAGAGTCTTTCTTAATCCAAAGACTTAATCATATAAATATTTTAAAGAGTTTTATAATTTGCATTTCTATATTTACATCTTGAAATATTTGGTATTTATTTTGGAGCATATCATCTGTTAAGGATCTAAATGTACTTTTTCCCATTAATAAGTTTCCAATGGTTACAGTTATTCATTGACTAATTTTCCCATCCTCTCTAAGTTTTTGATACCTCCTTTATCATATTTTGCCTTTTCAAATACTAGATAGAACCTTTTACAAAGTCACCTATTTTACTTTGTTTGTTTATCCCTGGGGCCACAGTGATTTAATTATTGGAGATTTACACTAAGTTTTAATATCTGGTTGCAGCCTGTTCCAGCTCTCACCTGGTTATTCCTCCAGTAGCACTTTAGAATAACAGTATCAAGTTCTGAAGAAACAAATCCCTTTGAAATGTTAATTTGGAGGTTGTTAACAGGTCCATCTTCTTATATTGGAAATGCCATTCCAGACACTTCATGCAGCACATATATTATTTAGCCTGCTAATTCAGGCTTCCAGAGCTGTAATTAGAAATACTAACACCCAAAGACCTGCATTTGAGGTCAGATTTCATGATTTTCAGCATCTATTTAAGGATGACTTTTGATTTCTGCTTTCCCATTTATAAGATGGTGGGCCCTGTGCATCACATGAAGCTACCGTGAGCATGAAATAATACATGAAAACACTTTTGTGGGCAAGAGGTAAAAACAGGCGGAGTCTGGAGCTAAGCTAGGCCTTCCTCTTGTGGCCATGACTGGGCCACAGTTACACAAGCCCCTTCATCTTCATCACCTTACCTGGCCTCTTCAGCCTAAAACCTCCCAATTTTCAGGATCAAGTGTTGTAATTAATATTGTAAAGGCAAATACCTCAATGCTTAAATGGTACCACAATGTAATCCTGCTATAAAGTGAAGAGCCTTAAAAAAAAACAAAACAGTGGCCCATCAACCCAAAAGAGCTTGGATTTGAAGACACTGAGTTTTCTCTAAGACCAGAGTAGGGAAAATGATGGTTTCCTATGTGTTCATTCTATGTGAAGAAAGGAAGAGAGATGGGTCTACCATGGGGTCAACCAAATAGCTAACAGAAAAAAGAAAAGAGGAACAGGAGAGGCCCCTTTAAAATTCATCCGGCACCCTCATCTAGGGAGCAGAGATGAATTTCAATGAGGATGAAAGTCCCCACCCTTTCCTAGATGGGATCTCTCTTCCTCCAGCCCAGAATGCTGTTTGCCCAGGTCCAGCCTTACAGGAAGGTGGATCCTAGAGAGGCCTCCCTGAAGGCACAGCCACCCTCCCCTCCTCTGAGGCTAGGCTCCAGGTTGTCACACACCCCAGCAAATCCCAACAAATTAATTTGTAATCTTAGGGGGAAAATGATGGTCGCACTGTGTCTGTCACCGAGCACTCTCCCTGCCAGTTTAAACAGCTGATTAGTTAGCACCACTGGAATCGATCCGCATCAGTTCCACCTGCATGCACCCACCAGGAACCACTTTATTGTAAATCAATCATTCTGCAAACATCTCACAAAGGGGCCAGGCTTTGCTAACAAGCCGTCCCTTTCTGCTGCCTGTTGGCAGCGCCCAGCAAATGAGGAGTGCGATCAACATTAATTCAAAAATTCTCTCTTCGGGTTCTTTTGAGCCTGGCCAGGCGGTAGAGAAGCAGGAATGGATTGGGGCTTCCTAATACAAGCACATGCACAAGGTTGTGGATTTGTCTCCCTGGAATCAGGGCAAAGGTTTGATCAGGCCCTCCGTTTTTAAAAAAAAAAAAAAAAAAAAAAGCAAAAGTTCTGAGTAGACATTTCACAAAAGAACATATGTGGATGGCCATAAGCAAGTGAAAAAAATGCTCGACCTCATTTGTCATCTTGGAAATGTAAATTAAAGCCTCAGTGAGGTACCTACACCACCACCAGAATGGCTAAAATTTAAAAGACTGACAACACCCAGCATCGGTGAGGATGTAGAGCAAACTGGACTTTCAAATATGGTGGCTGAGAGTGTAAAATGAGATTTAACTACTTGGAAAAAAGGTTTGGAATTTCTTATAACACTAAATATACATATACCCTCTTACCAGCAGTTTTACTCCTATTTATTAATCCAAGATAAATGAAAGCATACGTGCCCACAAAGACCTGTACACAGATATTCACAGCATCTTTATGCACAACAGACAAAATCTGGAAACAGCCCAGGTAGTCATCACCAGGTGAAGGGGAAAACAAACTATGGTCTATCTATACATAGAAAATACTACTCATCAATAAAAGGAATGAATTACTGATACACACAGCATGGATGAATCTCAAAAACATTATCCTGAGGGAGGAAAATTACCCAAAAGAGTATCTACTCTATGATTCCATATATATGACACTCTAGAGCAAACCAAACTAACCTATGGTGGGGAAAAAAAATCGTAATATTGGTTGCCTCCAGGGAGGTGGGGGTGTAGATTGAGTGGGATGTGGCATGCGGAACCTTTTTGGAGTAATGGTCATATTTAATACCTTGATAGGGTTGAATTACACAGGGTTGAATCTGATTTATATGTAGATGTCAAAACTCAGCGAAGGATCCACTTAAGATTTCTACATTATCTTGTATGCAAACTTTAGCTCAAAACTCAAAAATAAGAAACACAAATAAATATTAAATTTAATTAAGGACATATGTGCTGAAGTATTGGGGGTGAAGTGTACCAAAGTCTGCCACTTACTTAAAATGCACTTTAACGTAAGATGGATTGGTAACTGGATAGAAGGATGGACAGAGGGATAGAAGGATGGACAGAGGGATAGATGTGACATGAAGCAAGTATAATAAAACTTAAGTAGGGGGTGACAGGGTTATTCACTGTGAAATCCTTTTAACTTTCTATATGTTGGAAATTTTTCATAATAGTATGTTGGGAGGAAAAAGAAGAGATAGAGGGTCTTCCTCACCTGGTCAGCATTAATAGCACACAGGGGCTTTGTGCCTGGTCTCTGCATCCCATGGGTCTCTAAATCAGTCTTTAGCCTATCCACTGACTAAATAAAATTATTAAATTTTGACTACCCAGAAGACAAACCTGCCAGGTATCACACTGGCAACACACTCCTTAATGAAAAAAATGTGCAGGAAATATAATTGGTTTCCAAGAGCCTTCTATAAAACAAGTTCAACTCTTTAACTAAGGAGATGGAACAAAAGCATTTTGTGTTGAGATATTTCCCCTCTACCTTTGTGGCGTCTATGTGAATCTCAGTATGTGGGCAGGAAAGCCAGAGAAAACTGTGCTCCCATTCTGGCTAATGGAGAGCTCTATTGTTTGAGTTTGGTTAGAAGGCATGAAGGTAATAATCTGATTTTGCCAAATGTGGTCCAGACAGCCTCATGCAGGAACAGCTCAGCTCATTTGCTGACAGATGATTGCATTGTCGGCGCTGCATGGTTGAGGGTAATTGTGTGATGATGACTCCCCTGTAAACCTTACATTAGAAGGCAAAACTCCGAGTGTAGTTTGAGCAGTGGGGAAGAGGAAAATTGGACTGCGAGGGAGAGCAGCTGAATGTCTGTGGCCCATCAATTTAGTGGGGGTTTGTGGAGACACATATGGGAGAACTACCGGCTCACTGGGGAGACAGTTATGGTAATGCAAGGTAATGGTTACAAGATAACATGGTTAGAAGGACCCTTGGATTGATTGAGACTTGGCAACCAAGGTGGAGCAGGATTCAAGGAGGCAGTAGGCATGTTGAGACTGCTTGTACTGGTTTAGGAGTTAAGCACCTGGCTGCCAAATTTACCTTTCCTGGATGCAAGTCCCAGCTGGCTATTTACCAGCTCTGTGACCAAGGGCAAATTGCTTTAACTCTCTAGGCCTCTGTTTTACCTTATCTGCAAGACGATTTAAATTACTGTAGCCCATGTGTGGTTGTCGTGGGGCTTGTGAGCAAAGGTAAAAAGCTGAAAATAACGCATCATGTCAATGTTCATTGTGACGTGAGGCAAACTGCCCTTCTTCTGGGCCTTGGGTGGTCTTGAGTTACAGTAATAGAATGTTAGGCTTCACATATTACTCTCTGTTTCCTGGCTACTGTCAGCCCTCCATTCAGGTTGGAAATTCTTGTTCTGGGCATAACTTATCACAGTAAGCACTATAAATGCAAGCTATGAGCAAGTGTGTTTTAGGCTGAGCAAGTACATCTTGAGAATTCTTTCAGAGAATGAAGGCACAGGGTCCCTATACTTCTGGGTGCTTATCAAACATGTCTAGGTCTTAGCTTTCTCTTGTTAGAATAGGAATAATAATGCCAGTTTTTGCAAAGGTATTGTGAGGATGAGAACAATACATGTAAAGTGCCTGTCACCATACCTGGCTCACAGTAATTGGTCACTAAATCACATTTGCACATATATTTGCATTTACTGAGCAATTAGTATATGTGTATATATACAAAACATAAATATATACACACATATAGCTTTAGTAATAATTATCATATACAGTTATAACCAGATGAATTGCGGTTGCAGGTGAATATTTATGTAGATATATTAGCACCCTTTTTTTCAGACCTCGACAGCTTAGAAAGCAAGAATCCAGAAAATGACCCATTTACATGTGTTTGGTAGATTTCATTTAATTCCCCCTGATTCTATTTAAAAGCTATATATATATATTATAGTAACAAAACTTATGCGCTATTTAATACCTCATGTAGAGCAAAGGCTAAGAAACAATTTACTGTGAAGCACTTATTAACAGTAATAGACAGGTAGTGGTGGTTCTGATGCTGATGGTAACACAAAATATACAAAGTATTTCCCAGTTTAACAATGTGTGTTTGTTCAAATCCTTCTCCTTCTGAACATGTGAAAACCACCAAGCAACATAACACGTAAACTTAACTCTGCATCTCACAGATGAACAAATTGAGAACTTGGGAAAATATGTAACTTCATTCATTCATTAAACATGTTTGATAACCCATCACGTATTCAGCATAGTGTTCTGTGTTTAGGACACAGAGAGGACCATCATTACAACTGTGGACAGGGGATTTTTTTTTCCAGGTCCCACCAGATATTGCTCTAAAAAGAAAATTCTCTAGTTACACACACACACACACAAAAGTGAATTTCAGCCTCCTGCTTATTCCCCTGGTGGAGATTTGCAATGCATGTGGGCATATTAAATGTCCTAAGAAGTCCTAGGAAAAGTTCACTGTTTAACTCTGTACATCAGCAATGACCACAGAAACTTTTTGCCAACAAGGCACATATTCATATAATTGGGGAATTCTGTACTAGAAGGAGACAGACATACACACATGTTATGGCATGTGTCAAAGGTTGGGACAGGTTGGTGGCCTGAGCAGCCTGAAGAGAGAGAGGACAGGGAAGTCAGATCTGCCTCTCTTGACTAACCAATGGGTCAAGAAAGGCTCCCACATTTGAGCCAAAGTCTTGTAGCCAGAAGGTGGAAGTACTGGGATCATCCCAGAGCACCTTAAACTAGGTTACAGTGCTTCTAACAAGAAAAAGACAGACTTTCCATGTTTACTCTTCACGCTCAAAAGAGATGCTCCAACAAGTATGATTTTTTAAGGCTTTTACTCTCTTTGGAAGTTCAGCATTGACTTATCAACATGGAAAACAAGGAGGTTGAACTTGGTCATTTCTTTTCTTTTTTTTTTTTTTTTTTGCTATTAATTTATTATTTTTTTGGGGGTACACCAAGTTCAATCATCTGTTTTTATACACATATTCCCATATTCCCTCCCTCCCTCAACTCCCCCCCCCACCCTTCCTCGAGTTCCCCCCACCCTCCCCATCCCAGTCCTCTAAGGCACCTTCCATCCTCGAATTGAACTCCCTTTGTTATACAACAACTTCCCACTGGCTATCTATTTTACAGTTGGTAGTATATATATGTCTGTGCTACTCTCTCGCTTCGTCTCAGCTTCCCCTTCACCCCCCACCCCCCCAAACCTCGAGTTCTCCAGTCCATTCTCTGCATCTGCGTCCTTGTTTTTGTCCTGTCATTGAGTTCATCGGTACCATTTTTAGATTCCGTATATGTGAGTTAGTATACAATATTTGTCTTTCTCTTTCTGACTTACTTCACTCTGTATGACAGACTCTAGGTCTATCCACCTCATGACATATAGCTCCATCTCATCCCTTTTTAGAGCTGAGTAATATTCCATTGTATATATATGCCACATCTTCTTTATCCATTCATTTGTTGATGGGCACTTAGGTTGCTTCCATGTCCTGGCTATTGTAAATAGTGCTGCAATAAACATTATGGTACATGTTTCTTTTGGGATTATGGTTTTCTTTGGGTATATGCCCAGGATTGGGATTACTGGATCATATGGTAGTTCTATTTGTAGTTTTTTAAGGAACCTCCAAATTGTTTTCCATAGTGGCTGTACCAACTTACATTCCCACCAACAGTGCAGGAGAGTTCCCTTTTCTCCACACCCTCTCCAACATTTGTTGTTTCCAGATTTTGTGATGATGGCCATTCTGATCGGTGTGAGGTGATACCTCATTGTGGCTTTGACTTGCATTTCTCTGATGATTAGTGATGTTGAGCATCTTTTCATGTGTTTGTTGGCCATCTAACCTTGGTCATTTCTAATTGCATGCTGGCCTTCCATGATTTTGTGCTTTAAAGGTACACACATTCTGCAGGGTTTCATTAAGGGCCAATGGCCCACAGGCCAGCAGAGCAGGGCATTTCTGCCCCAACCCCAATCAGGCTGAAAGGCAAAGCTCTTTACAAAGAGACTGAACTCTTTAATGGTGAAATATATTGACTTAGGCTGGAGAGGATGACAGACCTCATCATAACAGATACCATGAGAAAGAAGCTTCCAGGTTCGAATCAACTGTAATATAGAGTTGGGAACTCAGAAAGCCATGATAATTGCTTTGACATCTCCATTTATGAAGGACTTCATCAAACCAATGGGTAACTCTGGGTTACTCTAGAACCTAGAATTCTGTTCAAGAGAAATACAAAGAAGAAACAGACATAGAAAACAAACCTATGGTTACCAAAGCGAAAAGCAGGGCAGGGGGAGACAAATTAGGAGGTTGGGATTAACATATACACCCTCGTATATATAAAATAGGTAAACAACAAGGACCTACTATACAGCACAGGGAACTATACTCAATATCTTGTAATAACCTATAATGAAAGAGAATGTGAAAAAGAATATATATATATATGAATCACTTTGCTGTATACTTGAAACTAACAAAAAATTGTAAATTAACTATACTTTAATTAAAAGAAAAAATGCAAAGAAGACGTGCATGTGTGAGTACCTTGTAGCCCCACTTGTATAAACAGCTCTCCCATGCAACCATTTTCCAGTATAGTCTTCACAGAGGTTATTAGCATATAAGGGATATCTCCTTACTCAAACTAGGGTAACTGCCTTCATGGGTTGAACACATGTTCTCTAAGAGTTCATACATTTAGGAGGAGATGAAAAGAAGATGGCAGAGTCAGGGAATATTTTAGAGATATACTTGCTTAGTTAAAGCATGAGGATAATGAGATAGAATCATGTATGACCTTCAAATTTCTGACTTGAGCAACTTTACAATTTAGAGAACAATTTTGTTCAGGTTTCACTAATAATGTAATGCTGACATTATTTTTAATAAAATTGGCATTCCAGGACTGCTACCTAGTAAAGTATTGACAAAGAATGAGGTCTGATTGTCCTGGCCTGGCAAAGAAAGTCTGGATAATATTCTCCTCCTTCTAAAAAGCTTACTTTGCATGCAAATGTCCTGTGCATTCACATTATTAAATTTAACATACAGGACAAATAAGTTCAGTAATCAACTAGATCTTATGCTAACTTGTTCTATAAATTATGACAACTTCTATGATTTCGTTTCAGTGTAAGCAAAAGTATCTATCACTTAATTCAGTGACAGATATTCAGTGAATGTTAATTCAGTGAGATATTAATATAAATTTGAACTTTATTGGTTTTATAGTTTTTTTACTTAATTTTCACATTACTTTGCGTTACAGCTGATAGTTTTCAAATTGTTTTGTTTTATAGTTGAGGAAGAGCTATGTACATAAAGATTTCATTCCTAGTTTTATATTTATACATTTATAGAAAATGTTATTTAACACTTATATAACAGCTATTATATGCCAGGTACCTCTCTTAAGTGCTTTGAAAATATTAACTAATTTAATAAACTGAATACAACAACACATAAAAAAGGTCATGCACCATGACCAAGTTGGATTCATGCCAGGGTCACAAGGATGGTTCAACATACACAAATCAATCAATATGATACACCACATCAATAAAAGACAAAAACCACACGATCAACTCAGTAGATGCAGGAAAAGCATTTGATAAAATTCAACACACAATCATGATAAGAAACTTTATGAAAATGGGTATAGAAGGAATATATCACAATATAATAAGGGCCATTTATGACAAGCCCATAAGCAATGTAATACTCAATGGTGAAAAGCTGAAAGCCTTCCTACTAAAATCTGGAATGAGACAAGGATGCCCACTCTCACCACTTGTCTTCAACACAGTATTGGAAGTCTTAGTCACAGCAATCAGACAAGAAAAAAGAAATAAAACGTACTCAAATTGGTAGAGAAGAGGTAAAATTGCCATTATATGCAGATGATATGATAATATATATAGAAAACCCTAAAGTCTCCACACAAAAACAACTAGTACTGATAAACGAATTCAGCAAGGTAGCAGAATTCAAGATTAACATACAGAAATCTGTTATATTTCTTTACACTGATAATGAAATATCAGAAAGAGAACATAAACAACAACAAAATAATCCCTTTTAAAATTGCATCAAAAAATAAAATACTTAAATACTTAGATAGCTTCCTCCACAAGAGGGCAGACAGCAGTATCAGCAGTATTTTGTCTTGTGGAACTGAAAACCACAGCCACAGAAAGATAGAAAAAATAAAAAAGCAGAGGATTTTGTACCAGATGAAGGGACAGGATAAAACCCCATAGAAACAACTAAATGAAGTGGAGATAGGCACCCTTACAGAAAAAGAATTCAGAATAATGATGGTGAAGATGATCCAGGACTTTGAAAAAACTGGATGCAAAGATCAAAAAGTTTACCAAAGACCTAGAAGAATTAGAGAGCAAACCAACAGAGATATGCAACACAATAACTGAAATGAAAAATACACTAGAAGGAACCAATAGCAGAAGGTCAAATAAGTGACCTGGAAGACAGAATGGTGAAAATCACTGATGCAGAAAAGAATAAGGAAAAAAGAATGAAAAGAACTGAAGACAGCCTAAGAGACCTCTGGGACAATGTTCAACATGCCAACATTCTCATTATAGGGGTCCCAGAAGGAGAAGAGAGAGAGAAAGGACTCAAGAAAATATTGGAAGTGATTATAGTTGAAAACTTCCCTAACATGGGAAAGGAAACAGCTACCCAAGTCCAGGAAGCACAGAGAGTCCCAGGCAGGATAAATCCAAGGAGAAACATGCCAAGACATATAGTAGTCAAATGGACAAAAATTGAAAACAGAGAAATGTTATTAAAATCAACAAGGGAAAAACGACAAATAACATACAAGGGAACTCCCATCAGGGTAACAGCTGCTTTCTCAGCAGAAACTCTGTAAGCCAGAAGGGAGTGGCATGATATATTTAAAGTGATGACAGGGAAGAACCTACAACCAAGAATACTCTACCCAGCAAGGATCTCATTCAGATTCAATGGAGAAATCAAAAGCTTTACAGACAAGCAACAGCTAAAAGAATTCGGCACCACCAAACCAGCTCTACAACAAATGCTAAAGGAACCTCTCTAAGTGGGAAACAAGAGAAAAAAAGGACCTACAGAAACAACAATAAAATAATTAAGAAAATGGTACTAGGAACATACATATCAATAATTACCTTGAATGTAAATGGACTAAATGCACCAACCAAAAGACACAGACTGGCTGAATGGATACAAAAACAAGACCCATATATATGCTGTCTACAAGAGACCCACTTCAGACCTAGGGACACATACAGATGGAAAGTGAGGGGATGAAAAAAGATATTCCATGCAAAAGAAAATCAGAAGAAAGCTGGAGTAGCAATAGTCATATCAGATAAAATAGATTTTAAAATAAAAAATGTTACAAGAGACAAGAAAGGACATTACATAAAGATCAAGGGATCCATCCAAGGAGAGGAGATAACAATTATAAATATCTATGCACCCAATATAGGAGCACCTTAATACATAAGGCACATGCTAACAACTATGAAAGAGGAAATGCAAGGCAGAAAGAGACACAGATGTAGAGAACAAACACATGGACACCAAGTGGGGAAAGCAGGGAGAGTTGGGGGGGGGATGAATTGGGAAACTGGGATACCAAATTGTACACTCTAAATATATGCTGTTTATTGTCTGTTAACTGTATCTCAATAAAAGTTCTTTAAAAAATAAATAAAATAAAATAAAATACTTAGGTTAAACCTCACCAAAGAGGTGAAAGACTTATATGCTGAGAACTACAAAACATTAATAAAGGAAACTGAAGATGATTCAAAGAAATGGTATGATACCCCATGCTCTTGGATTGGAAGAATTAATATTGTTAAAATGGCCATATTATGCAAAGCATTCTACAGATTTAATGCAATACCTATCAAAATACCCATGACATTTTCCACAGAATTGGAACAAATAATCCTAAAATTGGTATGGAACCATAAAATTCCCAGAATTTCCAAAGCAATCTGGAGGAAAAAGAACAAAGCAGGAGGCATAACCCGCCAAGACTTCAGACAATACTACAAAGCTACAGTAATCAAAACAGCATGGTATTGGCATGAAAACAGACATATCCACCAATGGAACGGAATAGAGAGCCCAGAAGTAAACCCACACACCTATGGACAATTAATCTTGACAAAGGAGGCAAGAATATACAAGAAAAGACAGTCTCTTCAGCAAGTGGTGTTGGGAAAGTTGGACAATCGCATGTAAATCTATGAAGCTAGAACACATCTCACACTATACACAAAAATAAACTCAAAATGGTTTAAAGACCTAAATATAAGGAACCATAAAACTCCTAGAAGAGAACATAGGCAAAACATTCTCTGACATAAATCATACCAATGCTTTCTTAGATCAGTCTCCCAAGGCAACAGAAATAAAAGCAAAAATAAACAAATAGAATGTAATCAAACATAAACTTTTCACAGCAAAGGAAACCATGAAGAAAATGAAAAGACATCCTATGGGCTGGGAGAGAATATTTGCAAATGATGTGACAAGGGCTTAATTTTCAAAATATACAAACAGCTCCTACAATTAAATAATGAAAAAACAAACAAGTAAATTGAAAAATGGGCAGAAGACCTAAACAGACATTTCTCCAAAGAAGACATATAGATGGCCAAGAGGCACAAGAAAAGATGATCAACATTGCTAATTATTAGAGAAATGCAAATCAAAACAACAATAAGATACCACCTCACACCAGTCAGAATGGCCATCATTAAAAAGTCTACAAATAATAAGGTCTGGGATGAGACAAGGATGTGGAGAAAAGGGTGTGGAGAAAAAGGAACCCTCTTACATTGTTGGTGGGAATGTAAATTGGTACAGCCACTATGGAAAACAGTGTGGAGGATACTCAAACAACTAAAAATAGAGTTACCATATGATCCAGGAATCCCACTCCTGGGCATATATCCAGACAAAACTATAATTTGAAAAGATACCTGCACCTCTAGGTTCATAGCAGCACTATTTACAATAGCCAAGACATGGAAACAACCTAAATGTCCAACAACAGATGAATGGATAGAGAAGATGTGGTATATATACAATGGAATATGATTCAGCCATTAAAAAGAATGAAATAATGCATTTGCAGCTACATGGATGGACCTAAAGATTATCATACTAAGTAAGACAGAAAGATAAATAAAATACCATATGATATCACATATATGGAGCTTAAAATATGACACAAATGAACTTATCTATGAAACAGAAACAGACTCACAGACACAGAGAACAAACCTGTGGTTACCAAGGAGGAGGAGGCATTGGGCAGGGAAGGCTTGGGAGTTTGGGATTAGCAGATGCAAACTATTTGGTATAGGATGGCTAAACAACAAGGTCCTGCTGTATAGCACAGGGAAAATTATTCCATATCCTGTGATAAACCATGATGGAAAAGAATATGAAAATACATACATATATATGTGTATATAATATGTATATATATGTGTAATTGAATTACTTTGCTGTATAGCAGAAATTAACACAACATTGTAAATCTACTATACTTCAACAATTTAAAATATATATATATATAATTGTAATTCTGCTGTATAGGAGAAATTAAATGCAACATTGTAAATTTAAAAAAGAACCTAATAAATATTACCTAATTTAGAGGCAAAAAGATGGTGGTGAATTATAGGGATGTGGAATGCATCCCTCTCCAGAGATGCATTGGGAATGCACCAAAAGAAGCAATAATTCCCACAGAGAACCAACTGAACACCAGCAGATGACCTCGGAAACCAGAAAGGACCACAAAGAGCCCAACATAACCGGTAGGGAGGCATCTACGACGGCTCAAAGAGGGTGAAGCGGCGGAGCTATGGCAGACAGGAGGCAGTGAGAAACACACGGAGGGTCCACACCGCACCTCAGCGTTACCGGACCGAGACGTCAATTCACAGCTGAACAGAGGGTCCGGGAGTGGGATCGTGGGAACCGGAGAGCTGACTAAGGGTGAGAAAAATTGTTGCCAGTAAGGTGATGGACTGAGAGAACAGGGGGGAAGAGGTCCGCGCGGGGAGGAGTGCCTGCCCCTGAGAGCTGCCCGGCCATGATGGCGGCTGGATGCTGCGGGCTCATGGGCTGGGGGCAGGAGCCACGGGCATAGCCTCTCTCTCTCTTTTGGCACCTCTGAAACAGGCAGTGGAGAGATGCCCTGTGGACCACCTAAGGCACTCAGGGATAACAAGTACCCTCAGGCACTCAGGCGGAGCTGGATTAAAACCACTTGGAATGCCAGCAGCAGGGAGGCTGCTGAGAAAAAAAACAAAAAAATCCCCAAGAGAGGCCCAACTCTGAGACTTTCTGTTTACGCCTGAGCCACCGGCGTCCCTCTGCAACAGGCACCTCCAAGCCCGACTGAAAGAACAGTGAGCCACTGCTCAATCACTCCCAGGGAAAGAAGCCACTATTGTATCCTCTCCCTCCCCACACACTGACGCTTACAGACAAACAATAAAGGAAGCTCTGCTGGCCACAGAATAATACAAAAAACCCAAGGCGAGGAGAAGGACACTTACAGCTGAGACTCTAAGGAAACAGAAATATTATCTGAGGATTGGACAGTCTTCTATAAACACCTCTATCGCCAGGACAAGCAACCCCAAAAGTTTGGACAACCATGAGGAAACAAAGAAACACCATGCAGGCAAAGGAGCAGGAGAAAAACCCACAAGACCATATAAATGAAGAGGAAATAGGAAAAATGCCTGAAAAAGAATTTAGAGTAATGATAGTAAAAATGATACAAAATCTTGATAACAAAATAAAGTACAAGAAACAGTTCATAAGAACTCAGAAAAACAAACAGCAATGGATAACAAAATAACTGAAATTAAAAATACTCCAGATGCTATAACCAGCAGAATGACTGAGACAGAAGAACGAATAAGTGAGTTGGAAGATAGAATGGAGGAAATAAATGCCGCAGAGCAGGAAAAAGAAAAAAAGAATAAAAAGAATAGAAGACAGTCTCAGAGACCTCAGTGATAACATTAAACAAAACAACATTCAAATTATAGGCATCCCAGAAGAAGAAGAAAACAAGAAAGGGTCTGAGAAAATATTTGAAGAGGTTCTAGTGGAAAACTTCCCCAACATGGGAAAGGAAATAATTCACCAAGTCCAAGAAGCACAGAGAGTCCCATACAGAATAAACCCAAGGAGAAATACACCAAGGCACATACTAATCAAACTAATGACAATTAAACACAAAGAAAAAATATTAAAAGCAGCAAGAGAAAAGCAACAAATAACACATAATGGAAAACCCATCAGGATAACAGCTGACCTTTCTACAGAAACTCTGCAGGCCAGAAGGGAATGGCAGGATATACTGAAAGTCCTGAAAGAGAGAAACCTACAGCCAAGAATACTCTACCCAGCAAGAATCTCATTCAGATTGGAGGGAGAAATCAAAAGCTTTCCAGACAAGCAAAAGTTAAGAGAATTCAGCACCACCAAACCAGCCTTACAACAAGTGCTAAAGGAACTTCTCTAAGTAGGAAACACAAGAAAAGGAAAACACCTACAAATACAAACCCAAAACAATTCAGAAAATGGTAATTGGAACACACATGTCAATAATCACCTTAAATGTAAAGGGATTAAATGCTCCAACCAAAAGACACAGACTGGCTGAATGGATACAAAAACAGGACCCTTACATATACTGCCTACAAGAAACCCACTTCAGACCAAGGGATACATATAGACTGAAAGTAAAGGGATGGAAAAAGATATTGCATGCAAATGGAAGTCAAAAGAAAGCTGGAGGAGCAATACTCATATCAGACAAATTGGACTTGAAAGTAAAGACTATTACAAGAGACAAGGAAGGACACTACCTAATGATCAAGGGATCCATTCAAGAAGAACATATCACAATGGTAAATATCTATGCCCCCAACATAGGAGCACCTCAATACATAAGGCAAATGCTAACAGCTATAAAAGGGGACATTGACAGTAACACAATAATAGTGGGAGACTTGAACACCCCACTTACATCAATGGACAGATCATCCAAACAGAAAATAAATAAAGACACACAAGCTTTAAATGACACATGAGACCATCTCCACTTAATTGATACTTATCGGACATTCCATTCAAAAATGACAGACTACACTTTCTTCTCAAGTGCACACGGAACATTTTCCAGGATAGATCACATCTTGGGTCACAAATCAAACCTCAGCAAATTCAAGAAAATTGAAATCATATCAAGCATCTTCTCAGACCACAACACCATGAGACTAGATATCAATTACAGGAAAAAAAACTGCAAAAAATACAAACACATGGAGACTAAACAATTCACTATTAAGCAACCAAGAAATCACTAAAGAAATCAAAGACGAAATCAAAAAATATCTAGAAACAAATGACAACGAAAACACAACAACCCAAAACCTATGGGATGCAGCAAAAGCAGTTCTAAGAGGGAAGTTTATAGCAATACAGTCCTACCTTAAGAAACAAGAAAATGATTGAATAAATAACCTAACCTTACACCTAAAACAATTAGAAAAAGAAGAACAAAGAAACCCCAAAGTGAGCAGAAGGAAAGAAATCATAAAGATCAGAGCAGAAATAAATGAAAAAGAAAGGAAAGAAACCATAAGAAAAATAAATAAAACTAAAAGCTGGTTCTTTGAGAAGATTAACAAAATTGATAAACCATTAGCCAGAGTCATCAAGAAAAAAAGGGAGAAGATGCAAATCAACAGAATTAGAAACGAAAAAGGAGAAGTAACAACGGACATCACAGAAATACAAAAGATCATGAGAGACTACTACAAGCAACTATATGCCAATCAATTGGATAACCTGGAAGAAATGGACAGATTCTTAGAAAAATACAATCTTCCAAGACTGAACCAGGAAGAAATAGAAACCATGAACAGACCAATCACGAGTACGGAAATTGAGGCAGTGATTCAAAATCTCCCAACACACAAAAGCCCACGACCAGATGGATCCATGGGCGAATTCTATGAAACATTTAGAGAAGAGCTAACACCTATCCTTCTCAAACTCTTCCAAAATATTGCAGAAGGCGGAACACTCCCAAACACATTCTATGAGGCCACCATCACCCTGATACCAAAACCAGGCAAAGATGTCACAAAAAAACTGCAGACCAATATCACTGATGAATATAGATGCAAAAATCCTCAACAAAATACTAGCTAACAGACTCCAACAGCACATTAAAAAAATCATACACCATGATCAAGTGGGGTTTATCCCTGGGATGCAAGGATTCTTCAATATACGCATATCAATCAACATGATACATCATATCAACAAATTGAAGGATAAAAACCATATGATCATCTCAATAGATGCAGAAAAAGCTTTTGACAAAGTTCAACATCCATTTATGATAAAAGCTCTCCAGAAAATGGGCATAGAAGGAAATTACCTCAACATAATAAAAGCCATATATGAAAAACCAAAAGCCAACATCATTCTCAATGGGGAAAAACTGAAAGAATTCCCTCTAAGAACAGGAACGAGACAAGGGTGTCCACTCTCACCACTATTATTCAACATAGTTGTGGAAGTTTTAGCCACAGCAATCAGAGAAGAAAAAGAAATCAAAGGAATCCAAATTGGAAAAGAAGAAGTAAAATTGTCACTCTTTGCAGATGACATGATATTATATATAGAAAACCCTAAAGACTCTACCAGAAAACTGCTAGCACTCATGGATGAGTTTAGTAAAGTAGCAGGATACAAAATTAATGCACAGAAATCTCTTGCATTCCTATACACGAACAACGGAAGAGCAGAAAGAGAAATTAAGGAAACTCTCCCATTCACCACTGAAACCAAAAGAATCAAATACCTAGGAATAAACCTGCCTAAGGAGGCAAAAGATCTGTATGCAGAAAACTTTAAGACACTGATGAAATAAATCAAAGACGACACAAACAGATGGAGGGACATACCACGTTCCTGGATTGGAAGAATCAACATCGTGAAATTGATTGTACTACCCAAAGCAATTTACAGATTCAATGCAATCCCGATCAAATTACCAATGGCATTTTTCACAGAACTAGAGCAAGAAATCTTACGATTTGTATGGAAACGCAAAAGACCCCGAATAGCCAAAGCAATCTTAAGAAGGAAAAATGGAGTTGGTGGAATCAGGCTTCCTGACTTCAAACTATACTGCAAGGCCATAGTGATCAAGACATTATGGTACTGGCACAAAAATAGAAAGGACGATCAATGGAATAGAATAGAGAACTCAGAAGTAAACCCAAATACATAAGGGCACCTTACCTTTGACAAAGGAGGCAAGAACATACAATGGAAAAAAGACAGCCTCTTCAATAAGTGGTGCTGGGAAAATTGGACAGCAACATGTAAAAGAATGATCTTAGAACACTTCCTAACACCATACACAAAAATAAACTCCAAATGGATTAAAGACCTACATGGAAGGCCAGACACGATCAAACTCCTAGAGGAAAACATAGGCAGAACACTCTATGACATCCATCAAAGCAAGATCCTTTTGGACCCACCTCCTAGAATCATGGAAATGAAATCAAGAATAAATGAATGGGACCTCATGAAACTTAAAACCTTTTGCACAGCAAAAGAAACCATAAACAAGACTAAAAGGCAACCCTCGGAATGGGAAAAAATAGTTGCCTACAAAACAATGGACAAAGGATTAACCTCTAAAATGTACAAGCAGCTCATGCAGCTTCATACCATAAAAGCAAATAACCCAATCCACAAATGGGCAGAAGACCTAAATAGACAATTCTCCAAAGAGGATATACAGGTGGCCAACAAACACATGAAAAGATGCTCAACATCACTAATCATCAGAGAAATGCAAGTCAAAGCCACAATGAGGTATCACCTCACACCGATCAGAATGGCCATCATCACAAAATCTGGAAACAACAAATGTTGGAGAGGGTGTGGAGAAAAGGGAACTCTCCTGCACTGTTGGTGGGAATGTAAGTTGGTACAGCCACTATGGAAAACAATTTGGAGGTTCCTTAAAAAACTACAAATAGAACTACCATATGATCCAGTAATCCCACTCCTGGGCATATACCCAAAGAAAACCATAATCCCAAAAGAAACATGTACCATAATGTTTATTGCAGCACTATTTACAATAGCCAGGACATGGAAGCAACCTAAGTGCCCATCAACAAATGAATGGATAAAGAAGATGTGGCATATATATACAATGGAATATTACTCAGCTCTAAAAAGGGATGAGATGGAGCTATATGTCATGAGGTGGATAGACCTAGAGTCTGTCATACAGAGTGAAGTAAGTCAGAAAGAGAAAGACAAATATTGTATACTAACTCACATATACGGAATCTAAAAATGGTACCGATGAACTCAGTGACAGGACAAGAACAGGGACGCAGATGCAGAGAACGGACTGGAGAACTTGAGGTTTGGGGGGGTGGGGGGTGAAGGGGAAGCTGAGACAAAATGAGAGAGTAGCACAGACATATATATACTACCAACTATAAAATAGATAGCCAGTGGGAAGTTGTTGTATAACTAAGGAGTTCAATTCGAGGATGGAAGATGCCTTAGAAGACTGGGACTGGGAGGGTGGGGGGGACTCGAGGGGGGGATTCAAAGGAGGGAAGGAATACATGGATAAGTGTATAAAAACAGATGATTGAACTTGGTGTACCCCCGCAAAAAATATTACCTAATTTAATTCTCATAACAATATTATGAATATAGGTATTATTATTATCCCCATTTCACAGATGAGAAGACTGAGGCAAAGAGAGTTTAGTGATTTGGCCAAGGTCACAGAACCAATAAAGGGTCGCTCTAAGATTCAAACCCAAGAAGTGTGGCTCTTGCATCTATACTCTTACATAAAATTAATAATTTAAGGTGAGGGGCAGAATCAAGATGACAGAGTAGGAATTAGCATCGCCTCAAAACTAGGGCACTTACTAGGCACTGGTGGGGGACCTCAGACACCTAAGGGGATGGGAGGAATCCCTGTGCAACCAGGCCAGGGGTTGGGCTTGAGCTCCTGTGGTGGGAGCACCAAGTCCAAGCCACTGGACTAACAAGAACTTCATGCCCCAGAGAATATTAATCATTGTGAACTCTCCCTGAGGTCCTTATCTTGGCACCAAGATCTGGCTCCACCCAACTACCAGCAAACTCCAGTGCTGGACACCTCAGGCCAAACAACCAGCAAGACTGGAACATAGCCCTACCCATCAAAAAAAGAGGTGATAAAAAATATGTCACAGATAAAGGAACAAGTTAAAAACTTAGAAGACCAAATAAATAAAGAGGAAATAGGCAACCTACTTGAAAAAGAATTCAGAGTAATGATAGGAAAGATGATCCAAAATCTGAGAAATAGAATGGAGGCATGGATCAAGAAAATATAAGAAATGTTTAACACGGACCTAGAAGAATGAAAGAACAGGAAAAGAGTGATGAAAAACAGAATAAATGAAATGAAAAATACACTAGAAGGAATCAGTAGCAGAATAACTGAAGCAGAACAAATAAGTGAGCTGGAAGATAGAATGGTGGAAATAACTGCCGAGGAGCAGAATAAAGAAAAAAGAATGAAAAGAAATGAGAACAGTCTCAGAGACCTCTGGGACACCATTAAACACACCAACATTTGAATTATAGGGGTCCCAGTAGAAGAAGAAAAGAAAGAGAAAGGATCTGAGAAAATATTTGAAGAAATTATAGTTGAAAACTTCCCTAACATGGGAATGGAAATAGCCACCCAAGACCAGGAAGCACAGAGAGTCCGATACAGCATAAACCCAAGGAGAAAAACACTGAGATACATATTAATCAAACTAACAAAAATCCAATTCAAAGAAAAAATATTAAAAGCAGCAAGGGAAAAGCAACAAATAACATACAAGGGAATTGCTGTAAGCTTAATCAGCTGATTTTTCAGCAGAAACTCTGCAGGCCAGAAGGGAGTGGCAAGATGTATGTAAAGTGATGAAAGGGAGAAACCTACAACCAAGATTACTCTACCCCATAAGGATTTCATTCAGATTTGATGGAGAAAATAAACCTTTACAGACAAGCAAAAGCTAAGAGAATTCAGCACCACCAAACCAGCTTTACAACAAATGCTAAAGGAACATCTCTAGGCGGGAAACACAAGAGAAGGAAAACAAACCCAAAACAATTAAGAAAATAGTAATAGGAACATACATATCAATAATTACCTAGACTGTAAATAGATTAAATGCTCCAACTAAAAGACATAGACTTGCTGAATGGATACAAAAAAAAAAAAAAAAAAAAGACCCATATATATGCTGCCTACAGGAGACTGACCTCAGACCTAGGGAAACATACAGACTGAAAGTGAGGGGATGGAAAAAGATATTCCATGCAAACGGAAATCAAAAGAAAGCTGGAGTAGCAATACTCAGATAAAGTAGACTTTAAAATAAAGACTGTTACAAGAAACAAGAAAGGATACTACATAATGATCAAAGGATCAATCCAAGAAGATATAACAATTATAAATATTTATGCTTCCAACATAGGAGCACCTCAATACATAAGGTAAATGCTAACAGCCATAAAAGGGGAAATTGACAGTAACAGAATAATAGTGGAGGACTTTAACACCCCACTTACACCACTGGACAGATCATCCAGACAGAAAATAAATAAGGAAACAAGCTTTAAATGACAATAGACCAAATAGAATTAATTGATATTTATAGGACCTTCCACCTGAAAGCAGCATAGTGCACTTTCTTCTTAAGTGTACATGAAACATTCTCCAAGATAGATCACATCCTGGGTAACAAATCAAGCCTCGGTAAATTTAAGAAAACTGAAATCATTTCAAGCATCTTTTCCAACCACAATGCTATGAGATTAGAAATCAATTAGAGGGGAAAAAACTGTAAAAAATAAAAACACATGGAGGCTAAACAATACACTACTAAATAACTAAGAGATCACTGAAGAAATCAGAGGAAACTTAAAAAAAAAATCCATAGAAACAAATGACAATGAAAACATGATGACCCAAAATCTGTGGGATGCAGCAGCAGCAGTTCTAAGGGGGAAGTTTATAGCAAATCAATCCTACCTCAAGAAACAAGAAAAATCTCAAACAATCTAAAGCAACTAGAGAAAGAACAAACAAAACCAAAAGTTAGTAGGAGGAATGAAATCATAAAAATCAAAACAGAAATAAATGAAATAGAAATAAAGAAAACAACAGCAAAAATCAATGAAACTAAAAGCTAGTTCTTTGAGAAGATAAACAAAATTGATAAATCTTTAGCCAGAAAGAAAAAAATGGAGAGAATTCAAATCAATAAAATTAGAAATGTAAAAGGAGAAATTACAACACCACCACAGAAATACAAAGAATCATAAGAGACTACTACAAGCAACTATATGCCAATAAAATGGACAACCTGGAAGAAATGGACAAATTCTTGGAAAGGTACAAATTTCCAAGACTTAACCAGGAAGAAATAGAAAATATAAACAGACCAATCACAAGTAATTAAATTGAAACTGCAATTAAAAATCTTCCAACAAACAAAAGTCCAGGACCAGATGGCTTTACAGGTGAACTCTACAGGAAACTTTTGGAGAACAGCTAGCACCCATCCTTCTCAAACTCTTCCAAAACATTGCAGAGGAGGGAACACTGCCAAGCCCATTCTATGAGGCCATCACCCTGATACCAAAACCAGACAAAGATATCACAAAAAAATAGAAAATTACAGAATATCACTGATGAACATAGGTGCAAAAATCCTCAATAAAATACCAGCAAACAGAATCCAACAACACATTGAAAGGATCATATACCATGATCAAGTGGGATTTATCCCAGAGATGCAAGGATTCTTCAGTATCTGCAAATCAATCAGTGTGATACATCACATTAACAAATTGAAGGATAAAAACCACACAATCATCTCAATAGATGCAGAAAAAGCTTTTGACAAAATTCAACACCCATTTATGATAAAAACTATCCAGAAAGTGGGCATAGAGGGGACTTACCTCAACATATTAAGACCATACAACAAACCCACAGCAAACATCATTCCCAATGGTGAAGAACTGAAACCATTTCCTCTAAGGTCAGGAACATGACAAGGATGTCCATTCTTGCCACTATTATTCAACATTGTTTTGGAAATCTTAGTCATGCCAATCAGAGAAGAAATAAAAGGAATCCAAATTGGAAAAGAATAGGTAAAACTGTCACTGTTTGCAGATGACATGTTACTATACATAGAAAATCCTAAAGATGCCATCAGAAAACTACTAGAACTCATCAATTAATTTGGTAAAGTTGCAGGATACAAAATTAATACACAGAAATCTCTTGCATTCCTATACACTAAAAATGAAAAATCAGAAAGAGAAATTAAGGAAACAATTGTAATAAAAAGAATAAAATACCTAGGAATAAACCTACCTAAGGAGGCAAAAGACTGTTACTCAGAAAAAAATATAAAACATTGATGAAAGAAATGACACAAACAGATGGAGAGATATACCATGTTCTTGGATTGGAAGAATCAACATTGTGAAAATGACTATACTACCCAAAGCAATCTACAGATTCAATGCAATTCCTATCAAATTACCAATGGCATTTTTCACAGAATCAGAACAAACAATTTTACAATTTGTATAGAAACACAAAAGACCCCAAATAGCTACAGCAATCTTGAGAAAGAAAAACAGAGCTTGAGGAATCAGACTCCCTGACTTCAGGCTATATTACAAAGCTACAGTAATCAAGACAGTATGGTACTGGCACAAAAACAGAAATATAGATCAATGGTACAGGATAGAAAGCCCAGAGATAAACCCATGCACCTATAGCTACCTACTCTATGACAAAGGAGGCAAGGATGGAGAAAAGACAGTCTCTTCAGTAAGTGGTGCTGGGAAAACTGGACAGCTACGTGTAAAAGAATGAAATTAGAACACTCCCTAACACCATACAAAAAAATAAACTCAAAATAGATTAAAGACCTAAATATAAGACCAGACACCTTAAAATTTATAGAGGAAAACATGGGGAAAACACTCTTTGACATAAATCACAGCAAGATCTTTTTTGACCCACCTCCTAGAGTAAAGGAAATAAAAACAAACAAATGGATCTAATTAAACTTAAAAGCTTTTGCACAACAAAGAAAACCATAAACGAGACAAAAAGACAACCCTCAGAATGGGAGAAAATATTTGCAAACAAAGAAACTGACAAGGGATTAATCTCCAAAATATATGAATAGTTCATGTAGCTCAATATCAAAAAAAAAATCCAATTTAAAAATGGATGGAAGACCTAAATAGGCACTTCTCCAAAAAAGACATACAGAAGGCCAAGAGGCACATGAAAAGATGCTCAACATCACTAATTATTAGAGAATTACATATCAAAACTACAGTGAGATATCACCTCACGCTGGTCAGAATGGCCATCATCAAAAAAAAAAATCTACAAACAATAAATGCTGGAGAGGGTGTGGAGAAAAGGGAACTCTCTTGCACTGTTGGTGGGAATGGAAATTGATACAGCCACTATGGAGAATGGTATGGAGGTTCCTTAATAAAAACTAAAAATAGAACTACCATATGATCCATCAATTCCACTACTGGGCATGTACCCTTTGAAAACCATAATTCAAAAAGACACATGCACTCCATTGTTCACTGCAGCACTACTTACAATAGCCAGGACATGGAAGCAACCTAAATGTCCATCGGCAGATGAATGGATAAAAGAGATGTGAGATATATATATATATATTTATATATATATAAAATGGAATGTTACCCATACAAAGAAATGAAATTGGGTCATTTGCAGAGATGTAGATGGACCTAGAGTCTGTCATACAGAGTGAAGTAAGTCAGAAAGAGAGAAATATCATATATTAATGCATATATGTGGATACAAGAACTAATTTGCAGGGCAGGAATAGAGACACAGACATAGAAAACGGACATGTGGACACAGAGGGGAAATTGGGGGTAGGATGAACTAGGAGCTTAGGATTGACATATATACACTACCATGTGTAAAATAGCTAGCTAGTGGGAACCTGCCGCACAAAGAGCTCAGCTCAGTTCTCTGTGATGACTTAGATGGGTGGGATTGGGGGCAGGGGTCTAAAAGGGAGTGGATATATGTATACATATAGTTGATTCACTTCGTTGTGAAGCAGAAACTAACAGAACATTGTAAAGCAACTATACGCCAATTTAAAAAATAATAATGTAAAGTAACACAAGGAGGATTTATGAATTTTTTAAATGTACTACTCAAGTTTGAGAACCACTGTCATAGACCATTTGATTCCCTGAGCAGAACATAAAGAAGATTCAGTATAATGTTCTTCTTTTTATCTAGAGGGAAAGAGACAAGTATTCTTTGGAATTATTCATTTGTTGTCTTGTAATGTTATTCCAGTTATTTCAATTGTCTCTGATCTCCCTATTCACATTATGAAGAGACATGGTTAGTGTCCTTTCTATCTCCAAGGACCCTAGGACAGCACTGCACACGGAGTACAAATTTCACCACAGCTTAGATAGGCTTGTATGAGATTTAGACAAGTTAGACATCTAACTGGCTAAGCACAGCTGGGACACATTCCTCTCCTCCCAAGAATCACAGGACATCCTTAATATGAAACAACACTGGCTTTCATGGGCCACTGGGTTGACCCTCAATATCCACCCACATCAAATGCCCATTTCTTTCCTTGTCCTTCCCCGTTTACCTGGAGAACTCCTACTAAGACGTCAAGACCCAGTACAAGCACTGTCTCCCTGCTGACCCTTTCTGCGAGTTAAGGCAACTTGATTTGCTGATTCTCCTCTGTGCCCTCACTATAATCAGTATCCACTGCTATTGCTACACTTCTTACACTGCAGTGTAATTAACTTTATCCTCAAGGGCAAGGACTATGGCCCATTTATTTTTGTTGCCTTGCATACAATCTTGGGTGGCCTCGGCACACAGCGGCTTGAAGCAGGGTTTCAGCTCCCCGTCAATGACTGAGGTTGGGTTGTGGCAGTGAGAGCACCAAATCCTAACCACTAGACCAGTGGTCAGTGACAAGGCCCTGGCCCTATGGCTTTGCAGAAAAGAATTTCCACAAAGACAGAAAGTAATGAAACAAGTAAAGTATTAGGAAAGAAAGGAGCAGAACATGTATTGATAGACACACGGGCGGGCTCAGTCACGCCCTCGTGGCAGTTTGAATCACTTACATGGGGGCATTTCTTCCATGTTTCCTTTGACCAATCACTTTGATTTGCCTGGTTCAAGGTCCCTGTTTGGTGTATCTCAGGATTTTCCCATGTGTGCATGCACATCTCTTAGCCAAGATGGATTCTACCGAAGAGGCCTATGGATAGGTTTGGCCACTTGGCATCACTCCCCTTTTGACCTCCAAGGAGGCTTTCTGCGCACGTATAGACGCGGGAGGTCTGCTGACTTTGAGAATGAGGACTGTGTGGTCTCTTATCTTCTATCTGGGCAGGGCCCAGCCTCCTCTCCCAATGATCCTGTTTTTCCTGTCTCAGAGTATCGGTCCACAGGGAATGAGCTCAGACCATTTGCCCTGGGGGCCCATCTGTCTCCTGCCTCACATCTAGTGTTATGGGCTGAATTCTATCCCCTCCCCCAAATTCTTACATTGAAGTCCCAACTCCTAATACCTCTGAATGTAACCATATTTGGAGATAAGGTCTTTAAAGAGGTGATTGAGTTGAAATGAGGCCATTATAAGAAGAGGAGACACCAGATAAACAAACACAGAGGAAAGGCCACATAAAGACAGAGCCGGAGCTCAGCCATCCTCAGAGAGACTGGCCTCAGGGAAAACCAAATCTGCAACACCTTGCTCTTGGACTTCTGGTCTCTAGAACTGAGGAAAAACCAGTTTCTGTTGTTTACCACCTCATCTGTGGTATTTTGTTATGGCAGCCCTAGCAAACTAATGCAGTTAGTACAAGGCGGTCACATATGATTGGTGCTAAAGATATAGTGGGCATATATTTATATTTATAGTTTTATTTATGTTCATATCTATGTTTTAAAATAAGTGACTTCTTCAAGGCCTCAGAGTAAATTGGCAAGAGACTATGGATAGAAAACCAGCCCTCTGCTCATCTAGTTCTCAACCCTGATTTCAGCCCCAGGTTTCTGCGATGGTATGATTCAATTCATGTGATTTTCAGTTGATGTGAGGACCCTCCATGAAGTACAATGTTTTGACTTTGGCATCATAAACGACATAAACAATTTCTTACATTTTGGAAGAAGATGCCTGATTGATACAATTATATTAGGAGCAACTGAAGTAAAGAATAAAGCTACACAAGTGTGGGGGGGGGGAGGGGGCGCAATGCGCAAGCAGGCTCTGATGCACGTGTGCGTGCACACAATCATACCCCACGATGTAACTTACCAGAATCCTCATGGGCTCTCTTTGGAACCATGATCTCATTAGTACTTTTAATATTTTCCTTCAATAAATGTTTGTATTTTAAGCAGCCACGGAAGACAGGAGGTGTGGAAGGCTAAGATAACCCTCTAAGAGTAGAAAAAGAAATGCAAAATCAGCAAATGCAGACATCTGCGTTCCTGGCTGGAAGCTAGAGCCAGGACAACCAAATACCTGAGACCTGACTCATAGAAGGCAGACATGGAGAGAAACACTTAGAGACAGAGATGGTGGGAGCCATCACAGCACATTTAGAGATCTTCTCCCCGAAGCGCATCCGTGGCTAAGTTCCATGCTGCCCTTTCTCAGACTTCAAAAGCATTCTGAGTCCTACTCAGCATGCTGTTGAGTCTCAATAAATATGTGTTGAATGGATGAATGAATCAAAGGAACTGATTTAACTGGGAACACACTTTAATGCTGATCATAGAAAAAGGAGGTGGGCTCCCATACTAGCCCACAGTAGAGAAAGCAATTCAGTCACCAACACTAGCAGACAATAAACTCAAGCTTAAACATGGCAATTTTATGAGACACTTGGCTGCAACAACTTTGCTTTTCTTGGTTTCTCCTTTCCCTTTCTATCCCCTATTGACTCTTTCTAAGCACCACAGCATGGTACCCCAGCTTTTCTCCCCCCTGAATCTCCTCATCACTGTGTGGGCTCTGGGAAGCCAAAGCTGGCTGATTAGTCATTTGTTTTTCTTTTTCCTTCCCATGCAGTTGAATAACTCATATGGTCTACAGGCTTAGGTATTTGGCATTGCAAACACTGCACACACAATGAATGGGAACCTTATTTGTTTAGAACTGGGAAATAGAGTCAGGAAGAAGTTTAAAGCACTGAAAGGCCAGAATTTGCCCTCCCTGGTGGTTGAGTAGGTCAGAGAATAAATGTAACCTTAAGATTTCTGGGTCCCTGAAAACAGGGCAAAAGCATTCAGTCCAGAGGATTAGCAAGTCTGTTAGTTAACACATGAAAATGCCTTCACAATTTTCCCTGCAGGAGGTCAGAGAAGGGGTAGGGAAGAGGGATTAGTTGGGAGGGAAAAGAACTGAGAGGGAAGAAGGATGCTGATTTTTAGAAGCAAAGAGAGGACAAAGTCAGACGCACTTTGGAATCTGTCTTTTTGGATGACTGAGGGTAGGATGGGGCTTTGATCTATATTTAGTCCCTGAAGCTCAGAGCTGCATGGCCACCTTTGTTATGCCAGAGAGACTCACGTTGGACACCAGAACAAGGGCAAGAGAGGACAGTGGGAGAGAAGAATTACAGGAGAGAGAGGAGGGCTCACAAGGAGGGGGCTGCAGTGGGGGGAAGGGGAGCGCTCTCCTTTCCTTTGTGAATATACAGACAAGTCCATCAAACCCCTGGCAGACTGCAGTGATGAGAAAGATACATAATATGATAAAGCTTGGTAGCAGGCATGTGTGATTGAACAGACCAATGAAGAGATAACATTTGAAAGCTTTACTGCTTGGAAAGCTGTTAGCAAGCTGGTGTCCCCTTCATCATGTTTAATTTTACTTTTACTACCCTTCATTTGCTTTGACGGGTTGATGTTGCCATGGTGCAGTTGGAATTCTCATAAAAGTGCTGTTACCCTTTCAAGATGGCCATTTTTTTCTAGGGTTTATACCACATTTTATAGTTATGTCAGAAGGTTTACTTGGTTTATGAATTCTCCAAGCTCTAAGATTGCTCTCAAAAAACTCTGGGTTGCCTTCCATTCTTGCTGGTTAATTTGTAATCTTTTCACAACAGCTGCATCATTGGGTGATGTCCCGACATAATCAGAAATGCATTTTTTGGTTCATGAAAGTAAACAAAGGGCGCATAGAGAAACCAAACCCACTTTTCCCAGGTTATAAGCCCCTGAATCTATGTAACTGTCTATAGGCTTCTGAATATTGCATTTGATGCATAAAATGGTAATAAATAAAATAACTATGACCAACTATAAAGTCTAATGATTAATATGTAACCATATAACTTGATGACTCCTTGATTTCTTCTCTAACAATTCAAGGCTGCTAAACTGTGTGAAAGGAAAACACTCTATTAAGTCCCTGAGAAGCTCAGGCTACAGGTTATGAATAAGCCTTTGGGTAGGTCTTCAGCTTCATCAATTATTACTGTCTATTCACTTATTCAAAGAAATTTAATTTCTCACCAGATCTGTGTCTAAGAATTTTAGAAAGCAGAGAAATTCAAGGCACTATGTACCACCACGTATAAGAAGTAATCCAAACCAAGACAATCAAAAGCAGCATATAATTGCAAGACAATGTGCTAAGATCTGTTATATAAATTCAATGAACTGGAATGTGGTTTTAGGTTAAGATTTGAGGTGAGACCTCAGAAATTTATTTTAAAGCCTATCTTTCAGGTATGTCCTGGTCAATAAATATTTAGTCCATTTTTCCATGTTGCCCTGCAAGGTCTAATCTGTGGAAATGGTTTTGAGAAATGACAAACTATCCATATGTATTAGTTTTGATGTAACCAATTACCACAAACTTAGTGACTTAAAAAAATTTATCATCTTACAGTTCTGGAGGTCAGAATTGTAAAAGGGTCTCATTGGGCTAAAGTCACAGTGTCAGCAGGGCAGCATTCCCTAAAGGCTCTTAGGTAAAATCTATTTCCTCACCTTTTTTAGCTTTTATAGGCTGCCTGCATTCCTTGGCATGTGGCCCCTTCCCTACATCTTCAAAGCCAGCAATGTCCCATGTCCTCTGACCATTCTTCCGGAGTCACATCTCCTTCTTTTCTACTTCCCTCTTTCTCTCTTAAGGACTCTTGGTGATTACATTGGACCCATCCAGATAATCCAGGAAAGTCTCCCTTTTTAAGGTCAGCTGGTTAGCAACCTCAATCCCACCTGCAACCTTAACTCTTCTTTGCCATATAAAATCACATGTTTACAGGTTTGTGGATTAGGACGTGGACATCTTTGGGAAGCTCTTTATTCTGTCAATCACACCATTCATGGAAGGTAGCAGCAAGTCAGAGGACCCCTTGAAGCAGTATGGAGAAGACTCCCACATTAAATTAGAGTTGGACTAAATGACCAGAGGTCAACTTTCCAGCATTGGGATTATATGATATTTGAACTTTGTATAAGGAACTGAATCTATCTTTAGCTTCCCCACTGCTAAAATGGACGTGGTAACATTTTACTACCAAGAAGCAAGAGTTTCAAGAGCTGCAGAGTATTTAATTATATACAAAGTACTTAACCTTTCTCTATTTTACATTTTAATAGCTTTGAATTTTACTATTAAAAATACGAGGGGTCAGAATGGCCATCATCAAAAAATCTAGAAACAATAAATGTTGGAGAGGCTGTGGAGAAAAGGGAACTCTCCTGCACTGTTGGTGGGAATGTAGGTTGGTACAGCCACTATGGAAAACAGTTTGGAGGTTCCTTAAAAAACTAAAATTAGAACTACCATATGATCCAGTAATCCCAGAGAAAACCATAATCCATATACCCAGAGAAAACCATAATCCAAAAAGAAACATGTACCATAATGTTCACTGCAGCACTATTTACAATAGCCAGGACATGGAAGCAACCTAAATGCCCATCAACAGATGAATGGATAAAGAAGATGTGGCACATATATACAATGGAATATTATTCAGCCATAAAAAGGAATGAAATGGAGCTATATGTAATGAGATGGATAGACCTAGAGTCTGTCATACAGAGTGAAGTAAGCCAGAAAGAGAAAAAAAATACTGTATGCTAACTCATATATATGGAATCTAAAAGGAAAAAAAATGGTACTGATGAACCCAGTGACAGGGCAAGAATAAGGATGCAGATGCAAAGAATGGACTGGAGGATACGGGGTTGGGGGGGCGGGGGCGAAGGGGGATCTGGGATGAAGTGAGAGAGTAGCATAGACATGTATACACTACCAACTGTAAAATAGATAGCTAGTGGGAAGTTGCTGTATAACAAAGGGAGATCAATTCGATGATGGGTGATGGCTTAGAGGGCCAGGACAGGGAGGGTGGGAGGGAGTCGCAGGAGAGAGGGAATATGGAGGTATATGTATAAATACAGCTGATTCACTTTGGTTTACCTCAAAAGCTGGTACCAGAATGTAAAGCAATCATATTCTAATAAAGAGCATGGAAAAAACAACAACAAAAAAAAAGGGTGAGTCAAAAATTATCCACACTCCAGTTATATTAAAACTTCTAATGGTCACACTGTCTTACCAGCACTTTCCATTCAAGGCTCCTGTCTCTCCAGTCACTGCTGTGTAGGTGTGAACAAGTTACTTCAGTGTGTTTGTAACTGTGGTGTGAGCAAAAATGGATGCCCTACTTGTGATTTGCACAAAAGAAGAGCAGCATGCAATGATTCATTTTTTGATGTCTGAGGGTGTACCTGGTGCCATTATTTATCCAAGACTTTGTGCACAGTATGGAGAAAGAGTTTTATCATGAAGAAGTATGTATGAATGGATAGAGAAGTTCAAGGAAGGTCACACAAGGCTTCACACAAGGAAGGCCATCAAGAGGGAGCTGGATGGCATATATATACAATGGAATATTACTCAGCTATAAAAAGGGATGAGATGGAGCTATATATAATGAGGTGGATAGACCTACAGTCTGTCATACAGAGTGAAGTAAGTCAGAAAGAGAAAGACAAATATTGTATACTAACTCACATATACGGAATCTAAAAATGGTACTGATGAACTCAGTAACAAGAACAAAGATGCAGGTGCAGAGAATGGACTGGAGAACTCAAGGTTTGGGAGGGGGCAGGGGGTGAAGGGGAAGCTGAGACGAAGTGAGAGAGTAGCACAGACATATATATACTACCAAGTGTAAAATAGATAGCCAGTGGGAAATTGTTGTATAACAAAGGGAGTTCAACTCGAGGATGGAAGATGCCTTAGAGGACTGGGATGGGGAGGGTGGGGGGGACTCGAGGGAGGGTGGGGAGGGAGTCAAGGGAGGGAGGGAATACGGGGATATGTGTATAAAAACAGATGAGTGAACTTGGTATACCCCCCCAAAAATAATAAATAAATAAATAAATAAATAAATAAATAAATAAATAAAATAAAGGATATGGAAAAAAAAAAAAAGAGGGAGCTGGATGCCTGTCCACGTGTGATGACAACATTGAGTGTACACGTGAAATGATTCTGTCGAATAGACGCATGACAGTGTATTATGTGGCAAATCATTTTCAAATTAGCCATGGCTCAAAAGTTCAACAATCAACAGTGCTCATTACAGTGAGATGCTTATTGAAGAGCTGAAGCCTAAACTTCGGATTAAATGTAGACGGTTGCTATCCTAGGGCGTTGTCATCTTGCACGACAATGCATGTCCTCACACTTCTGCCCACACTGTCGACACTCTGCAAAAACTTCGTTTTGAGGTGTTAAAGCATCCTCCCTGTAGTCCTGATCTTGCTCCATCGGACTTTCACCTGTTTGGTCCCCTGAAAGCAGCCCTACAAGGACAAAGATTCACTTCTGATGAAGAAGTGAAGACAGCAGTGCATTCGTGGCTCGCAGCTCAGCTTAAAACATTTTTTAATGATGGAATACGAAAGCTTGTTGACAGATGGATGAAGTGTATTGAAAAGCAAGGAGATTATGTCGAAAAATTTTGTATTTGTCTTTCCTAAAAGTTAATTAAAATAAATTCTACAGCCAGAATGCAGATAATTTTTGATTCACCCTCTTAACACTGCAATATACATCCCTATAAGGCTCTGATTATTTTCTTATGAGAATTTCCAAATTGTAATTATACTTGGTCCAATGGTATGAACATCTTTAAGAATCTTAATATTTTCCAAAATGGCAGTATAGGTGCAAGTGTACATCCTGGAGGATGGACACAACAGGACAAATGAGCCTGCTTATGCCCAGGCCATAGTTCTTGAGGCCTGTCATGAAAGACTTAGTGATGCACATTTTTATCTATCATGGCCAATAAATGCAAAGCAGTTACTTTACCAGTGCTCAATGAAAGAAACTCCAGAAAGAAAAAATCCTGTTGGAGTTATGTAGAAAAATGGCTTAAAATATCAGAGTTTGGTGAAGTTTACAAAGCCCCCATGATATTCATCATGTGGTATTTTTATGACACACAGCTCCTCATTACAAATTGATGTTAGACTCTAACCTCTGTGTGAGACATGGTTCACTTGTAGCAGTGTACATTGGTACCAGCCAAGTACATTCAATGCATTTATTCAACCATATTTATTCAAAGTCAACTATGTGCCAGGTCCTGCTCTAGACACTTGTGATGCATTAGTAAACCAAAGATTCCTGACTTCATGGGGCTTACATTCCAATGGAACAGATGTGGCTACTGTTGAGTACTACTGATGGAAGAAGGAATATTTAGATCAAAGCTGATTTGATTAACCCTAACTTGATCCATAAATAAGGCTAGAGACCCAGCTAGGCCATGTCCAGACTCCTGATGCCCCAAAACTGAGATAATAATTCTGTTGTTTTTTTAAACCACTAAGTTTTGTGGATAACATATTCCTAAGTTATTTCTCACAAATGTCCATTGTCCCAGCCATCCTTTTAGCTGAAAGTAGTGATGTAAATTTCTTTAATCTGCTCAACATCACCTCTTTTTAGGAAATGCCCCTCCCCCATCACTTGTGGTTCTGATGGAACTGGCAATCCTAAGACTCTTTCCCTTGACTGCAGGGGTAGGATGATAATCCAAGTAGAGCTAATCAGAATCTCTCCCCTATGGGTTTAAATATCAGTTTAATCAGTGAAGACACAAAAGAACATAAGATATTTGGTGCCATACCTCAATATGAAGGGGCCCCAGAGAGGTGGACCCACTGCTGCAAGCCCTGGAGAGGGCTTGGTTGCTTCCCTTCCAGTGGCCTGGTTATTCTACTCTTCCTTTCAGTCTATGACCCCTCATTATCCTTCCAATAAATTCCCTCCTCCCTCAAATCATAATTTTGAACACTAGTTAGAGAGAGTCCATTTCTGTTGTATAGAATAGAGAACCTTAATGGATGGACACTGGATGCAATCAACTGACCATTTCAACCATAAAGAAATCCAGCAAGGTTTTCATTAGTGCTTCTTTTGATGGACCTCAAATAAAAACCAGATAATGACAAAACTGTAGGGACTTTAGTCCCCATCTGAAGTAAACTTCTTGCTTTTTAGGGAAGCAAATTTAGGCCCAAAGTGGGGAGGTGACTTGCCCAAGTTGCTGCAGGTATTTATTGGTAGATTTGGAATAGTTTTATATATTTTAGGTCACATCCATATCAACAGCAACTAAATCATAATAGTATTGTAAATTCTGAGAGAAATAATGCAACCATGTAATTTCAATGACTATACAGGAAAGAACTCCATTTTAAGTAGTAGCTATGAATATCACACATGTATAGGTAGTAGTGGAAATGAGAAGGCACACCTATAACTGATGATTCTATTATTCCTAGAATGATGATTTTGCTCTAAAAATTGGGAAGGAGGCTAATTGATTAGACCTTGGCTTTTAATTATTATATGAAGATTGGTCAAGCCTTGGAACCACATTTGTCCTTGTAGTAGTTGACCTCTAAGATGACTCCCAGTGATCTCCACCTTCCTGGTATGCACACCCTTGTATAATCTTCTCCCCTTGAGTGTGGACTGACCGACCTAGTGGCTTACTTCTAACCAATATAATACGGAAAGGTGATGTGATAACAATTCCATGATTAGGTTACAAAAGATTGTGACTTTGTCTTGCTAGCAGACTCGGTCCCGCTGGCCTGGATGAAATGAGCTGCCATACTGGAAAGGCCACGTGGCAAAGAACTGAGGCTGGCCTCCAACCAACTGTCAGCAAGGAGCTGAGGCCCTCAGTCCAACAGCCCTCAAGGCACCAAAGATTGACAACAACCAATGAGGAGCTAGGAAGCAGATTCTACTCCAGTTAAACCTTGATTGCAGCCTTATAAGAGACCCTCAGAGCAATGACCTCACTAAGCCATACCCGAATTCCTGACCTCCAAAAACTGAGAGACAATAACTTTGTATTTTAAGCCACTGAGTTTTCCAGTACTTTATTACATAGTAATAGATTATGAGTACAGTGCTTTATGGAATACAATTTTTTGCTTTCCTGGGAGACCAGGGCTTCCTTATCATGGTTACATATAAGAAACGAAGTTGGGTTATAGGCTTTGAGCACTGTCACCCCTGTGCAAAGCAGCAGGAAGTGCATTATGTCTGTCAGAGCCAACTAACTCTAGAGTAACTAAGGATTGTGAAATGGGGAATTGAGATGTGCAACCTTTCTATTACCCACACGCAGAGTTTACCACACCTTAAAAGAGACTTCTGCAAGAAAGAAAAGAATTAAATGGCACTAGTAAGAGAGAGAGTCTTTGAGATATAGCTGGTCTCACCACTGCCCTTAATTGCACATTTTTATTTACTTTTAGCCAACTGGCAGTTAAACACCATTTTAATTATTTTAGCACTGGAAAAAGAAGAGCATCTAGTTTGAGTTTCTTGTTCCAACTTCCTTTCTTAATTGCCTTTTCATTCAAGCTGAAGACTTATGGTGGCAGCCACAGCCCAGTTGAAAAACAATTCATTGTATCAGCGACTGGGCCTCATAACAGAGCACCTTAATAAGACCAAGTTCTGTACTTCCTGACTCCCCAAGATGGATTATGTTCATAGTCCATTATTTGAACAAGGGTATCTGACTTATGGCAAATCTATCTGAAACAGCATTGTAGAACTGTATTTTATCTTTAAGAAATTTTATAACTGTATTTTATAAAAGTAAGATATTTACTTCTGTTGCAGGAAGGAACTTAAGCAGAAAAATTTCTCTCTAATGTTTGTTGAATCATACGAGAATGATGGAGGGGAACAGAGTGATACATCAACCAACTAACTTGAAAAACTCAGTTGTATTTTTATTTCAGGAAGAAAGGCTGAGCTAAGGGTGCCCTATGGTATTGCATGAAATACTTTTCTTCTTTTTCCAAGTCATGCATATCACCCAGGAATTCACAAGGGTAGCATCTCTGTTCTCTATTACTTAAATTTGCACAAGCATGCGATCAATTCTTTCCTTTCCTTTCTCTTTAGGGCTTGTGAAAGGAGTTGAAATTTATAGTCTTTGAGGATGGCAACCTTTGTTTGGAATCATAGAATCACAAACTGTAAGAACCAGAGGGACCTCAGAGATTATCTGGTCCAACCCTCTCATTTTACAAGTGAGGTAACCAAGGCCCTTTAGTGAAAGATCCTGTCTATGATTGATGCTTTTAATGACACCTGTGGCCCTGAACCAGGTGATACCGGGGTCAGGATCCAAAAAAAGCAAGGAAACCATGCACACTAGTAAGGAGTTTTAACTTCATGTTAGTTTTTTCTTTTTCTTTGAAGGAAGTTAGCGCAAGAATAGAGGGCCAGAGTTGCACAGACTACAGTGGCAGAGCCCTGCGGCCTCAGTCTGGCTCATCTGCTCTCTTACACTGTGACCTTGGAAAAGTCACTTCGTGTCTCCATTTCAGCCTTGGTAAACCTGGAGAAAAACAATAGGACCAACCTCTTGAATTGTGGTGAGGATGACAAGAGTGACTGCGTGTAAAGCTCTTAGCACGTGGCAAGAGCTCGTAGAACGTGTGTAATCATTACTGTTAGTTCCTACTAATATTATACCATCTTGAGTATACTGATGCTTGCCAATAGCAAATCATTCCATCTGGTAGGCAGCGTGGGCATATGTCAACTGAAGGAATTCCAGCATCAGGACTCTCTTGATCTTGAGTGCTACTCTCCTGCTGTCCTCGGTTTGAAGGCTATCTCCTCAGCCTTGAATGACCTCTCCCATCAGCTCCCACCCTGACTGCCTCTGCACCACTGGTACATGGAGGATAAAGCTCACAGCTGACCCTTCACTGCTTTTCCTTCAGACCTAACACAGTGTCTTTGACTCCTAGGTTCCCATTGTAAATCAATACTTTGCTATCGACTTTTTATTGCTTCTAGAGGCAAGGCAAGCTGGGTAGGTTCATGCAAAAGAGAAGTTTCTAGCTAACTAACAGCTGAGGATAATATACTATAAAGCTCCAAAGAGAGCTCATAATTAGTGCCAATAGCTCTGGAAATAGTGGGCTATCAAAGCACACAAGGCTATGGGAAAGCTGGTGGGTGGAATATGAAATAAGAATTGAACCAAGACATCAATTTAAGAGTTGAGGTTGAATACAAAGATCAGTTTTAATGGAGAGGGAGTCTCTAGTGGGAGGTTAGGCCAGGTTTAGTGGTGGAAAGGGATTCACAAATATTTATTAGTTATTTTTAGTCACTGATCCCTGAGGCAAAAGATGAAATGGTGCCTTAGTTGATTTTTTAAAAAGTACTTGAATTGTAGTTGGAAGCATGAGGCTCCTAGTTACCAGCATAGCTTGTTCTACGGAGTGGCCCCGGGGTGATTTTTCACCCTTCTTTCTTGCCTTCCGCAGAGCTTCCATAACAGGCAAAGGTTTTGGAGAAAACAAAGTGCAGTGTGTCCCCTGTTGTCAGGGCTTAAATTTTAAATCATTCTGGCCACTCAATGTGGAATCCAGCAAAGAGCCTTTGTCAGGGAAAGGTCAGATGCAGTTACTAACACAGAGTGACAACTGTACTTCAGAAAACAATTGCCCTCACCCATCCCTGTAACCTTCACAGAAGCCTTTGCTGACAATCTCTTCATTTCTAAACACTGTCAGCAAGATATTTAACAGCTCTTTGTTGTCCATCTTGGCTCTCTCAGAAGTGTGGGCTGGGAGAGTGCAGTGTAACTTGGGAGAATAAAGGAGTGAAAGAACATTTTAATCTCTGGCCAGGTCAATTCCATGCCACTTCAGTGAACATTCCTCCCCCGCCCTTGGCTAGAAAGACAGAGCCAACTCCAAGTCACAACCTTTGAGTTTTAGAGCTGGGAAGAGTTCCACCTACCTGAGGAACCCCAAAGAACCCCAGGAATCTTTGTCCCTGTGGTCTATGCTGTGTTCCTTGTGGGGTCCACTCTCTATTACTCTATCTACCTGATATCTCAGTTATTAGTGGAAGCTCTTGCTTTCTGGTGACCTCAGGCCAAGTCAACCAACGTGCGACTGTGATTTCTTGACACGTTGCATCCGGGCACTGCTTGCTGTTCTCTGCCACCATGAGGTTTAATCGAACCTATCCTGAATGGGTAAATCGATACATTTGTCCAGACTTTCAGGACTGGGTCAACATGATCAAAGCTGAGCGGATATTTTGTTTTACGGGTGGTGGGGAAGCGACAGGGTTAACCTCTCTTGAAAAATCTACAAGTAGGAGAAAGGCAGTAGTGCAAAATCTCGCAGCCTTCTATGACTCTGAGTTATGCACCTGGATCTAGGTAAGCAGGGATTGCAGAAGCAGAGCAGCAAACTGCATTGATGACCTGCTGTCTAAATGTGTGTCCATGTGTGTGTGCAAACATGCATGCGAGCATGCTCGTGTTCCCAAAGCCTGTCATACCTGTGCATATGAAGGAGGACGAAGACAGAGTGTAAGGAGGAATGACACGTAAGCTGTCGGCAGCCCGTATTATTTTGCATAAATTCTCAAATCAAGTAGTGACCATGAATTACCAATTTCTGGTCCAGATGCTAGTATGAGTCAAATCACTATTCTCCGTGGAAGGATGGCCTCTTTATCTCTCTGTTCTGTTAGTGTGCTGCTACCACAGATTCCTGAACCTGACCAGCCCTGTCCTAGGTAGATTTTATAGGAGACTCTTTCCCCTTTGGAGCCTGTGGAAGAAAGGGAACCTGTACCAAAGAGCAAGCTGAGATTGAATAAAGCTGTGACATGTGATAAAGTGATGAGCTCCCTGGGGAAATCTCCACAGGCTTCGCACTAGCTCCATGATTAGTCTTGTCCTCATTGGGGGATGTACGTTGCCTTTGCCAGCCTCTTGGAAGGAATAATATATGATTTAGATATTACTCTGCTATTGACATGCTGGCATTTCAGCTTTAACAATTTTTAAAGAAACAAGTAGGAGTTTACAGTGCTGGGTACTTAATAATCCTGGAAGACAGCTGAGGGAGGTTGCGTGAATGCATATCACATTTTTCGCCAGCCTTCTTTAGGTCATTAAATGTACCCCAAGCACCTCGTGCAGCAATTTGCACCCTATCTACACTCAAATAATAATTGCTGATGAGGTGCATTTTCAATAGATGGGGTTAGGAACTGCAAGTCAAAATCCCTCCCACCCCTGATTTCTTCCTGAAGATTGGAACTTTATTGCTCTAGTGTTATATATAGAACTGATATGTTTCATAGCGGTTTGGTGTCAGGGACCATAATTTCCTCCAAATCTGTACGATAATAAGTCTTGGCAAAAATAGGTTCACCTCTGCTTTATCCATCAGAGTTTAGACACAGACACCACAGGCAGAGTTCGCAGATTTTAAATCACTTTTTGGAGATGTCATTGGTCATCACCTCTAATTAGCTCCTGATTCTCTAAATGAGTCTGAATCACTTCAGGTCAATGACAGAAATTTGTTTTCATTTCCTATGTAGAGAGTGCTGAATGAAAAAACACTGAGTTGAGGTAGAAATAGAAAAGTTTACAGCATGATGCGAAGAAAGATTTTCTGGTTTACAACATTTTGGTGTTGTGATAGGACCATTTTTTATTTGACTTTTTTTTAAAAAATGAACTTGTTCCTGTTTATGAAGTTTAGATTCTTACTTCTTGTACATTAATGAGTGTTTGTTTGCTTTTGTTAGGCATAAACACTGAGACCAAAACCACTAATCCAATGGCTCTGAGAAAGTGCAATTGTGGGTGCTGCGGAATCTAAATAGTCCTAAATTCTTGTTGTACTACCATTCCTCTATGCTTGAAGATGTTATCACATGCCATGTAAACCCAAGGCTTCCATCCAAGGCGGTATTTGCTGACACTGGCCTGTCTTGGCACTTGAATGAAAGTTCACAGCAAGCATTCTTGATCATTTTATCTGCCATCTGCTTTCCAGCATTATTGGAAGTTATTTTCACTCACACATTTTGATTGAAATTGCATGTAATCTATACATAAATTTAGAGAAAATTTTAAAATTGTGAAGACAAACATTTCATGAAGAAACAGTTTATCTCTCCATTTATATAAATATTTTTCATGCCCATCAATAAAATGTATTTCTTTTACCCATGGTGTTCTAAAAGCTTTGTTGCTGTTGGGAATTACAGTTCTTAAATTCTATTTTTTGAATTGGTTATCTCCAGCATAAAGAAATATTACTAATTTTTATCCGGATCTTCTTTTTAAAAATCTTGTTATTTCTAATACTTTGTAGCTTCTCTTGAACTTTTTTTTTACTGTAGGAAAAAAATTCTCACAACAGAGTTTGCTCCCTTTCTTTCCAATATTTATACTTTTTGTTTCTTTTTCTTCTCTTGCTGTGATGGTTAGGAACTCCAATAAAATGTTGAAGAGAAGCATCAATAGCAGGAATCCTAAATTTGCTTCTCACTTTAAAGTTACACCACTAAGTACACTGTTTTCAGTGGATTTTTGAGAAATGATATCTTATAATATTAAGGAAAGATTTATTCACTTTGCCTTTTGGTAAGCTCTTTCCCTTTTTTAATATGCATGATAAGTATTAAATTTTATTAAATTCCTTTTTTGTGTCTATTAAAATGACCATATACCCTTTTCTTTACTCTTTTTACCTCACAATTTACATAGAGAGATTTCCTGATATGAAATTATCCTTGCTTGGTTAAACATAGATGTAAGTTTCTTAATATATGTATTGATTTCATTTAATATATGAAAGTATCTATTATACATTTAACATCTAAATATAATGTTTAGATATTTAATATATTCAATAATAATATAGCAGAATACATAGGGTTTTCTTCATAATGGACTATGGTTGCATAGTTATCATAAATAAGCAGTTAAACCATATACGTCACATATATTGATCTTATGTATAAATATACACTCATACTACTGTATTTAATGTAAATATTTGGCTTATGTGTATAATACAATGCTGACATACAATTAGTAATATTATATATAGGATTCTTGCATCTATGTTGGTAGATAAAACTAATCTGCAATTTTATTTTCTTGATCTATTCTCATCTGATTATATTATCTAAATTATACTAACCTAAGAGAGTGAGCAGGACATTTTCCCCTCTTTTATAATCTGAAACAATTTACAAAATATGTTTCTTGAAAGGTAGCACATTTCCTAAAAAGCTATTTTGCTGTTTTTTGAAGGAAGAAAGAGTTTTAATAATTGATTCAATTTTTGATGGTTATTAATTTACTCAGGTCTTCAAGTTTTCTTAAGCGTAGCAATATGTAATTTCCTAGTCTATTGTCCACTTCATCTACATTTTTCAAATTTATTGTCATTACTCATCATGATTTATATGATTTTTTGTTTCCAAAGTATCTAGACTTCAGCCTTCTTTTCCTTTACTAATGTCATTTATTTCCTTTGTCATCTCCATCCATATAACCTGGAATTTGTCTATGTTATTGATTTTTTTAATAAAAAGCTTTCAAGTTTATTGTGCTTACTGTCACTTATTATTTTCTGCTTCTAACTTTATTTTGTTGTTCATTTCACTTACTCTGATATACACTCATAATTTGTTTTGTCTTGTCTTACACAGTTGCAGGGTTACCTCTTATTTTCAGTAACTTTTTATTTTAAAACCTTTACAGGGACTTCCCTGGTGGTCCAGTGGCTAAGACTCTGCACTCCCAATGCAGGGGGCCCCAGTTAGATCCCTGCTCAAGGAACTAGATCCCACATGCTGCAACTAAGAGTTTGCATACTGCAACTAGGAGTTTGCATGCTGCAACTAAGATCCGGTGCAGCCAAATAAATAAGTAAATAAGTAAATAAATAAATATATATATTTTAAAAACCTTTACATATTCACATAAATTTACCTCTGAATAATACTTTAGCTGCATCTTACAGCTTTTACATGAAATATTCCTATTGGGATTCTAAATGTGTCAAAATTTCTTTGTGGTTTCTTCCCTAAATCAAGTGTCAAAGACAGGAATGCTCATATCCAAATTTATGTTTATTATCTTTAACTTTGTATTTCTAACTTTTACTGTGTTTAGAAAAGGTAATCACACAATAATTCTAAATTTTAAGTGACTATCTGACTGAATGAAAAAAAAAACACTCAATTACAAGCAAATGCCATAAAAATGATGCAGAAAAGTTAAATACAATTTGAAGAAAAAAAAAGACAAATCTGGAAAATATTACCAAAAGAAAACTAGTATGGCTTTGTCAATATCAATAACATAATTTAATATAAAAAGCATGATTGGAAATATAAAGACTACAGATACAGCAATTTATCAAGATTATATAAAAACCATGAATTCATATGTATCCAATGACATACACACACAGTCATAGTGAAATATTTCAAACAATTTCCTCAGAAATTATCAGATAAAAAAGACCAAAAATGTAAGATATAATGAACATTTTCTCATGTCCTTTAGATCTTTAATTTTTTTAATGCCTTTTTAAAGTTTTTCTTGAATAGATACACAATGAAATTGAATGACTTCTTTTTGTTGGACATTTAGCATGTTTCCAATTTTTTGCTTTTGCAAAGAGCACTGTAATAGATATACACTTCACACTATTTTTAGATTCCTCTAGATTTGAATTTCTATCTGGTATCATCTTCCTTCAGGCTGAACATCCTTTAGCATTTCTTATAGGGCAGGTCTGCTGTTTACAAATTCTTGCAGGTGTTGTTTGTCCAACAATTTTATCCTCATTTTTGAAGGATACTTTCATTGGATATATATTTCTTAATATTAGCATTTTAAAGATGACATTCTTTTGTTTTTCTGGACTTGTTTCTAAAAAGTCATTGTTAATTCATTTTATTATTTCCCTGCATGTAAAGGTGTGAAGTGTGTTTTTCTCTTTATGCTTTCAAAGTTTACCTTGAAATTTTACTCAGCAATTTTACTGTCTTGTGCTATGGGGGTGTGTGTGTGTGTGTTTATCCTACTTGGAGTTTTCAAAGTTTCTTGAATCTCAGAAAAATAATTTTTTAATCATATTTGGGAAAGATTAGCTATTATTTTTTCAAAATATTTTTTCTGCCTCATCTTCTTTCTTCTGAGACTCCTATTACACGTATTTTGGAATGTTTGATATCGTCACACAGGTCCCTGATGCATTGCTCACATTTCCTCAACTCTTTCTTCCCTATTTTAAGTTTGGATAATTTCTATTCATCTGTTTTGCCTCTTTCTTCTGTCATCTGAAACTGTCAGCACATCCTTTTTCTTCTGTCATCTGAAACTGTCAGCACATCCTTTTTTTCTTTATTTCCATTTCAGCATTTTCTTCACATCTAGAATTTCCATTTTTTCTGTAATTTCCTGTCCTCTGAATAGATTTTCCTTTAAGAAAACCATATTTCCCTTTAACTCTTTGAATATATATTCTTTTAGTTCTTTAAATATATTTGTAATAGTTGCTTCAAAGTTTCTGTCTGTTAAATCCAACATCTGGGCCAACTTATGTCTGTTTTCTATTTCTTTTTCCTTGACTGGGGGCTATATTTGTCTTATTTTTCCATGTCTAGTAGATTTTTATTCTCTGTTAGTGTTGATGATACATTGGAAAGATTCTAGACTGTATTACATTCCTCTGCAGAATGTTGCTTTTTATTCAAGTATACAGTTCAATTATGGGTTAATCAATCAATCTGAACTTGAGTAGGCTTGGTTTTGTACTTTCTTAGGGCAGACCTATGAAAATCCTAAATTCTTTCTTAAATCTTTTTTTACTTGGAAGGACTCATCTTCCAAACTCTGCCCTCTCCACAGATTTTGTCAGGTCTTGACTTTAGACTTTATTAGGGAGGATCTAGAGTAGGCTTTCTAAAGTAGGTCCCTATTCTTAAGGTTTAGCCTTTTTGACATCTCAGTTGGATGCCTGAGATGTCAACAAGGAGATAATGAGAACTCTTCACTACAGCTGAACTTGCCTTGTTCCCTAGCATTGCATGACCTCTAGTTTCTCTGTTCAACTCTCATCTCTGATGAACTTGCTTTTTGGAAATCCTCAGCTTATCTTGTTCTGTGCAAATATAGCCCAACACTTAGTTACAGACTTCTAGAGAATTGCCATGCATACTTCTGGGGTCTCATCTCTGCACAGCTTCCCCGCTTCATGTCTTACTCACAGACTCTAGTCTCTTCAGCTGCCTCAAACTCTTATCTCCACCTTCTCAGTTTAGCAAGACAACTGAACTCAGTTTGGACCTTAGCTTACTGCACCAAGTTTTAAAAATTGCCCTCAGGCAGAGACCTAAGCCAATCATCCTTAAGTATGGCCTATTTCTTCAGTTTCTCTTCTCCAGGGATCAGTCTTGTGCTCCCTGTTGTTCAATACTTTATAAACTTTCGTGTTTGTTTTTTTAAATTAATAGTGGGAGGGCTAGTTCAGTACCAGTTTCTCTATTATAGCTAAAAGCTAAATCCAGATATAGTATTTTTTTAATTCTAGAAATTTTATTTGATTTTTTTTCATAGATGCTGATACTCTAGTGAAGCTTTCCATCTTTTATTTTGTCCACCTTTATCTCTATTGTCTTCAATAAATTAATCACATTGATTTTAAGGCCTTTGTCACCCAAATCATGATGGGTCTATTTCTATTTTATGTATGATTTTCTCTTAATTTTTGGTTAGATAGTCTTGTATTTTTGTTGAAGTGGTAGTCTTTTGAATTGATGTATAATACATAAAAAATTCAAAAATCTTCAGTTTACAGTTAAATGAATTATTACTTATGTGTAATGACTATCTAACAACCATTTAGATAAAGATAATAGACTATTTCTGTATCCTGGAAGGCCTGTTTATGCTTTCTCCCAGTCACTAGTTCCCTAGAGGTAACCATTATTCTGATTTTCTATCTCTACAGATCAGTTTTAAATCTTCGTATAAATGAAATAACATTTTATGTACTCTTTTGTGTCTAGTATCATTCACTTTATGATGTTGATTTATCCATGTTGGCCTGCGTATCAGTAGTTTGTGTGTATTAGTCCATTGTCTGAATTCACCACACATTATTTACTATCCCATTCTTGATGGACACAATGGTTGCTTCCAGATGGGGGTGTTTCATTGCAGTTGTTAAGCTTATTCTTGTACATTACTTTTGATATATATAAGCTCTTGTTTCTATTGGGTTCATATTAGAGAGTAAAGTTATTGGGTTATAATGTATATGAATCCTTGGCTTTAGAAAATATTTCCAAATAACTTACCAAATATTTTATTCTCATCGCTATAGAGCTTGCTTCTTGGAAACTTTCGAATAATCTTTTCATGTGCAAATACAGCTCAATTCTCAGTCACAGACCTTCAGCAAATCCCCAGACATAAGATATTCCACTTTTTCTACTTCCTTTCCAACACCTGATATTATCAGTTGTTTTAATTTTAGCCATTCTCAAGGGCATATAATAGTATCTCATAGTGTTTTTATTTTGCATCTCTCTGATGACTTATTATATCAAGCACCTTTTTACAGGTTCATTTCTATTTACATGTTCATGTCCAATTCCATCAATTCATTTATTTTATAAATATATAACAAAAAAGTAGAGATACAAGCTGACAATAACTTCTTCTAAAGAAGGATTCCTTTCCCTTCACAGGGCAGGTAGAGTGTAGTTTCAAGTGATTATTTCTCTTACAGGTGTTTTCTGGGTTCCTCTGACAGTAATCCTGTGATGTGAGATGTATACCTCTTCCTCCAGGCCTTTCTCCAGCCTTATTTTGTTGGAGAACTCCTCTTCCCAGGCGTCTCTCTGTTGGAATCCTATCACCACCCTAGGTGGTACTCAATGGTAGAATTCTTAAGTGGTCCCAGGTTCACACTCTTTCCTTTGATGGCCTGCCATTGGCCCACAGGAAACACACAATGCCATGCTTTGTTTGGTGCAGGGTTATTTTCAAATGCAGGCCTTTACTTTCCCTTGACCCTGATGCTCAAGTCAGCAGCTACAGTCCTTTTCTTTGAGATTCCTCAGACATGGATCTGACAGCGGTCAAACTCCAGGGGACATACATCCACTCCCCAGGTGGTTTCCCATAAGACATTAAGTAATGGAGTAGATACTTCCTCTCCTTCCCTACTTAGAAGGACTCATAGCCCAGCTTTCACCAAAGAAATCCTCATAATCCATTCTTGACAATTTTATGCCCAGCAAGTCATTAAGGGTTTTTAGAATCATGAAATTGGCTCAGTTTTTGCCTTAAAAATTTGCATTTTGGTGTGTCAACTTACTTTAAAATTTTATATTTGTAGTATTGTGGTAGGCTGAATAATGTCCCTGCAAATATGTTTGCATGCTGATCCCCAGAATTTTTAAAATATGTCATCTTACATAATAAAAGGAAGTCTCCTTGAGTGCAGAACCAAGACATTGCAGAAAGACCCTGAGCTCATCTTTTCTCATGGGCACACCCAAACGACAACTATCTGCAGAACCACCATTGATGAAAAAGACTGAAACCTACCAGAAAGATCTTCTACAACTAAAGACATGAAGGAACCACAACGAGATGGGTAGGGGGGCAGACTCACAATATAATCAAATCAAGTCCCATACCTCCAGGTGGGTGACCCACAAAGAGTAATTATAGTGCAGAGGTTCCCCAACAGGAGTAAGAGTTATGAGCCCCTCAGCCTGGGTGTCCTGCACAGGAAGATGGGCTTCCAGAGCATTTGGCTTTGAAGGCCAGCAGGGCTTAATTTCAGGAGTCCCAAAGGACTGGGGAAACAAGACTTCACTCTTAAAGGACACATGCAAAATCTCACGTGCACCAGGACCCAGTGTAAAAGCAGTGATTCTATAGGAACCTAGACCACACCTACCTGCTGAACATGGAGAGTCTCCATGAGTGATTGGGCTGGGGTTGGGGTGGGGAGGGCCTGCAGCTTACCCTGGGGACATAGACACTGGCATCAGCCATAATTGGGAGTTGGTGTTACCACCTGGAGGAAACCAGTGTTTAGGCAACATCTTGGAATCCTCCCTCTAGCTCCTTAGCACCAAGACCTAGCCCTACCCAACAGCCTGTAGACACCAGTGCTGGAATATACAGGTATCCCCCACTTTTCAAAAGTTTGCTTTACGTCACTTTACTTTTAGGAAAGACCTGCATTAGTACCATTTTTCACACTGAAAGAATTCTGAAGATTTTCACTTTTACAGAAAAGGTGAAAAACACAAAGCATTAGCATTTGTTTTGTAGCAGGCCTTTATAGAGGCATCCCTCACCCCAAGCAGTGAGGTTGGCCCTGCCAAGTGTGGTTCCCAGACTCCACATCTCAGTGTGGAGTCTGGGAACCACACTCCACATCTCAGTGTCAAGCCCCCATAGCTTTGAAGTGTGTCTATAAGCATCTGTGCTTCATCTCCATTTATTTAGTGTATCAATTAGCAAGAGGTGTCCTAAGGTAATTGCTATTTCACTTTACGCAATTTTGGCTTATGAAAAGTTTCATAGGGTAGCTCTACTTTCAGATAGTGGGAAAAACCTGTATATAGGTGTATGGCGAGATACCAGCCTAGGCAGCAGTCATTGTTTTGGGGTCTCTGGAAGTCCAAGGCTTTTAATGATTCAGTTACCCTGGTTTTTCTGTAGAAAAAAATAAAAGTTGTTTTGTTAGAAAACAGATTTGTCGTGTCCTAGTCTAGGCTTGCCTTTGGTTGATTGCATTTGGGCTGTTTCCTAATGACTCTTTTCATCATGTGTCTAGAAAGCCCATAAAAAAGTACATCCTCATTGTGTGGAGATATTTTCTTAAATTTGAATGCCAGGTTTTTTAATATATAAATTTATTTATTTATTTATTTATTGGCTGTGTTGGGTCTTCATTTCTGGGCACAGGCTTTCTCTAGTTGCAGAGAGCGGGGTCTCCTCTTCATTGTGGTATGTGGGCTTCTCATTGCTGTGGCTTCTCTTGTTGCAGATCATGGGCTCTAGGTGTGTGGGCCTCAGTAGTTGTGGCATGTGGGCTCAATAGTTGTGGCTCACAGGCTCTAGAGGGCAGGCTCAGTAGTTGTGGTGCACAGGCTTAGTTGCTCTATGGCATGTGGAATCTTCCTGGACCAGTGCTCCAACCTGTGTCCCCTGCATTGGCAGGCAGGTTCTTAACCACTTCACCACCAGAGACGCCCTGAGGTAGCCTCTTAAAAACGCTTCAAGCCTGTGTGTGTATGAATTTATGTACGTGTATATATGCATGCTCTATGCTCATGTTTCATGTATGTTTGTATATGCATGTAACATTTTGCTTCTCCCTACCACAACTACTCACTCCCAGTGTAACATTCTTTAACTTGTAAACATCAGTCTGCTACCTTCAGAATCTTGATTTCTAATATTCCATTCTTAAGAGACTGTCCTATATTTCCAGTCCTCACTTTAATAACTCCTTTGCTCTCCTCTGACCTCATCAAAAGTTCAGTCTCCAATTCATTAATCCTACCATCCTCTCATAATCCTTTAGTTCTCTGTCCCTCCATTCTCTCCTCGTGCAGGTAAGAGCCTGTCATCTATTACTATAATTCAGTGTTCGCAATCTCAGAAGTTTACAGGGTCAGGCAGAAAACATAAACAAGTGAAACAGGCAAGACAGAACACAGCAAGAATGTGTAGGGACATGGTGAACCAAATTGATTGTGTTCCATCCAAAGGCATTCGAATGCCTAGTTTTAATACAATGGGTGAGGCAAACAATATCTGTCTCCAGGCTAAATTTGCCCATTCACCTCTCCCCTTATTTCCATTTATTGCTATCCTCTAAAACCTCAACTTTTGTTGAACTCACTCTCTGCTTTCTCCACGTCTGCATCCAAGTTGCTTCAAATTGCAAAAGAGAAAAATCATACAATCAGGCTGACCCTTCACCTTCAATTCACAATCACATCCTGAGGTGGGCAGGAGCAGTGAGCAGCCATCCTCCCACACTTCCTATAAAGATTTCTGTTTCGCTCTCAGAAATGACAATTTCATACTTTCTCCTCTCCACATACCTCATTATTGAGATGCTTTTAGCTGCAGTAATAGAGTTCTCACCCACAATAGCTTCTATTTCTAAGAAATCCTCTCTAACCTCAGTTACTTATTATCCTGTTTCTTTCTTTCTTCACAGTCATTATAACCTACAATCATTTGGGTTTTGGTATTTTTTTTTTTTTAATTTCCCTCCACCAGAACACAAACTCCCTGAAGGCAAGAACCATGCCTCTCTTATTCTCCAAGTAGTTCCAGGGTCTAGAACAATGCCTGCCATATATTAGGTACTCAATAAACATTTGTTAAATAAGGTTAACAAGGTTAAGGACAAGGTTCAACATGTTTGAAATTCCAAGAAATTCAGGATAAAGTGTTGTTTCAGATAAGGTCTAGAATAAGGCTTGGCAAACTTTATTCTACAAAGGGATAGATAATAAATATTTCAGCTTTGCAGACCATACAGTCTCTGTCACAATTATTCCATTCTGTTGTGATAGCATGAAAGCAGCCACTCCACAATGAATAGGAGTGTCCAGATTTGGACCACAGTTCTCATTTGCAGACCCTTGTTCTAGATGAACAGATTCTTTGCACAAACCAAAATCCTGGGCTCATATTATTATTTGTGGGTGCTCAAGAAATGATATATGCATGCATAAACTCACATCTATACTATCTACTGAAAGGCAACACATCAGAGGGGTTGAGAGTATGGATCCTAGAGCCAGGTTGCTTTGTTCAAGTCCTGGTCTTCACATAGGTGCTTTGTGGCCATGGTCAGGTCACTACCCTCTCTGTGCTTCCGTTTTTTCATCCTTAAAATAGGGACAAAAACACTGTCTATGTCATAGAGGTAAATGGGGATTAAGTGAGGTAATCTTTAAGGAATGCTTAGAACAGAGCTTGGCACATAAATGCTAGATGTATGTGTTGAATAAATGTGGAATAGATTTTTGCTAAGCACTTTGCATATACTGTCACATTTCCTTCTCACAGGAGCCCAGTGAGGTAGGTATAAGTATTATCTCCATTTTAAAGATATGGATACTGGGATTCAGAGACACTAGGTAAGATTTCATCACCACGGAGTTAGTAAGTGATAGTATTAGGGCCAGATAAATACATTTAGAAATAAAAAGCTCTGAAAAGAAAGTACAATGCGTTTCTCAGCCCCAATATCAATTCAAAATAAAGGTAAGTAATATAGATTGGCTTCTGCACTGGTTTTAAAACTTGGCTGCAAATTCTGTGATACAATTCTCATCAGGAGGAATCCCTTCCTCTATGAATGCAGGTGGATTTGAGACTACTGCAACCAATATAGTATGGTGAAAGTGACACTATGTGACTTCCAAAGGGCCACTCAGCTTTTGCCTTGACCACAATCTCTTAGAAGTCTGAGTCACTATGTAAAAAGTCCAATTAACCTGAGACCTATGTTGCAAAGAAGCCCAAGACAGGCTCCTGCCATGGAGTCCTTGGGGCTGCAGCCCGGTAACTTATAAGAGGTCATGGAGAGGACATGACTGCTCATTGACCTGCAAGTGGGTCCTGCACACTCAGAGACACTTCACATACACCCCTATCTTGGAATGTCCTTCTACCCACCGTTCCCTTAGTGGGAGCTGTTCCAAGATGCAGCCTTGAGAGAGCAAGCTGTTGTCAAGACAATCTGCACTGAATACATGACTGAACCCAGGGACAAGAGACAAGATGGCAGAGTAGGAGGACTTGAGCTCACTTCCTCTTATGAAAACACCAAAATCACAACTAACTGCTGAACAACCATCAACAAAAAAGACTCAAACCTACCAAAAAAGATATTCTACACTGAAAGACAAAGAAGACGCCACAATGAGACAGTAGGAGGGGTACTTTTGTGATATAATCAAATCACATACCCACCAGGTGGGCAACCCACAAACTGGAAAATAACTATATTGCAGAGGTTCTCCCATAGGAGTGAGAGATCTGAGCCCCATGTAAGGCTCCCCAGCCTAGGGGTCTAGCATTGGGAGGATGAGTCCCCAGAGCATTCAGCTTTGAAGGCCAGGAGGGCTTGAGTGTAGGAGATTTATGGGAATGGGGGAAACTGAGACTCCACTCTTGGAGGGCACACACAGGGTTTCACATGCACTGGGACCCAAGGCAAAGCAGTGATTCCATAAGAGCCTGGGCCAGACCTACTTGCAGGTCTTGGAAGGTCTCCTGGGGAGGTGGGGGTTGGCTGTGGCTCACTGTGGGGGCAATGACACTGGTGGTGGAGGCCCCAGGGAATATTCATCAGCATGAGCTCTCCTGAAGGTTGCTATTTTGGCACTGAGACTGGATCCCACCCAATAGCCTGCAGTCTCCAGTGCTGAGACACCTCAGGCCAAACAAGCAACAGGGTGGAAACATAGCCCTACCTATCAGCAGATAGACTGCCTAAAGTCTTCTTGAGCACACAGTCACCTCTGAACACACCCCTTGATGCAACCCTACCCACCAGAGGGACAGACAACAGAACCAAGAAGAATTACAATCCTGCAGTCTGGGGAACAGAGACCACAAACACAGAAAGTTAGACAAAATGAGATGGCAGATAAATATTTTTCAGACAAAGGAACAAGATAAAACTCCAGAAGAACTAGAAGTGGACATAGGCAATCTGCCAGAAAAGGAATTCAGAGTAATGATAGAAAAAATGATCCAGGAGCTCAAAAAAAGAATGGAGGCACAGAACAAAAAGATACAAGAAATGTTTAATAAAGAGCTAGATGCTTTAAATAACAAACAAATAGAGATGAACAATAAAATAACTGAAATGAAAAATACACTAGGAGGAATCAATATCAGAATAAATGAGACAGAGGATGAATAAGTGAGCTGGAAGACAGATTGATGGAAATCACTGCTACAGAACAGAGTAAAGAAGAAAGAAAGAAAAAAGAAATGAGGACAGTCTAAGAGACATCTGGGACAACATTAAACTCATCAACATTTGCATTATAGGGGTCCCAGAAGGAGAAGAGAAAGAGAAAGGGCTTGAGAAAACATTTGAAGAGATAATAGCCAAAGACTTCCCTAATATGGGAAAGGAAACACTCAAGTCCAGGAAGCACAGAGAGTCCCAGGCAGGATAAAACCAAGGAGGAACACATAGTAATCAAAATGACATAAATTAGAGACAAAGAGAAAATATTAAAAGGAACAAAAGGAAAAGCAACAAATAACATACAAGGGAATCCCCATAAGGTTATCAGCTGATTTTTCAGCAGAAACTCTGCAGGCCAAAGGGAAATAGCACGATATATTTCAAGTGATAAAGGGAAGAAACTACAACCAAAAATATTCTACCCAGCAAGGCTCTCATTCAGATTCAGCAGAGAAATGAAAAACTTTATAGAAAAGCAAAACCTAAGAGAATTCAGCACAACCAAACCAGCTTTACAAAAAATGCTAAAGGAACTTCTCTAGACAGAAAAGGCCACAACTAGAAACAAGAAAACTGCAAATGGGAAAGCTCACAGGGAAACACAAACATACAGTAAAGTTAGGAAATCATCACATACAAATATAATATCAAAACCAGCAATCATGTGAAGAAGAGATTACAGATGCAGGATATTGGAAGTGCATTTGAAATTAAGAGACCAGCAACTTAAAACAATCTTGTACATATATAGACTGCTACATCAAAACCTCATGGAAACTGCAAACCAAAAATCTACAATAGATACACATAAAAAAAGGAAAAGCAATCCAAACACAACACTAAAGATAGTCATCAAATCACAAGAGAAGAGGACAACAGAGTAAGGGAAGAAAAAAGACCTACAAAAAGAATCCAAAACAATTTATAAAATGTCAGTATAAACATACATATCAATAATTACCTTGAATGTGAATGGATTAAATGCTCTGACCTAAAGACACAGACTGGCTGAATAGATACAAAAACAAGACCCATATATATGTTGTCTGTAAGAGACCCATTTCAGATCTAGGGACACATACAGACTGAAAGTGAGGGGATGAAAGAAGGTATTCCATGCAAATGGAAAGCAAAAGAAAGCTTGAGTAGCAATACTCATATCAGACAAAAGAGACTTTAAAATAAAAGACTGTTACAAGAGACAAAGACACTACATAATGATCAAGGGGTCAAACCAAGAAAAAGATATAACAATTGTAAATATATATATGCACCCAACATAGGAGCACTTCAATATACAAGGCAAATACTAACGGTCATAAAAGGAGAAGTCAACAGTAACACAATAATTGTGAGGGACTTTAACACCCCACTTTTATCAATGGACAGATCATTCAGACAGAAAATCAATAAGGAAACACAGACCTTAAATGACACATTAGACCAGATGGACTTAATATTTATAAAGCATTCCAACCAAAAGCAGCAAAATACACATTTTTCTCAAGTGAACATGGAACATTCTCCAGGATAAATCACATGCTGGGCCAAAAAGGAAGCCTTGGTAAATTTAAGAAAATTTAAATATCAAGCATCTTTTCCAACCACAACACTATGAGATTAGAAATCAATTACAAGAAAAAAAACTGTAAAAAACACAAACACATGGAGGCTAAACAATATGTTAGTAAACAACCAATAGATCACCAAAGAAATCAAAGACAAAATCAAAAAATACCTAGAGACAAATGAAAACATGACAATTCAAAGACCTATGGGATGCAGCAAAAGCTGGTCTAAGAAGTTTTTAGCAAAACAATCGTACCTTAGGAAAGAAGAAAAATCCCAAACAAACAACATAATCTTACACCTAAAGAAATCAGAGAAAGAATAAACAAAACTGAAAGTTAGTAGAAGGAAAGAAATCATAAATATCAGAGTAGAAATAAATGAAATAAAGATGAAGAAAATAGAAAAGATCAATGCAACTAAAAGCTGGTTCTTTGAAAAGATAAATGAAATTGATAAACCTTTAACCAGACTCATCAAAAAAAAAAAAAAAAGTGGGAGAGGGCTCAAATAGATAAAATTAGAAATGAAAAACAAGAGGCTACAATAGACACCACCAAAATACAAAGGATCATGAAAGTCTACTGCAAGCAACTATATGGCAATAAAATGGAAAAACCTAGAAGAAATAGACAAATTCTTAGAAAGGTTTGATCTTCCAAGACTGAATCAGGAAGAAATAGAAATATATGAACGGAAAAATCACAAGCACTGAAATTCAAACTGTGATTAAAAAAATCCCAATTAACAAAAGGCCAGGAACAGATGGCTTCACAGGTAAATTATATCAAACATTTAGAAAAGAGTTAACACCCATCCTTCTAAAACTATTCCAAAAAATTGCAGTGGAAGAAACACTCCCAAACTCATTCTATGAGGCCATCATCACCCTGATACAAAAATCAGACAAAAGATACCACAAAAAAGAGAAAATTACAGGCCAATACCACTGATGAACATACACACAAAAGTCCTCAAATAAATACTAGCAGACCAAATCCAACATTACAAGGATCATACACCATGATCAAGTGGGATTTATCCCAGGGATGCAAGCATTTTTCAATATCCACAAATCAGTGTGATACACCACATTAACAACTAAAGAATAAAAACCATATGGTCATCTCAACAGATACAGAAAAAGCTTTTGACAAAGTTCAACACCATTTATGATATATAAAAAAAGAATCTCTCCAGAAAGTGGGCGTAAGGGGAAGTTACCTCCCTAATAATAAAGGCCATATATGACAAACCCACAGCTAACATCATACTCAACAGTGAAAAGCTGAAAGCATTTTCTCTAAGATCAGGAACAAGACAAGGTTGTCCACTCTAGCCCCTTTTATTCAACGTAGTTTTGGAAGTCCCAGCCATGGCAATCAAAGAAGAAATAGAAATAAAAGGAGTCAAAATTGGAAAAGACGACTGAAACTGTCACTGTTTGCAGATGACATGATACTATACATAGAAAATCCTAAAAATGCTACCAGAAAATTCCTAGAGCTCATCAATGGATTCAGTAAGGTTGCAGGATATGAAATTAATACACAGAAATCTCTTGCATTTCTATACACTAACAACCATAGTTCAGAAAGAGAAATTAAAGAAACAATCTGATATACCCTCACATCAAAAAGGATAAAATACCTAGGAATAAACCTACCTAAGGAAGCAAAAGATCTGTACTCTAAAAACTGTAAGATGCTGATAAAAGAAGTTGAAGACCACACAGATGGAAAGATATACCATGTTTTTGGATTGGAGGAATCAATACTGTCAAACTGACTACTCTATCCAAGGCAATCTACAGATTCAATGCAAACCCTATTAAATTACCAATGTCATTTTTCACAGAACTAGAACTAAATAATTTTTAATTTGTATGGAATCACAAAAGACCCCAAATAGCCAAAGCAATCCTGAGAAAGAAAAACAGAGCTGGAGAAATCAGGCTCCCTGACTTCAGAGTGTACTACAAAGCTATAGTAATCAGACCAGTATGGTACTGGCACAAAAACAGAAAGAGAGATTAATGGAGCAGTATAGAAAGCCCAGCAATAAACCACACACCTATGGTCAATTAATCTGTAGATAAAATAGGCAAGAATATACAATAGAAAAAAAGCAGTCTCTTCAATAAGTGGTGCTGGGCCCATTTATGATAAAAATTCTCCAGAAGGTGGGCATAGAGGGCACCTACCTCAACATAATAAAGGCCACATATGACAAACCCACAGCAAACATCATTCTCAATGGTGAAAAACTGAAAGCATTCCCTCTAAGATCAGGAACAAAACAAGGATGTCCACTTTCACCACTACTATTCAACATAGTTTTGGAAGTCCTTGCCACAGCAATCAGAGAAGAAATAAAAGGAATCCAAATTGGAAAAGAAGAGGTAAAACTGTCACCGTTTGCAGATGACATGACACTATACACAGAAAATCCTAAAGATGCCACCAGAAAACTACTTGAGCTAATCAATGAATCTGGTAAAGTTGCAGGATACAAAATTAACACACGGAAATCTCTTGCATTTCTATACACTAACAATGAAAGAACAGAAAGAGAAGTTAAGGAAACAATCCCATTCACTATTGCAACAAAAAGAATAAAATACCTAGGAATAAACCTAACTAAGGAGGTAAAAGACCTGTACTCAGAAAACTATAAGACACTAATGAAAGAAATCAAAGATGACACAAACAGATGGAGAGATATACCATGTTCTTGGATTGGAAGAGTCAACATTGTGAAAATACTATCCTACCCAAAGCAATCTACAAATTCAATGCAAAACCTATCAAATTACCAATGGCAGTTTTTACAGAAGTAGAACAAAAAATCCTAAAATTTGACACAAAAGACCCTGAATAGCCAAAGCAATCTTGAGGGAAAAAACTGGAGCTGGAGGAATTAGACTCCCTGACTTCAGACTATACTACAAAGCTACAGTAATCAAGATGATATGGTATTGGCACAAAAAACAGAAAAATAGATCAATGGAACAGGATAGAAAGCCCAGAGATAGACTACAGTCAACTCATCTATGACAAAGGAGGCAAGGATTTACAATGGAGAAAAGACAGTCTCTTCAATAAGTGGTGCTGGGAAAACTGGACAGCTACATGTAAAAGAATGAAATTAGAACACTCCCTAACACCATACACAAAAATAAACTCAAAATGGATTAAAGACCTAAATGTAAGGCCAGACACTATAAAACTCTTAGAGGAAAACATAGGAAGAACACTCTTTGACATAAATCACAACAAGATCTTTTTTGACCCACCTCCTAAAGTAATGGAAATAAAAACAAAAATAAATAAGTGGGACCTAATGAAACTTCAAAGCTTCTGCACAGCAAAGGAAACTATAAACAAAAGGAAAAGACAACCCTCAGAATGGGAGAAAATATTTACAAATGAATCAACAGACAAAGGATTAATCTCCAAAATATATAAACAGTTCATCCAGTTCAATATCAAGAAAACACACAACCCAATCAAAAAATGGGTAGAAGACCTAAATAGGCATTTCTCCAAAGAAAACATACAGATGGCCAAGAGGCACATGAAAAGCTGCTCAACATCACTAATTATTAGAGAAATGCACATCAAAACTACAATGAGGTATCGCCTCACACCAGTCAGAATGGGCATCATCAGAAAATCTACGAACAGTAAATGCTGGAGAGGGTGTGGAAAAAAGGGAATGCTCTTGCACTGTTGGTGGGAATGTAAATGGATACAGCCACTATGGAGAACAGTATGGAGGTTCCTTGCAAAACTAAAAATAGAGTTACCATATGACCCAGCAATCCCACTACTGGGCATATACCCAGAGAACACCATAATACAAAAAGACACATGCGCTCCAATGTTCATTGCAGCACTATTTACAATAGCCAGGACACAGAAACAACCTAAATATCCATCAACAGATGAATGGATAAAGAAGATGTGGTACATATATACAATGGAATATTACTCAGCTGTATAAAGGAACAAAATTGGGACATTTGTAGAGACATGGATGGACCTAGACTGTCATACAGAGTGAAGTGAAAGAAACAAATATCATATATTAACACATATATGTGGAATATAGAAAAGTGGTACAAATCAACCAGTTTGCAAGGCAGAAATAAAGACATAGATGTAACAAACAAATGGACACCAAGTGGGGAAAGCAGGGGGGTTTGGGCGGAAATGAATTAGGAGATTGGGATTACCATATATATATATATTACTAACAAGAAAAAAAATCAAATTGTACACTTTAAATATATGCAGTTTATTGTATGTCAATTGTATCTCAATAAAAGTTCTTGAAGAAAAAAGAAAAGAAAGAGAGAAGTCAAAAAAAGAAAGTGGTGCTGGGAAAACTGGACAGTTACACATAAAAGAATGAAACTAGAACATTCTCTAACACCATACACAAAAATAAACTCAAAATGGATCAAAGACCTTAATGTAAGACTGGATAGTATAAAACTCTTAGAGGACAACATAGGAAGAACACTCTTTGACATAGATTACAGCAATATCTTTTTGGATCCACCTCCTAAAGTAATGAAAATAAACAAATGGGACCTAATTAAACTTAAAAGCTTTTGCACAGCACAGAAAACCATAAACAAAATGAAAAGACAACCCACAGAGTGGGAGAAAATATTTGCAAATGAAGCAATACACAAGGGATTAAACTCCAAAATATACAAACAGCTCGTGCAGCTCAATATCAAAAACCAAACCAATCAAAAAATAGAAGATCTAAATAGACATTTCTCCAAAGAAGACATACAAATGGCCAAAAACAGATGAAAAGTTACTCAACATTGTTAATTGTTAGAGAAATGCAAATCGAAAGTATAATGAGTTATCACCTCACACCAGTCAGAACGGCCATCATCAAAAGTCTACAAACAATACATGCTGGAGAGATTGTGGAGAAAATGGAACCCTCCTACACTGTTGGTGGGAATGTAACTTGGTACAACCATTATGGAGAAGAGTGTGGAGGTTCCTTAAATAACTAAAAATATAACTACCATATGATCCAGCAATCCCACTTCTGGGCATATATCTGGAGAAAAACCATAATTTGAAAAGATACATGCATCCCAATATTCAATGCAGCACTATTTACAATAGTTAGGACATGGAAGCAACCTAAATATCCATTGACAGAAGAATGGACAAAGAAGATGTGGGGTGTGTGTGTATAAAATAATGGCTAAAAGAGACATGGTACATATATACGATGGAATACTACTCAGCCATTAAAAACAATGAACTAATGTCATTTGCAGCAACATGGATGGACCTAGAGATTATCATACAAAGTGAAGTAAGTCAGACAGAGAAAGACAAATATGATATCACTTATATGTGGAATCTAAAAACACTGAGACAAATGAACTTATTTTCCATATAGAAACAGACTCACAAACTTCGAAAACAAATTTATGGCTACCAAAGGGGAATTGTCAGGGGAGGCATAAATTAGGGGTTTAGGATTAACATATACACACTGCTATATATAAAACAGGTAATCAGCAAGGACCTATCTTATAGCATAGGGAACTCTAAACAATAATCTGTAATAACCACATGAGAAGGAATATGAAAAAGAATGGATATATGTATATGTATAACAATCACTTTGCTGTACACTTGAAACTAACACAACATCGTAAATCAACTATACTCTAACATACAATAAAAATTCCATTAAAAAAAAGAAAAAACAGGAAGCTGAAACCACCTGGAGAGGACGTACATAGGTGCTTAAGTCAATAGTCCCATATGAGCCCAGCCTTGGAGTCATCCCTGCCTAGGAACCAGACAGATAAGTTGAAAGTCATCAGTCCCCAGTTACAGAGTAACTCACAAACATTTAACTCTTCCCAGATGAAACCCCAGACATCATGGAGCAGAAAAACCATCCCCACTATGATCTGAATTCTTGAACCACAGAATACATGAACATAATAAAATAATTGGTGGTTTATATGACTGAGTTTCAGAGTGCTTTGTTAGCACACAGGCAAATAGAACAGCTTCCTTTCCATATTTTCCTAAACTAGAATTATAGTTCAGTTTATCAATACTGGTCTTCCTTCATTTCTCAGTGGCTTTGCTTTGCTGCTACCATGAATGTCTTTTGAGTCACCTAGCATTAGAAGGAGCTGGGATTTGAATCCAGTAAATCTTCCTTTGGAGCAGGGCTACTGACTGCCACACTCTACTAGATGGTCACAAGCAAATCATTTCATTTCTTTGGGTCAGTTTCATCTTCTAAAATGTTAAGCAAAGCCTGTTTTGCAGGATTGCCATGAGAATCATATACCATGGGCATAAAACTGCTTTCAAGGAATTTAAACTCCAGGCCAATGGCAAGTAACCTGGGGCAGTGGGTAGTTTTAATCTTCCTGGAGTTCCAGTCTTACAAAGAAGCATCTTTGCCCAAACAAATCGATAATGCTGATGCCACAGCCATCAGAAGAGCAAGCACGCTCCTCACCATACACTGGGGGCTCCTAAAGGGTCTGCGTTTACACGTGTATGTAATTTAATAGCGGGCCAGCCTGGTGATTTTGAAACAACTCAAGTGTCTGACATGAAAGCGAGTGACAGTACTTGGAACCAGGGCCATGAAATGCAAGTACATTGCAAATCACTTGGTCGTGCTGTCGGGGGAATCATAGTCACCATATATATTTTCCTAAATGTAGTTTCCCAGCAAACCTTTCATAAAATTCATGACTGTGACTGACCTCTGCTACAGGCTTGCCTCCACAGCTTCCTCTTTCCCCTCCTATATAACCAGGGCTTGTAACCCACTTGTGGCAAACACTGCTGATTGGCAGCTGAACTGCCACTCCCAGCACCCTTCTCCCTCCTTCTAGAGAATCCTGAAAACCAGTGCTTGCCATCCTAGCTTCCTAGGGGCAGCCAGTGTCCATGAGGAATAAGTGCAAGTCTTTGGAGAAAGGTCATTTGTAAAGTATTTGTCCTTCCTGCTGTGAGGATACATAAAGTCACATAAAGCCGGCACATCCTTTCCCACTTACCCTTTCTCCTGCCTTGAATGTATAATGGATGCAGCTGTAGCAGCCACTTTGGGACAATGAGGGAAACTCCAAAAGCGGTATCTGCTCTGATATCTTCGAACCAACCACCTTTCTCTGAAAGTAAACACAGGTCCAATTTGTGTAAGCCCCTGGAATTATATTTTCTTTTACTTGCATATGCAGAAAGTTCTAATATAAAACTTGTGCCATGAGCAATTGAACCCTTGTCCTACGTGAGCAGGTAACTTTCCCTTCCCTGCCTCTTATGAGGAAGGTTAAACAAAAACCCTTGTGTATAAAGTCGCACTAACAGGCCTTGGATTTCTCTGCCTTTACTGCTCCATGACCTCACAGACAGTCCCTCCCGCAAAGCTGTGCCACTCTGCTTAGACCACTGCCACAGCCTCCCTGATTTTCTTTGGTTCCCCATCCCAGTGCCCTCCCATCCTCCACACTGAAGCCAGAGAGGTCTTTCCAAAAGCAAGTGTCCATCCCTGTATTCCTGCTGAAGGCAGCATCCCAGTGTTCGCTCAGGGAAGCTGGAACTTCTTCACTCTGCTGAGAAGTCTTGCCTCGACCTGGCCTCTGGGTCCCTCTCCAGCTTCTCCTTCAGCCAGTTCTTTTGAAATTTCCCCTCTCTATTCTCAGCTCTTCAAACTCTCAGTTTCAACCACACTGAACTTAAAAATCCCACTCTCACTATTCTAACCCCTCTGCGTGGGTAACTCACTCTCACCCCAACTTCTTTGCTGTAAACACACACTCCACTCTAGATTTTTCCCTCCCGCCATGTGCTCACATAGCACTCTACAGTAGTACTTGGAGCAGCAAACACAGAAAATGAGCAAATACCTTTCCCACAAGATGGTAAGCCACCTGAGGGCAAGGCCTGAGTGTCCCTTGTTCCCTGTTGTGATGCCAGTACGGGTATTCTGATCACCTCCTATGCACCCCACTGGTGTGGGACGAATCCTCCTCCTAAATAGTAAGCGGCTAAACACATAGCACCAGACACCAGACAGATTATTAGCCATAAATACTCACAGAGAAGGGGAGGAGGACACCGCAGGCCAGGCAGGACCATGCAAGGATTGCGCTTGGGAGTAGAGAGGAGCAGCGAGGGCTGTGGAGTCAGGCTTTGTGGTGAAGAGAATAAGGTAACCCTGTGTTCACGTGGAGGGAGGTGATTGGCTTGTTTGAATAATTTCATGATTTGACAGGGAGGTGAAACCCATTAGGCTGAAGACCAGGTACAGCGCAGCTGATTCTGCTGTTAGGGGAACTTGCCAGAGAGGGAGGCTTTCCTGCTGGGCTGGGGGTGGGGAGGGGGAAGGGTATATTTGGCAAGAACAGGGACACTCACAGCTAGGCATTGGGGCCCAATGAAGCTCAAAGTTATCAAGGCAGCACTTGAAATTTTAGATTTTACAATACAGAAGAGAGAAGAAGGGAAGAGAGGAAAGGAGGGAGGAAGGAAGAAAATTTCTCTTTATAGTCCGGCCTGACTTGATTCAGTGGTTACTGTGATAGACTATTTCAAGACCAAAATTTAGGGTGACTTTTCAGTTACCACCTGGAGCATTCATTGATTGGCTGACCTCAACCACATTCCCAACCTCCTTTTCTTTATTTTCCAGCCAGATCTGGTCATGTGTCAAAATGTTGGCCAATGGGACATGTGTAGAATCATGCTGTGGGATTTCTGGGAAAGTTTTTGCTGCTTGATTTAGGCAATATCCTTTTCTCCTTATTCCTCCTACTTTGTTCCTGCTGGAATGTAGATATGATGGCTAGAGCAGCAGCAGCCATCTTGTAGCCATCAGAAATAACCGGGAGAACCATAAAGATGTGCAACTTCTGAAATAATTTGCCTCTTATTCATTACTTCTCAGGAAGCTTTTGTATAATTGGATTTTACTTTTTTTCAATTAGCATTTAGTCAAATATTTTTCATATGCCACTAAATAGTCTTCTTAAGTGTCACATTGTTCACATAGCAAGAATGAAAACAGGAAATGAAAAATGGAGTCATCAGTTGGGAAATCAATAAAGCATAAAGTATGTTGTGTGGTTGCAATCCAGGATGAAGCCATGGCCACTGAGTCAACAATAGGCACCCTGTTACAGGATACCTGCCTATAAGGTAGAAGTGGATACAAGAGGACTAGAGGACCCTCTTCAGCTAGATAAATCCTACTAATCCTATTTTTCCTAGTTATTTTTCCAAATTTTGTATAGTGTAAAACTATCCTACATGAAAAAATGAGTTTTAAAAATTGTTCTTACTAAAGTTGGCTGGGTTGGTTGGGGGAGGAGGGTGGGGGTGGATACGGAATTGGCTCTATATTCTCTGTCCTTCTCTTCCTGCCCCCAGCGACAGCCCTTGAGAATGTTCAGTGGATGTCAAGGGATCATAGACCATCCCACATCATTTCTCTGAGCAAAGCAGGACAAGGATAGTTCACAGTCCTCTGAGAATCTGATGAAATCTACTGACCCTCTTCTTAAAGAAAAAAATGCCCAAGTGAAAATGCTTACAATTTCAGAGGGTTAAGAATCCCACTTTAAAAACAACACTGAAATTCAGGGCCCACAACTGCCTTTTTCTAAGTTCCTTCTGCTACCTTTTTGCTACTCTTTCTCTGCTCCTTTTATCAGTCTGTTCTTTAGAATTATGTTCTTGGATCCCAGCCTTTGACTGGACATCCAGATGTGCCAAGGGTCTCAGGAAGTGCACTTTCTTCCTACCAATGAAACTAAAGTTGCTTATATCCAACAAGAGTTCAAGATTAGAGACGAAGAAATTGGGTAAACATGACTGTGGATGGCCCCCAACTACGCTAAATGCCCATAATTCACATGGGAACTCTCTTTCCCCACCCAGATGTTGTGAACAACCGTCCTCACACGACTTCCCCCCAAAGAGTCCCCGTGCTCTAGAGGACTCCTCACACTGTAGAATATGCCCACTCTCTTTGGGATAGCCATCAGGTACTCATCTGTTCCTCTCCTTTCTGGGCTTCATCCTGCTTCCCCCTGCAAGGATTCTATTCATCTTTCATCAAGCCTCACTCTACCTTTGTGAAGACAAGCTTTTTCCTGCATCAATCTTCATCTAGACTCAGTCCCCAGCTCCTAATATGCTCATTGTCTGGGCTCCTCTGCAATTATATTTCTCCATGGGCAAAGTCAAAGGTAGAAATTCATGGAATAAAAGGTCAAGGAAGAAAGGCTACCAAGTAAATTAAAAAGCCAAGGCCTAAACTTGATAGAACAGAAAACAAGTACTAATTGGGTTCAGAGGAAGACAATTAACACGGGCTGTATAAAGTAGGGTAAGGGTCACAGTGATGCCTGGATTTAGGTGGAGCCTTGAAGCTCCTACATTTATAAAGCTTTCCATGTGTTAAGCTCTGCAACAAATATCTCGCTACATAAGCCTATTAATCCTCACAATATCTCAAGGGAGGAATTATTATTATGCTAATTTTGCAGATGAGGAAACTGAAGCTCAGAGACAGTAAGGAACTTAATGTCACAGAGCTGAGATCTGACCCAGATCCATCTGATGCCAAAGCTTTTACAGGACCCAGGAACATGTGATTGATAGCACCTGGCACATAAGAACTGCTCTACCAATATTTGTTAAATGAATGAATGGAGTGAGTGAATGAAGGAAGGAAGGAAGCAGTCATGTGAGAATGAGAAGGCTCATATTTCTTGTAATGTGGATTATACCTCCATGCTGGAGGGGGACGCTTAAATGGAGGAGGTGGTTGTTCAGCTACTGAGTCACTGATATTTATTGAGCGTTTACTATGTACTAAGTGCTTTAACACTTTAGGACAATCCTCTGGAAGTCAACAGAAATTTACTGAGCACTGACACTCTGGCTGGCCCTGCATTGGGCCCTGAGGATGGCAAATTATCCTCAGGCATTCTCAGTCCAAATGCAGAAGAAAGACCTGTAATACACTTCACACCACAGATAGGGCTATCTGGGGATCTAATTTACCTGTTCTCCTCACCCTCCACAACCATGAACAATCCATCAGGAGTTAGATTTCTTTGGCTCTAGAGATGTTACAGTGATCCATGGGCTCTGAATATAGTTGGAATCCACCCCCATTTCCCAGTTCCCACAAACTCCTCGTAATAGACTCCCATATAGCGCAAGCAATTTACAATATAATGAATTTGTTTTATTCTGCTTCAGTCTGGGCACTGCGGCCTCTGGCTGCCTTCTTGTTGTTTTATTTACTCCTCAGCCATTCTCATTTTTGTAGCTATTCCCTTTAGCTCTCCTTTTTCTATAAGGTCATTCTAAGGACAGGATGTTGCAATGGCCAAGATGAGTTGTGAACAAGTGCAAGCCGGGTGTGTGTTGGTGATTCTCTCTCTTCTTTGGGGCTCTCTGAAATCTGCCCCATAAAGAAAAACATCACACACTCAAGATTTAAAGCCCAAATTCTGATTTTGAGGTTGATGTCATTCAGATGAATGCCCCTGAGCCCAGGCACAACAGAGCAGTTACTGGGAGAGATAAGGTGATTCAGTGTCATACCTTAGTGAGCTGTAACTCACAAGGGGTGGCGGAGACATTTTTGTAACCACTAAAATGTGTAGGCCAGCCTCAAGCCCTATATATTGCTGTTTTCCACAATGGCTGTTTCCTGGAGAATCCATCTCTTTCACCACGGGGTGCTAAGGGCATTGAGAATTAGTTTGCTATACTGGCCTTGTTAACACTTGTGGCAGGACATTAATACAGGATAATAGTAATCACATTGGTGTTAAACATTTGCAGTGTTAGGGCAATAACTTTGAATCTCAACTCACTACATTTGATTAATAGGGAAGCTGATGATGGCATCAAGGAAGATGGACTCCTCAGCCTTCTCATCCAGGCAGTATAAACACTCCCATGCTAAATGCTTCATTTATATGTGAATACAATTAAGATTAGCTTCTAATTATTTCTGGCACATTCTCTTTAATGTCAGAGCCTTTAAGTCACAGTGGTCAAAGGGTAATGCATCATAACAGGTTACAACACCCCCAAGGATTTCCTGATTGACATAAAAATGGTTTTTTTCCTCTGACTGATTGACACCATGGCAGGTGTGAAGTGATGGCCAAGCTTCTAGCTGTCCATTAAAAGATCTTAAATCAAGGAGGATGTGACTTCAATAATTATCTCCCATATTTGAGGGTTGAGAATGGCTGGGCTGTAGATTGTATTCTTTTAGGAGTCGGGGTACCTCAGGGACAGTGGGACAGTTTTTCAGTTGAGTCTCTCGGTGCAAGCAACTTGAGAAATTGGTTTCCAAAATTTCTGGAGTGTCTTTTTTATTTTCCTGGAGGAGCACAAATTACAATAAAGCAACAGGATGAACTCGAGCTATATGTAAGAAATTTGCCAATAAAAGAGTTTGCCTTTGTCTTTGTAGAAACCCTGTGCGAACAGGTGGGGAAATGTGTCTACCTTCAAATACTGGACCACATATTTCAACCATTCATTGGGAGAGGAAGCAGATGTTGTATCTCGGGAACTGACATACTGTAACCAAATGCATATATTTGGGAAAGGTTGCAGAAATGCATCCCACTGTGTTCTAAAGCTCTGTGTCAGGGGGACAAAATTCCCTTGACCTTCCACAACTAGTTTCCCATTCTCCAGCAACTTGATCTATATCACTACCTTGATTTGGACAGTCTTCAAATGCATGTTTGTTCACTAGAATGTTGGAAGTTTTGGAGGCAAGAAATCCACTGTCCTCTCAAAAATTCCTGGGGAATAAGGACCTGGATTTTCCTTATGTCTGGGACAGATGAGCCAATAAGAGGAAGGAAAAGAAAAAATATTAGGTAAAGGTGATTCTAACATCCTGGAAAAGCAAACCATTATTTTTTTGCTTAAAAATTAAATCCAGGCATACCTGTTCAATGTATGCAATTGAGTTAACAGTTCTTAATTTTTCTTGCCTTCAAGTTCTCTACCCAGCTAAACCAAATAAAAATTCCCAGTGTCTCCAATGCATGCTGATGCTATAATCAAAAGAAGAAAGCCTTTTCAAGGAGCTCACTTTGTAACAAAAGAGTAAGATATAATACATATACCAAATAATGAATCCTTAGTGCTAAAGTACTTGGAAATTGCATTCACCAAGAGGTGTGGAAGTAGGAAGAAGGAAAGGATTTATTTCTCTGGGAAGAGAGAGATGATCTACAAAGTCAAGAAAGGCTTAACAGAGAAGCTGATATTTAAGCTGAGCTTGAAAAATGAGTATGATTGTGCCACGTAGAAAACAAATGGGGAAGTGGGCAATTCCCAGCAGCATGCCTAAGGGGGTGGCATCATGTGCTCTTCACCCATCAGGATGTCCCAGCAAGGCAGAGAGGAGAGCAGCAGCAAAGCCTCCAAGGACACATGCATGTATTCAGGAACTGCTAGTTGAGAATCTACTATGTTTCCAGCACTGGACTATTGCAATAAACACTATGATGATGTTGTAAAAAAAAAAAAAAAAACACCCAGAAACCTCAATTAAATAGAGTCAGGAGAACAGAGAGGTAGGGAGCCCAACAGGATAAAGAAAGACTCATCTTTCCTGGCAGGGACTCAGGCAATGAAAAGCCATGAACTGTTTCATTCCTATAGCCCTCCCAAATTCCCCCTTCCCCCCATAAAAGAGTCCTCCCTCCCTTGCCCTGCAAGGACTTGCCCATGGCTCACCATGGTTGCAGAGCCCAAACTGCAGTTATTTGTTGATCCTAAATATACCCACTTTTGTTGGAGAACTATCTGGCAATGTGTTTGTTTTAGGTCAACATTTTGGTGGCCCATACAAGGATCAGAGAAGACTTCAGAGGCTCCAGGCTGGTGAGCAAACAGGTACAATATCCACAAATGAGCCCATTGTTACTCGCTGCTTTTCTAGCCAACCCTAGAGCTTGAAGGTATGTCTTTCCCCCAGATCCAAGCTCATTCCCTCTCTGCATTTGAAGCTCTCCCGATATTTTTTAGGATCTATTTTAAGGTTTTGTCTTTCTGGTTAAGGTCTTGCTCTGTATGCAAGTATTCATTTGGCCCTTCAGTTTGATTTTGAGGTCAGACTATTTCAACTGAAGCTGACTGAGAAGCTGTCAGCCCATTCCTTTAGAATAGAGGCTGTTCTCTGGAAACTGGCTGAAAACGTCTTTGACCTGGCTTCTCCAGGACCAAGCTATTTCCTTAGAACTGGCTGGTATCAGCTTGCAGGCTGTTTGAGTTGCAAGCTGTTTGAATTGAGCTGTTTGTGCTGTAAGCTATTTAGGCTGTTTGAAAATTGTTCTTTTACTCTGGAGAAAAATTTCTGAGAAACAGAATTTCAGTTATCTAATACTGTGAAGGTACCTCTCTTACAGGGCCTCTCGCTGATTTTATGTTTAAAAACTGTAGTCCTTCCTCATGTGCATTTCCAACTAAATGGACCAATCTGACCAATGGCAATTTAGAATATCAATGGCCATGATGTGGAACTTTTGAAATCCCCAAACTTAATTTCCTTAAAACTGAATTGGATTAAAGTAACTTAAAAATTTCCAGAACAGAGTGGTATGCCTATTTTGGTTGATAGTTTGAGGCTTCCAAACATCATCAGAAGCCTAAAATTGCCTCTCTGAAAAATAAGATTTTAAGATTAGCTGAGGCAAGAAAACAATTAAAGAAAGATAAAATACCTCCTGAAGCCTCAGACTCTTTTCCTGGGCTTCTTTGTCTCAGGTTCTGCCTCCAGCACCATCTTGTATCACTCCCTTGGCTCCCATGGCCAGGCTCTGCCTCTGGAACCATCTTTATTTTCCCTGCCTATTACACCTCCTCTATACCCTAAATTCCCCGGTATTAATTTTCTCACCAGAACTTCGCCTTTTCTCTGAAATTCTCCCCACTCCCTATTCCTCTGAACTTGCCAAACCCTATCCCTTTAAAAATAAGCCTTTGAGGATCCAGAAGCTAAGCCTTTTATTTCTTATTTTCCCTGGACTGAAGCTGAACTGGATGCCATAGTCAAAGCTTTTCCCAAAGGAACTGAATTCACAGATCTGTTGAGGAACTTAATATAGTCGTTCAAACTTATCAACCTAGTCTCTCTGACTTATACTGGCCAGTTCATATGCTTATTGGTGAAGGCCAAGATCAGCGTTGGATGAAAAACACTAACTAGGAAAATCCTGGAAGAGCTCTAGAATTACAAACGGTTAGCTCACTAACTTCCATGATCAGGCCCAGGCAATCGCTAAGCAACTTCATCAAGCAATTCCTAGAGCTTTTCTAAAGTTTGTTGATTAGAACAAAACTCAGGCTTGCACACAGCAATATTATGAACCTGTTCGTAACTATTACTATCAGCTGCAGGTTATTTTTAAAAAAAATTCTGGTCTTCCTTCAGGTGTTGATTCTACCTGCATAGCTTTTAACTCTATGGTTATTAATGGGCTGAACCAAGACTTTCTCTTCTCTTAAAAAGGACCAGGATGAAAGAAAAAAAAAATAAGGTACAGGATGGAATGGCAAACTATGTCCATTCCAAATTTAGTTAATCTGGCAAACCAGCTCTTTCCCACTCTAGATGAGTCACTTAAATGGAAGACCATAAAAATTCTTAATCTTCAACTCCAGCAGATGAAGGTTTCTAAACAGAACCCAAACTCTTCTAGTTTCTACTCTTATTGCAAAGAGCCAGGACATTGGAAAAGAGATTGTTACAAATTTAAGTGCTTTAGGCACCTTCAACCCTCTAACCAGACTTTCCAACATCCTCCCAATTCTAACGGTGGGCTCTGAGGAAGAACAGAGGCTCTTCCCAATCCTCCCTCTTAATCAGCTTCTAGAAGCATTTCTCCAGATTGGGGATGAATCTATTCCAGTCCTGACACCACAGCCACATTCTGGGTGCTCAAACCCCTGGAGTTCAAAAACAGTCCAAATAGTGGGGATCTCTAATGCAACTCAAGAGGTTCCTGCCTCTGAGCCTATTTCATTTTGTTTAGACCCTTTAAGAGATACACAATTTTTTCACTTTAGTTCCTCAGCCCCTATGTATTTATTAAGCTGAGCCTTCTTAGAGAAGTATTATGTCAGAATTTCTTCCTATTAAAAGGGGAAACAATTCTAGAATTTGGCAATAGTTATCCAATCAGTCAACCAGGTGAATTAAACGACTATTTGACATCTTTTATTTGTTCCATCTTTGATGGCACTAGAGCTGATTCTGAAAATACTGATCATTTGCCCCTGTTGAATCAGCTACCACCTTCATTATAGGCAAAATCTCCAACTGGTATTGGCAAAATTCACAGTGCACTTCCCATCAAGATTCAAATAGATCCCTCAAAAATTCTTTGCAGAATTAATCAATACCCAATGAGTAAAGAAGACTTCAAGGCATAAAGTCCATAATAGAAGATTACAAATCTCTAGGCCGTGTTGTCCCTTGCACTAGTTCCTGTAACACCCCTATTTTATTGGTGAGAAAACCTATGGCCAAGGATGGAGATTTGTTGAGGATCCCTGAGCACTAAGCCACACTGTCATCCCTGGACACCCTGCCTCACTAGCATCCGTTCCCATTGGAAGTAAATTCTTTACTACAAGTGATCTATGCAGTACATTCTTTAATATTTCAGTTGATGAAGCTAGGCAATACCTTTTGCCTTCATTTGAGAAAAAAAAAAAAAAAATTCACCCGGAAAGCAATTCCTCAAGGTTTTACTGAGAGTCTTTGTATTTCTCACAAATCCTAAAAGCTGATCTGGATAATATAAAGTTCCCTAGAGGTTCTATTTTGTTGCAATATATGGATGATATGCTTCTTTGCTCTCCTTCTCAAGCTTTCTCACAGGAAGTGTGTCCACTTGCTAAAGTTTTTAGCCTTAAAGGGATGTAAGGTCACCAAAAAATTTTTTAGTTTTCTATAACCCAGGTTTGATATTTAGGGCATCTGCTATCAGAATTAGGGATACATCTAGACCCAGATAGACTTCATAATGTCTAAAGTTCACCCACACCCAAAACTGAGTGCCAACTGTGAACTTTTCTTGGGCTATATGGTTATTGCCAAAATTGGATTCCAAATTTCTCTCTTATGGCCAAATCTCACTATGTTTTACTAAGCTATAACAACCCTGACCCGATTTTATGGGAAAAACTGGACAACATACCTTCCAAGGCCTTAAAGGAGAGTTGGATGAACCCACATGCCCTCAGACATCCCAATTATCAGATTCCCTTTTTCCTTTTGTACGTGAAAGGAAAGAGAATGCTCTTGAGGTACTCACCCCAAAACACAGCGACCATCATCAACCCATAGGGTGTCACAGCCAGTAACTGGACCCTGTGGCATGGGGATACCACCATTGCCATAGAGCCACTATGACCATTGCCCTTTTGGTTAATATCACCTAGAAAATTGTGGTGGTGTCTCCTTTATTTTTGTATCTCATATAGTAGAAGCCCTCCTGAATCCTCATCACACTCAACATTTCTCAGTCAGCTCCCTCACTTCCTATGAAGTCCTTTTGTTACCTACTCCTCACACAATCCTTTTATGTTGTAGTAAACTTAACTCAGTTACTCTTCTCCCCTCCATCATTAACAAAATTCATCATGATTGCATAATGCTGACAGATCACCTCCTGACTCCTTGTCATGATCTACAGGAAGCTCCTGTGAGAAAACTGACTTCTCCTGGTTCCCTGATGGTTCTTATTTAAAAGAGGGCGAATGCTGTGCCAGGGATGCTGTTGCAACTCCTTTTGATGTTGTTGAGACAGCATCTTTACCTATGGCCACTTCGGCCCAACAGGCTGAATTATACACTCTTACAAGGGCTTGTAGACAAGGACAAAACTGCCAATATTTATACAGATAGGAGATATGATTTTGAAGTTACTTATGATTTTGGAATATTACAAAAGCAATGTGGCTTCCTTACTTCCAGCAGAAATAAAATTTAATGTGATCCCTATGTTCAGGAATCATTGGATGCAATACTTTTACCTGCCACATTAGCTATTAAGATTCCAGGGCATTCTAAACTTGACTCTCTGGGAGCTAAAGGAAATCACCTTGGTGATATTTCCTCAAGGGATACTGCTCATAAAAGGGACCAACAGAAGCCAAACCTCTGAAATTGTCCAAAGGGATATTTCTTCAAATGATAACTTAGAAAACTGGCTACAGAGGCCAAACAATTGGCCCCAGAAAAGGAAAAACAAGAGTGGAAATTCAACAATTGTTTGTTTGATAAAAAGAGAAAGCACTGGTTTGGACCAAATAACAACCCAGTCCTAATGGAGACTAAAATTCCCACTTCTCACAATGTACATGCATTAAACCACTGGCCTACTGACAAAATGATAGTATTCACGAATCAATGGTGGGGAAACATTAACAAGGCCACAAAAGTTACCTACCTCCCTTGTCCTACTTGCCTAAAATACAACTCAGGGAAGCTTGTTGGTACTGCTCCCAGACATTTTAACTGCATAATGGACCATTTGAGGCCTGGCAAATGGATTTCATACAACTTCCTCAATCTCATGGATATAAATATGTCTTAGTCACTGTATGTATGTTTTCACACTAGACTGGAGACATCCCTTGCAGACAGGCTACTGTCTCTTCTGTGGATAAAGTCCTTATGGGAAAAACTATCTTTACCTGTGGAACTCTTCTTGAACTTCACAGTGATCAAGGAACCCATTTTACTGGCCAGGTACTTGGACAAGTCTGTACTATTTGCCCGGTTTTACAGCACTTTTACTGTGCTTACCAACCTCAATCCTCTGATTTATTCTTCTGCACTAAAGGCATTATTAAGACTCTATTAGCAAAATTTGTCAAGGTCCTCCAAATACCTCGGCCAAAAGCATTGCCATTGATCCTTTTTATTCTCGGATTTACCACTTTTGGAGCTCATAAAATCTTACCCTTTGAGATGTCCAGATGATGCCCAATACACTTGGCTCCTTCTTCTTTTGACCCACAACTTACAAAAGGAAAGATCCAACAACATTATAAAGGCCTAATTGCTTCTATTAAAAATAACCATGCTTTGGTAAAGCAATCTTTTCACAGTGCACTCCCTAGAGATGAAGACTTTAGACATCACACCTTACCTCCTAGAGATTTTGTTGGTTGGAAAGACACCTCCAAAAGAACTCTCCTCAACCTTGCTGGAGAGTTCTCTATCAAGTACTGCTAACCACCCTTTATGCCACCAGGAATAGACTCTTTGATTCACGTGACATAATTAAAGAAAGCACCAAACACTGACTAGCCTGCACATCATCTGGTAATCTGAAAGTAGAGATTTCCCAGAATTAAAGCACATAACGTCTGATGAGACAGCTTTCCCAAGATATCCCAACCAGGCCTGTTGGAAGTTTGCCACCAAATCTTTGATGATGATATAACACTTGAATGATCTCCAATGTTTATGATAAAAAGTGCTTGAAAGCACCCTCCTACCCCTCCTTGTTACTCAAATGGGACCTCAATAGGTTTCCAATCTGTACACTTTCCCTCTGATATGAAACACTCCACTCAGGCAAGGTCCTTCCTGGCACTGAGAGACAAATAGCCATGAAACTGGGAAACCTGACTCCTGATTAGTGACACTTTTAGAGAAAGATCTTGATTGAAAGGGAGAAGTGTAAAGAAATAATAATAAACAGAAACCTCAATTAAACAGAGTCAAGAGACCACAGTGGGTAGCTCTCACTCCCTGCAGGGATAGCAGAGCCCGAAAGAAAGAAGATGCTTGGCAAGAATTCAACCAATGAAAAGCCATGATGCTTCTGTTTACTATAGCCCTTCCAACTTCCTTTTCCCCTCTGTAAAAGTGTTCCCCTTTCCCTTGCCAAGGAAGGACAAGCACATGGTTTGCCATGGTTGCAGACTCTAAGTTACAATTCTCTGTGGATCGCGAATAAACCCATCTTTGCTGGAGTCTACTTGTTTTAGGTCAACAGTGTGGATAGGGTACTGATGCTCAGCTTTTTCTTCAATCCTCTTTTTTTTTCTTTTTTCTTTTCCATTATGAATGTGACACTTTTATTTGTTATATAATATATACTATTATGTATATAAGAAAATAACTTACAAGAAAATTAAAAGAGTTTGCATTTTATATTAACTTGTATTGCTGTTGCCAAGTAGAAGAGGTCTGCTGAAGTGAGAAAAGGAAAGAATTGAGGTTTTCTAAAAGAAATGTTATATATATTATATATTTACAATATATGTTAATATATAAATTATATATATGTAATATATTACATACATTTCCAAACCTCTAATTTTTTAGTAGTGCTAAAGTTCTTATGTCACATCAGACTTGGTCGTCCTCTCAAGTTTATTTTTATAACACCAATGATGAGCACTGATTTGGTATGTGGGTAAAGAAGAGAGGAGAAAGGAAAGAAGAGAGGATTAAAAATGGACATGAAAATTGACAATAGATAGCCAAGGCCTTTAAATACCATTACTTGTAGGGAATGAAGGACCATTATAAATAGTTGATCTGAGAGGATCACAAAATCACATCTAAGTGTCAGAAATAGAATATTGTCAGTGGATAGCTAGAGGGTGGTCAGAAACAGGAAGGTAGGTAGGGGACCAGTGAGGAGGAAAAGATATACAGTATGAATTGTTGAGGCCCTTAGCTACACCAATGGCTGTGAGAATAGATAGGAGGGGTCAGGATGGAGAAATATTCATTAACTGAGAACTGATTAGATGTGGGAGGTGTTGGACAGAATGAAGATATCAAGATTGATGCTTAGGTTTCTCTCTTAAGCAGAGTCATGGATGCTGTGTTATTACTGACAAAGGAAATCAAGATGAAGGAGAAAGCAGGGAAATAACATCAGGTGCAGTTCTGGACAAGATGAGTGGGAGGTGTCTGTGCATGTTCAGGAGAAGCACAAAGAGGAGAAAGCTGGAGGAGATGAATGCATAACAATTAAGAAACCACTAGATTTTAAATAAAAGGCAGGGAAAGTGCAGGGGAAGAAAACCCATTGAGGAAAAGACAAATGGTCAGAAAGCTAGAAAGAACTGAGAGAAGGAAAATAATATTTATCTAGCATCGGTTTCAAATCAGACACTGCTGTGTATTTTATCTGTGTTATGGCTTTGAATTCTCATAGTAAGCCTAAAAATAATCATATCCCACTTGATAAATGTGGTTGAGATGTTTTGAAATATTAATTGACATTTTCCCTGCAGTATATTTGTACCCATTAGCCTTTTCCCTTGCGGCGTTCATTGATTCACAAAATGAATGTTACAAAAGTAGGAGGAAAAGGCTTTTGATTTTAAAGAGGCTATGCCTTTAATTTTCAAGAATAAATAGATATAGAGAATTTGAAAGCCAAGAGAGTTGTGTCTCTGATTCTCATTTAAAGCCATGGGGAGCAGGAAGGCCTGGGTAGAAATGACACCCTGGTGTACCCAAGACAATTGGTTACAGGCAGCCTCACAGAGTTCCAACAAGATACCAGGACAATAGAAGGATTCAAGTTGAGAGTGGCATGGAAGTGGAGAAGAGTCCTAAAGAGTCCCACCAAATTTCTGATAGCCAAAGAAAGCCAGGGAGAAGCAGACTGACTCCTGGATACCCACAACCTGCACGAAACTAGCTCAGATAAGGGTGGGCCTGATGCGGGCTTGGTTTCAAGAATGAGGCATGACTCAGGGGCAACCTGCATGAACTGAAAATGAAAGTTTGGATGGGAATGGGCCTTTCAGCAGATGTCAGTGTGGATGGATCTTGACTAATCCAGGGTGAAAAATCCTCCCAAACCTTAGAACTGTATGAGCCCCCAAGAACAAAGAAAAAACCTTGGAAAAAGAAAAGGGAAATCCTTGAAAATGATTGATATCGAGTATTTGTCCCCTAGCCAAATGGGGGCTTTAAACATTGGAGAAAAATAAAGTTATATTTCTTGCACTGCTAAATTTGCGGTCAAAGATTCATATCCACAATAATCAGTGAAACAGCATTTAGGAGAAGAGGTTAAGATGATTTTTCAAAGGCCATGCAGATAGATAATGATGGAGCTTGTATGTAAGCATAGGTCCACCTGGCCCCAGAATCCTTGCTCTTGCTACATACTATTTCATTTGCAATGTACATTCCCATTTTCTAGACTCAAAAGAAAAATGGTTAGCTGTGTCAGACTTTTGGGACTGGCCAGGAGGAAGTCCCTAATCTTTCCTGCTTTTATTTCCCTATAGTGCTGAGGGCAAATCGTAGAGTAAGTCAGCTGAAGACCAGACCCAGGTCTTTGTCTGTAAACCTCGCATTGTCCATTCTACGTCAAGAAGCTAGCAGCAGGGACTTCCCTGCTGGCTCAGTGGTTAAAAATCCGCCTGCCAATTCAGGGGACACGGGTTCAATCCCTGGTCCAGCAAGATCCCACATGCCACAGAGCAGCTAAGCCTGTGTGCCACAACTACTGAACCTGTGCTCTAGAGCCCGAGAGCCGCAACTACTGAGCCCACATGCCACAACTCCTGAAGCCCGCACCCTCTAGGGCCCATGTGTTAAAACTATTGAGGCTGCATGCTACAACTACTGAAGACCACAAGCCTAGAGCCGTTGTCCACAACAAGAGAAGCCACTGCAGTAAGAAGCCCGCACATCGCAATAAAGAATAGACCCTGCTCACCACAACTAGAGTAAGCCCATGCGCAGAAATGAAGACCCAATGCAGCCAAAAAAAAAAGAAGCTAACATCGAAGTCACTGCTTTCCCTTTGACACATGAAGGGAAGGGTTACAGCTGGGTGAAAACATAAGTTTAGGGGGGCAAGAAAGTAAGTTAAAAGCATTTGTATTTTACAGTAATTTTGATTGTTTTTGCCAAGTAGAAGAGGTCTGCTGAAGTGGGGAAAGGAACAGATTGAGGTCTTTAAAGCAATTATATAATGAAAATTTATAATATGCCAGGAGCTGTATATTAGTGCTACTGAAAAGTGAAGCCTGTGGACCAGAGTCACTAATATCACCTGGAAGCTTGTCAGAAGCACGAGTTCTTAGGCTCCATCCCAGATCTACTGAATCAGGAGCTCTTGAAAGAGGGCCCAGAAATGTGCATTTTAATAGGCCCTCAGTTGGGTATTATTATGCACACTGAATTTCACGAAAGGCTGCTATAGAAGTATGAAAAGCAACTGATCAGAGATAAGAAGATGGATTATGGAGAAGTGTGGGCCCAGGTGAGCTTGGAAATCATAAGCATGTAAAGTAGTCCATGACTATGGTTATCAGATTCTCAACATGAGCTTGGAGATAGAATCAAAGAGAAAAGGGAGGCATGTGGATCCAGAATATGTGAAATTTGCAGGCTAGTGAGCAAAAGGTGAAGAAGATAAAACTAAGACGTCTGAGAGAGTGCAGCTGATCTGATTCAACCACAGTAACCACACACGGAGGGTAGAAGTAATCCCAGGATGGAGATGATTAATGGGGAGTATTATCCAAAGTTAATGGATTTAAGGATGCTGTGATGTCTCAATGTCACTTTCCTGCAATGAATGACAGGAGAGGTGGAGGGAGATGGTCAGATAAAGGTATGGTGGTACAAGCAAGTTGCTGAAGTGGAGTAGAGGTGAAAGACACTGTCCTCTTAATCACAATCGATTCCATACTTTTCCGGATATAACAAGGAGGTCTGGTCACCAGCAATATGGGAGCAAATTACTGGTAAAATCAGAAAAACAACCCCCTTTCTGTAACCTCTTTGCTGGTTTTATTTATCCATGTCTCATCTCTCCTCAGATTCTTGTGCTTCCCAAAGGTGAATAAATCTGCAATCCAATTCTACCTCCCCTACCTGTGAATTAAAATGCAGCTTCAGGAGGTGCGCACACACAAGCCTTGCTTCTCCATGAAAGATTATTTTTCCTTTTGCCTATCTAGAGAAATCACTTGACTTCTGTGTGCTGCGTTAGGCCACTGTCATTAACAACAGTGGTGTCATTTTGATGTGCTCTGTGAGGCACTGGGCGCTTTGAAGTTGAAAGATAGAACAGACATGGATAAATAGTACTCTGAGCAGCCTGCTATTGCACCATTATTGCCAGCAATTATTTCACCGAGTGACACATCTGATAAAAAGTCAGCCACCTTCCTCCAGGAAGTGTCTCGGTAGCTACAGCTAGAGACTTCTACCTGATTTCTTTCTTTCTTCCTTTCTTCCGTTCTTTCTCTCTCTCTCTCTCTCCCTCCCTCCCTCTCTCTTTCTTTCTTTCATGGACAGAGCTTGTTAATTCTTTGGCTGGAGCCTTGTGCTTCCTCCTCTGTTGGTTCTGTCTCCATTTCTGTGAGTCTCGAGGTCGAGGTTTTAGATCCTGACTTTATGGGAACTAGCACGGATTCAAGGCTATTTCCTGGGATGGGATATGTAGTGGCCGTTTGATTGGTTCTTTCCAGGTTTCCTTTTGGCTCAATTCCTCCTCTGCCTGTCATTATCCTTGACAGCTTTCCTTTTCTGGTTTTGGAAATGCAGATGTGTTGGCTTAGAAACTAACAACTATGTCTAAAGAAGACTTAGCATTTGATGGGCTGCTATTTTTTTTTTTTTTTTTTTTTTAGTATTTACCTTTTTTTTTTAATTTTTTTTAAATTTATTTATTATTTTTGGGGGTACACCAAGTTCAATCATCTGTTTTTATACACATATCCTGGTATTCCCTCCCTCCCTTGACTCCCCCCCACCCTCCCCATCCCAGTCCTCTAAGGCATCTTCCATCTTCGAGTTGGGCTGTTATTTTGATCCTCACATATAGCACTATGTGCATGGCATTGTCTTAAGCAAGGCTACCAATATTAACTCACACAGTCTCCATAATAATGATCGAAGGTACTCATTATCCACATTTTTTCAGACAGGGAAACTGAGGTGCAGAGGTGAAGCAGAGGCCAACAGCTCATGGACAGCGAAGCAGGATTCAAATCCAGGCAGTTTTTGTTACAGATGACCCAGCTGCCTTCCTGGCTGTGCTATGCTCCATGGACAATGTGACCTGGCATCAGAATGGGGAATGGAGGATATAATATACGTAGTGATAAGTTAGAGGGGATGGAGTTGGACTTTCTGAGATTTGCACTGAGATTCGTCCTTTAGTGCTTGTTTTGGAAGAATACGTGCTTTAAATGGCTGAGACCAGGACTCTGACTGCTTGAAGAGTGATTTCCAATCACAGAGGACCCACTATGTTTGGGGCCACTACAGCTGGGACTAGGACAAGTAGCTCCTGATTAGAATATTGTACAGGGGAAGGACTAGGTGCACCCATTGATGGGGAGGTAGTTCCAATGCCAGAGATGGAGTGATTGCCCACATGCCATGAGCCTATGTAACTGAGAAGTCAGGAGCAGGGGAATATGACCTGAGGCTGGAGGGGTTATATCAGGGGCTGGGAAGAGAATTACTGGCAGATATTCTTTGGAGCTGGCTACCTAATGGTTGGTTCTACAGCCATGACTAGTCTGGCTCACTCCAAATGGAAAAGTTTTCTGAAATCCCTATATCTCTTCTCCAAATCTGATGCCAGAGGTAGTCCATACTTGTGTGTATTTTCTTTTTTTTCTCCCCTAGAAAACTTATTATTTAGATAGAATACCTGCTTTAAATGAGAGTACCAGGACCTGAGAATTTTGCTCATACCAATTTCCTGGCCTGGAAAAGTCATCTAATCAGATGGCGTATTAATGACAACAATGAAGGCTGAACACCCTTACTCTGTTATCTAGAATTGAAGAAGTGCACCTTATAAAAATCAATAAACAGAAACCTCAGTTAAAATTCTCAGGAGGCCAGAAGGGGAAACTCTCACCTCCTATGACAACAGAAGAGCCCAACAGAAAGAAGAAATGTTTCTTCTTGCTTGGCAAGAGCTCAGCCAATGAGAGACTGTCATAACTCAACCAATAGAAAGCCACCATACTTTGAACTCTCAATTCCTCCAATGGACACTTTGTTTACTATAGCTCTCTCAACTTCCTCCTTATTTTTCAATTTTTTGGCCACTCCACATGGTCTGTGGGATCCTAGTTCCCCAACCGGGGATTGAACCCCAGGGCCCCTGCAGTGGAAGCACAGAGTCCTAACCATTGGAGCAGGAGAGAATTCCACCTCTTCCCCTTTTTAAAAAGAGTTCTTTTTAAAATTTGTACTTGACTCGCCATGATTACAGACCCTAAATCACAATCCTTTGCTGATCCCAAATAAGCTCATTTTTGCTGGAGAAAAAACTGGCAGTCTATTTGTTTCAGGTCAACAGTCTTTAGCCAGATTTCACTATAAATGTGGCAGAATATTTCTACCTTTTCAACTCCTTCTTTCCTTTCCCTAGTCCTTCTACTAGCTGAGAATTGGGCTTTGGTAAAACTGACTAAAGAAGTGGATTACCACCTGAAATTTTTAAATTATGTTGAAAATATGGCAAGACAAAGTTTATTCATCTTGTAGGTATTCTAAATATCAGTTCATTGTAGGTGTTATGCATGTATCATAATTGCCACTGATTTTTAATATGGATGGAACAGGAGCACTCTAAAGAGTTGAATTTTCAAACGTGTTAAGTCAAAGCAATAAAGTCATTGGCTACAAGGAGATGGCAAATATGAAGTCAAAGCTACATAGCAAAAACAAAACAGAGTTAATCCAAATACCTGATGCACCAAAAAGTGTGGGGACTAAGTAGGAAGTATATGAAGAATCTATTACATGCAAAGAGCAAGAAAGTCAGTTTATCACCAGCCTTGGGATCTTGAGGCAGGAGGGGTAGTAAAGGTGGGATAGCTGTGGGGTAAACAAAAATAGTGTCTGCCATCCAGTGCTTAGGGAACATCTGAATCCATTCTTGCTTCTTGTGGAAAAGTCTTGTAATTTTCCTATACTTTTGGGCCCTGTTATCCAAAGAGACACCCTTGCCCCCAGATCCAGGTGCGGACAGTTGATCCGGGTTAAGGAATATGTATCCTCAGACTTTTCCTGGTACAATTATGAATGACAAGTTGCACAGCTGCTCAGTTATAAGCCTGGAGCTGCTGTTGGCCATCTTTTCCATCACAGTGGGAGAGCTTACCTGATAATAAAGTCAACCCAGAGGCAAGCAGAGTCTAGGGACACAGAGACAAAAGTCTTATGATATCATTTGAGCCTGTGAATCATGCTGCACCTGAAGCCATTACCCTGGACTTCCAGACTCATAATCAAATAGCTCACTCTTTTTGCTTATATTTCTGTCCTTTGCAACTAATATAAACCTGCATTTAATTCCTTGAGAGCATAAGAAGTTTCACAACTAAAAGTGTTTTCTTGTTTCTGTCCCAGGATCGGGAAACTACACCCAGAATTACTAGGAAACAAGCATTTAAAGTTCCAGGGGTTAATAAGCAACAGGATGTACTGTATATCACAGGGAATTAGAGCCATTATCTTATAATAACCTATAATGGAGTATAATCTGCAAAAATACTGAATCACCATGCTGTACACCTGAAACTCATATAATACTGTAAATCAACAATACTTCATTAAAAAAAAAAACACAGCTCCAGGGATTAACAAACTGTCTCTTAAAGTACCAGATAGTAAATATTTTAGGCTTTATGGACCAAGAGACGAAACTGAGGACATTATGTAAATACTTACATAGCCACTTAAAATGTAACCATTAAAAAAAAAAAAAAGTCAGCTATCTCAATTTAGCCTGCTGGCCCAAGAAAAAAGACAATCTTACTTTGAACATTCTTTCTGTTTCTGTCTCATAGAAGAAGTCATTCTTTTCTTTTTCATCCTTTAAGACTCAGCACAATTATTTCCTTATCAGGGAGCTTCCTATGAGTGTCTTGGCTGGGTCTATGTTTCCCCCTTTGCGCTCAAACTCCACCAAGCTCATAACCTTTATTTTATTCCTTCACGCATTTTGACATTTTTAAATTGTGAAACTTCAGACATAAAAAATCATATAAAATAGCGAAATAAATACTTCTGTAATGTGTAAAACCAAGCACAACAGTTAATGCAGTTTCAATGTATTTGAAGCCCATTTTTTATACTTCCCAAAACACATTTCCTCCCTCTCTACATGTAGCTACTCTCCAAAATTCAGCACCAGCCATTCTTTCACATTTCATTATAATTTCATACCCCGTAATTAATCTTATACATGTGAGTATAACATTATTAAACATGTTTAAAACTTTGTATATACTTTAGGGGTTCTTCTCAAATTTGTTTTCCTTTTTCTTTTCTCCCCCACCTCAGGATTGTGTCCGTGAGTCAAAGTTAATTTATGTAGTTACAGTTCATTAACTTTTACTGCTCTATTGAAATACATTTGATGAATATATCACAATCTGTCTATTTTCCTGTCGATGGACATCTACATTGCTTCCAACTTTTTTCATACAAAAATGTGCTGCTCTGAAAGTATTCCGCCTGCCTCCTTGTATACATCCGTGAGGGCACCTCTACAGAATATATGCAGAAGAGGAATTGGTTGGTGGTAGTTTGTGCTCATCTCCAAATACATTCGAGATTGCTATACTTCTACCCCAAAGTGTACCAATTTCCTGACTTACCAGCACCCATGTGTACTAGTGACTCCAAACTCTTGCTAAAACTTGGTGTTGTCAAAAAATTTAAATTTTCTTTACGGAGACTTTCAAACATACACGAAATAAACAGAGTAGTATAATAGACCTTATGTATTCATGAGCCTGGTCCAAGAGTCATCATCTCACAGCTCATCTTGCGGGAGGAGGGGCAGGCTCATGATGTAATCAGTTCCCACACTCCTGGGGTGAGCGACCACAAACTGAAGAATAATTTTAGTGCAGAGGTTCTCCCACAGGAGAGAGAATTCTGAGCCCCACACTGGGCTCCCGCACCAGGAAGACAAGGCCCCAGAGCATCTGGCTTTGAAGGCCAGTTTGGCTTAATTTCCGGAGCCCCACAGGACTGGGAGAAATAGAGACCTCACTCTTAAAGGGCGCACACAAAACCTCACAGGCACCAGCACCCAGGGCGAAAGCAGTAGTTTGATAGGATCCTGGGCCAGAGCCACCTGTTGGTCTTGGGGCGTCTCCTGGAGAGGCGGGGTGGTGGGGGCAGAGGGGCTGCCTCATGCTGGGGACACAGACACTGGCAGCAGCCACATTTGGAAGCTGCTTCTATGTGTGGAAGCTGGCGCCGCCATCTTGGGCTCCTCCCTCTTGCTCTTTAGCACTGAGATCGACCCCGCCCAACAGCCTGTGCCAGCGCTGGGATGCCTCATAACTAACTGGGCGGGGACACAGCGCACACATCAGCAGAGGCCACAGCTGCCTCTAGACCTGCTCCTAGACAACGCCCTGCCCACAAGAGCGTCAGGACTCAGCTCCGCCCACCAGTAGGTGGCACTCGCTCTGCCCTCCAGGAAGTCTGCTCTAGCCTAGACCAGCCCCACCCACCAGGTGGCAGACACCAGATGCAAGAAAAATCACAATCCCCCAGCAGGCCAGACCCTACCCTGGAACCAGCTGGGCCTCAGCCCTGCCCACGAACAGGCCAACATAACCTTTGGAGCACCCTGGAACCCATACTCAACTGTGACAGGAACCAGGCCCCCCCAGCAGCAATCTGACACCAGCTCTTGGATGCCTGGGCCCTGTAGCCAGACTCCAGGATCTCGGTCTGCCTGCCAGTAATCTGGCACTAATCCCAGAACCTGGCTTCACCCACCAGTTGGGGGCAGGGGGTGGGGGGTTGGGCAACAGCCCCGGAGTCTTCTGGACTCAGACTCAGCCCACCAGTGTGAGCCAGCACTAGCCCTGGGGCCTCCTGGGGTTCTGCAGTCAGCTGCCTTGTGACCTCAACTAACCAGCAACTAGCAGCATCCACACAAGGCAGGGCCCGTAAACCAACCTGGCCAGGGGCATTTGAAATTAAGACATCAGCAACTTATAACTATCATGTATATATATAGACTTCTATACAAAAAACTCATGGCAACTGCAAACCAAAAATGTATAATAGACAGACACACAAAAAAGAAAAAGGAATCCAAACATAACACTAAAGATAATCATCATATCATGAAAAGAGAACCAAAGAAGAAGGGGGAAAGAAAACTACAAAAGGAAGTCCAAAACAGTTCACAAAATGTCAATAAGAACATATCAATAGTTATCTTAAATGTAAATGGACTAAATGCTCCAACCAAAAGATATATAGAGTGTCTGAATGGATACAGAAATATGACCCATATATATGCTGCCTATAAGAGACTCACTTCAGATCTAGAGACATACACAGACTGAAAGTGAGGGGATGGACGAAGGTATTTATTCCATGCAAATAGAAGCCAAAAGAAAGCCAGCATACCAATCACCCCAGTGTTCATAGCAGCATTATTTACAATTGATGGATGCAACCTAAGTGTCCATCAACAGATGAATGGATAAAGAAGATGTGAGATATACACTGCCCGGTTTGGGGAACAGCACAGGTATGCTCACTACACATTTTCTATTAAGCACTGTACTGGAGGTCTTCACTAAAGCAAAAAAAAAAAAAAAAAAAAGTAATAGAAGTATAATTGAAAATAAAGAAATAATACTCCTATGTTGGTAGATATAACTGTGTATGTAGGACACACAAAGGAAAAAAGCCAAGTTATTAGAGTTGATGTGTAAATGTAGGAAAGTTACTGGATATATGGTTAATATACCAAAATGTGTATGGATCTCTCTATGTGAGAAGCAAACATAACTAATATGAAATTTTAAAAATGAATCCATTTGAAGTTACATGAAAAAGCATTACATAGTGATAAACCTTGACCTTTGTCAGTCTTTGTAGCTCACTGATGCCTTCAGCAAACATTTTGTCTTTGAAAAAGATATAGGTAGACAGATAGATAGATAGATAGCTTGTCTAGTTGTTCTCACTGGAACATTTGGAACAATTTACCAGTTTATGATTATCAGAAATAAAAACATCATCTTTGTCTTTTGACAAATGGGTTTATGCTATTATATGTATTTTATTATTTTCATATGACTATTTTAAAAGTAATTTAGTTATTTACAGTTTTAATTTATGCCTTTGAATACTGTGTCATGTTACAATACCTTTCAATCTGAGATTTGCTTTTCATGCCTGGCATATTTTCTTTTTAATTCTTCAGTTATTTATTTGGTTAGTTATTTTTATTTGATTGCAATAAGAACCCTTATCATGAGATCTGCTCGCTTAGATTGTTAAGTATCTAATACAATATTAACCATAGGCACAAGGTTGCACAGCAGATCCAGAACTTATTCATCTTGCAAGTAACTTACTTTTTGCATAAAGAGTTGGAAAAGGCTTGTTTTCGTTTCCTAGGATCATAAAGAAGTAACACTAACTGGGTGACTTTAAACAACAAACATGTATTCTCCCTCAGTGCCAAAGGCTAGAAGTCCTAAATCTAAGTATCAGCAGAATCAGGCTCCCTCTGAGACTCTGGGTAGACTTCTTCCTTGCGTCTTTCTAGCTTCTGGTGGTGGCCAATAATCCTTAGTGTTCCTTGACTTGTAGACTGATCATCAGTCAATCTACTCTCTGCCTGCATCCCTACATGGCCATCTTCCATCTGTGCTCTGTCTCTCCCTCTAAGGACATCCATCATATTGGATTAGAGGCCCACCCTACTCAAATGTGACTTCATTTTAACTAATGACATCTGTAATGACATTATTTTCCAATAAGGTCACAATCTGAGGTTATAGGGGTTAGGACTCAAACAAGTCTTTTGGAGGGGGACACAATTTAATTCTTAACAGCCATGAAGTTTTCTTCTACCTCCATAACTACTCAGTGATCTCAATATCATTTGAATTACCACCTTCCTCCACTAATAAGTAATGCTGTATTTATCCTGTTCTAAATTACCAGATATTTGGAAAAAATTTCTGGTCTCTTTATTTCTTTACTCTGTCTTTCAAGTCATGCATCAGTACATTTTATAACGTCTTTTTTTTAAATCAATTTTATTGAGGTATAGTTTACATGCTATAAAATGCACTGATTTTAACCGTGTTCCATTAATTGCAACAAGTTTATACAAGCACACAACCATCACTCTGAGATGCAAAAATTTCTAACATTCCCAGATTTCCCTTGTATTGTATCCCAGTCAATCCTCTCCTCTTACACCTGTCCCCAGGTAAGGTGCAGGTGACCTCACCTTCCAGTCTAACATGGATAAACCATAATTGCTCAAAGTCTAAGTCAAACACATAATTATCAGATCTGTTTCTGGTTACTGTTTTGGGTGTGGGCCTGGGACCCCATCCTGGCCAATAGGACTGGAAGGGAAGTGTACTGTGTTTCTCTAGAAAATGTTTCCTCTGTATTAAAGAGTCGCACAAGAGAAAATGCCCTCTTATTCTTCACAGGCCTTTGTCGTGTCTGCATGTGGCCAGTAAAATAACTGCAAACATTGTGTGACCATGAGCACAGACACTGCCAATCTGTTGAAGGCAGCAGGGCACAAAAATGGAAAACACTTTGACTCTTGGTAAAGATGACACATTCCTGCATTAACCAATCCTGTGACCAACTCACCTCTGGACTTTCCATTTTATCAGAGGATAAACACAGAATATCTTAGCCACTTTAGCCACATATTCTGTTATTTGCAATCAAAATCATTCTGGTTAACATCCCACATTGAAGAGGGTGTGGAAAACCAGGGACTCAGTGATAGATGGTAGAATTATGATTTAAGACACCTTCTTTGGGGGATAATTTGGCAATATTAAATACAATTAAAACATTTTTTAAAATGACAGAGCAATTCCAGTTCTCGGAATTTACCCTACTCTTATGCTCACATCCGTGCACCAAGATATATACACAGGATGTTCATTGAAGCTGTGGGTGAAAGAAAAGAAGAATGAAAACAATCTAAATATTTGTCAGTAGGAGAAAGGCTAAATAAATTACTTTTTATATGGAATACTAGGTAGCCCTTAGAAAGATTGATGGATGGATTAAAAAAAAAATCTAGACATATTTTTTAAAGAAGCTATATAGAATGTATATAAGGTATATAGCATGCTATGCTTGGATTATGCTTGTATATGCATAAACTATTTCTAGAAGGATAAAGAAACTATTAACCATGATTATAAGGAGGGGAGCTGGGTGACTAAGAAATAGGAGGGAGACTTACTTTCACTGTTTACTTAATTTTATACCTTTAACGTGTGCAAAAAAAGTATGATATACTATGATTAACTAATAATTTTTGTTTTAAGTAATTAATGGATAAAAGATCCCTGAAAGGCATATTGTTTCTTGGAAAGATGCCTTGATAAAAAAGAAGACTATACAAAACAGAATAAGGCCATGATCCAGCCCGGTCTTGCCAAGTTGAAGCCTATGGAAGAGGGTAGCCTTGGAGCTTGGATTTAGCTCATTCCTGCAGGCTCCTCCTGTGGGTGTGCAGAGGATGCTGTGTTGGTGCTGGGTATGCAGTTACAGCAGGAATGGTTTGTGGTGGAATAAGACACACGCTTGCTGGCCTAGCAGGTCCAGAGCTCACCAGTTGCAGCAAACTCCAAAGGGAGGAGAAAATGTCACCATGTCTTGTGCTTGCTTGCTGTGTATAGGACACTTGGAAATAAGGAACTAGAACATGCAGAGCCCTAGAAAGGTGTATGGAGTGAACGGAACTTTATTCCCATTCTGATAAAGCTACTTAATATCCTTTGTGGTCTTAGGCCCATATACATTCATTTTTCCTAAAAAGAAGTGTCTTAAGAATCTTTCCTGATGAGAATTATGCATGTTTAATCTACATAAACCTAAGCAAAACAGAAACGTATAAAGTGAAAAGCAAAAGTCCCTCATAGGTCTCTTAATTTCCACCCCCTGCTTCCTGCCCTACTTTCACAATCATTGTTTATGGCTCAATCTTATTTTCTTCCAAATTTTAGTGAATGTATAAATATACCTAATCAGGTAACAGTAATAGAATCCTACTATACATTATATTTTCTCCCCATATGCAATATGGGTCAGGAGTCAGCAAACATTTTCTGTAAAAGTTAAAATAGTAAATATTTTAGGCTGTACATGCCATACAGTCTCTGACATAATTACTCATCTCTACTGTTACAGCAGGAAATCAGCTAGAGATGATACATAGTGAAAGGGCATTGCTAAGTTCCAATACTTGATTTACAAACAGGCATCATGCCATATTTGCCCTATGAGGCATCATTTGCCAACCCCTGATATATACAAATCTACTCCATCCTTTGTACCAAGTGTCTAATACTCCATTGATGGATGAATAAATTCACTTACCCCATCTCTCATGTATAGATATCTACAATCGTTTCTGTTTGAAGCCCTCTTAACCAAGCACTACTTATCAACTAGCTGGGTTAGCTGCTGCTCCCTCCCCATTCTCTGTGAACACGCTCACTGCTGTCCACGGTGCACTGGCATTTTATGCCTTGTGGGTTGCTCCCTGCGCTTTCAGCAGCTGAGCTTACCAGCAGTCCCAAGCCAATTGAAACATTTGTGCTTGTTACTGTAGTATGCAATTGAGTTCAAAAGTATGTTAACCAAAGAAATAGAAGGACAAGAAAGAGATTGTCGATTCTACAAAAACAAAGTTGGTTATTTTTAGAAAGACCTGATTAAAGTATATTGCTTTTTAAAAAATCTGTCAAATTAGAAATAGATTCATTGACATAGAAAACCAACTTCTCCTTACCAAAGGGGAAAGGGGGGCGGGGAGGGGAGGGGAGGGATAAATTAGGAATTTGGGATTAAAAGACACACACTACTATGTATAAAATAGATACACAACAAGGACCTACTGTATAGCACAGGGAATGATATTCAATATCTTGTAATAACCTATAGTGGAAAAGAATTTGAAAAGGAACAGATATATAGACATACAGATGTATAACTGAATCACTTCGCTAAACACATGAAATATTGTAAATCAACTACATTTCAATTAAAAAAAAGAAATGATGACTTAGGGAAAAAAAAGTCTGTCAAATTAGGTATGGGTGAGATAACTACAACAGACTGAAAACCAAGGTGCATGAGGTGGGCAGTGAATGAGAAGACCACCACTTTAGTCCTTTGGAAAGAACAGGCCAAGCAGCCAGGGTGCATCTGGGCGCAGGCACAGCCCTGCTTCCTCTGAGATTTTCAGAAGCTGGACTGGGCAGGAGAACTGCTTTCTGCCTGATGATACCCCACAGCCCCACCTTGTCCAATCATTCTTTCTAGGTCTCAGGGGACCGCTTACTCTGATCCTTAGCCTACATTTTCAGACTCTCTGAATGTGAAAGGTTAGTAAGCGTGAGATTCTGTTTCTTCTCTCAAAGGTCCGGTCCATTAACATTTAAAATAGTCTTGAGCCCATATTTACATTTTGATATCATTCATGCTTTATTTCCTTTGCACCCTGTCTGTTCTGTCCCCCCCCCCCCCCCCCCAGTTTTTCTCCCAGGCAGAATCTATCTTATCTGACGTTGCAAAGCAGTTAACATTGATTCTGGTGAATGGTCTACTTTGATTTTTGCTACAGGGAGATTTTAGCACAAATTCACGTATATTGTTTTCTCAACAGATAGAAAAATATGTTCTACATTCATTGCACTGGTATGCAGAGCCTGCTATTTTGTAACTCACTGTCTCATCTCTTTTATTTGCTTTCTCTGTCACTGTCAATCTCTCCCTAATACTTCATCCCTTATGCAGACTCTTTCCTTGGAGCCGAATTTGGCAGTGGAGTTTGCCTAACTAATGGGGACCACATGCTCTGCAATTACATTCCCCAACAATGTTCAGATTTGTTAGCAAATATTGGAGAAAGCAAGTTGAGAAACCAGAGTCCAGAAACTGTCAGGAACTGGCACATTCTGACAGGGAAACCTGCTTTGCTGACCCCTGGGAATGAGTTCTGGTTTGAGCTGGTATTGGCTTATGTAGAACAGGGGTTTGTTTCTCAAAGTATCAGTCAGTTGGTAGATGGTTCTCGAAGTGGCCAAGTGCGTCTCTCATGCCTTCCCAATGGCCTACTGTACTAACCCGTATCAGTTAATTTTTCATACGTGACTATTACCTGCTCATCCCTTCCCAGACTGGAGAGGGGTCGCGATGCTACTCGCTGCTGTGTCCCCAGCTCCCGAAGAGGAATGTGAACGAATAGCTATTCAGTAAATATATGGCTGATGAACAAATGAGACAATCTCTAGAATACGTTAAATGCCAATCATTATACACGTTGCATACATATAACTTGGGTGGCTTTTCTTCATCCTCTAGCTCCTTCCCTTCCTCTAGGCTAGATCAGCCTTAACTTTGGGAGTCTGGCCTCCCTAAAAGAGTTCAAACCTAGGATTCTGAAGATGACTTAAATCACAGCCCTGAGACCACAATACCAACTTTTAGGAGTGTTGTTGTTGTTGTTGTTTTGGCTTGCAATACAGTTTCATCGATTGCTCTGTGCTGGTGACTATGGGGCAGGATAAGTCAAAACTTCTGAAGGTTGTCTCGATATGCCAGATGCATGGGCAAATAACGTTGCTTCACTGTGCAGGTATCAGGAAAGTGTGACTAGCTTGGGCGCAGGTGGCTGAGGACAGACACGTTCTAGCTTTCCAGGGGCCTATCTGAAGGCTGCCTATTTCTTTAGCAAGCTGCATGCTGAAGGTCTCTGCAGGAGCATGTGGGCCCTCTGGCCATGGTGTGACCCTAGAGGGACTGATTCCCAGGCACCACATCTAATGACATCCTCTCCCCCTCATCCATTGCTGTCTTGGGCTGGTACCCACTGACGGTCTCCTTGGAGGTGCAGGGCTCTCTTTGCACTTGAGGCTGGAAAGGCAATGGAAGGGCATTCCCATGGCTCCTATCAGTCCACAGCTTTGCCTTCAGGGAGAGCGACAGCAGCCTGACGGGAACTCAGAGATGCCACCCTCCACCCCACCCCCACAGACATGTGGGTGCTACAGAGACACAAGGGACAATCACCGTTTTAGAACACAAATACATAAATTTTTTAATCTGCGAAAAATACAAAATGAAACCATGTACAAGTTATGTACAAACCCTTTTTACAAGACAAGAGAGTTATCACTGGTTGTTACAGATGACAGAGTTGAGTAGATCATTTCAGAGCACCAGCGTTTTGTCTCTCCTCCAATCGTTAGGCCAGAGAAATTCAGCAGTGCCCTCATCATCACCACCATAGTGCCAACAAGCATACATTTGAAAGACAGATGAATACGCCACGCTCTTTTTCCTTAATGAACTCATAGGATGACCTCTGTATAAGCATACTTTTTTTTCTTTGTCCCCTGAAGAAACATTGAGTGCAGGTTTTGGTGTTAAGTGGAGGAAGGTTTCTTTTCAGCATCTGGGTGGTGGGATGTGGGCCAGAAGTTTTAGGCAGGATGTGATTGTGCCACCTGGGAATGGAACAGTTTTAATTCGGATTTCCGGGCAGACCTTGGTTCCTGTTTGAAATATTGCAGTTCTGGTCGAATGTGTCTCACGCTGCACTCAGCGGAAGCAAGGGAGGGGAGCAGGCCCCTCTGGGGCAGGGAGGCTTTGGTTTAGTGTGGAAGTGGAACTGCATCAACCTTGCTGGCAGGGCTCCCCTACCTGCTGGCTGCCTTCTCACACTGACCCTGAAATCCACGTGGCTGACACTCTGGTTTGCTCTAGCAGGCATGTGATGGGGCCGTGTGTACATTTCCATCTAAGACTGAACAGCAGGCCCAGGAAAGCTTCCTAAGACAGGCACACTGGCACACTTTGGTGTCACTTTTGTCCCCATTCTGCTGAATAGCAAGGTTGAGGAGAAGAAACACAGAAGTCCTCGAGGGGATAAACTGACCAAAAGAAAGCTTTTTAACTTTGAAATCTACCTAGAAATTAAGGTTGATTTTCACCGAGCCGAAAACCCTCTCTCCTCACGCTGCCTATCCAGAAAAGCCACTAAAGCAAAGGGATTGTTGCATTTATTTTAGAAATGCTGAAACCAAAGCCACCAGTGTGCGGGGATGAGAAACAGTGGGATGACATGAACAGGGAGGCAAAAGAAAAAGCACACCTCAAGATCCCTCTCTTCTGGTCCTTCTTCAAGAAGAGTTCCAGTGACCTGGAAGTCCTATCCAACCGCCATTGCCTACAGCTTCCAAAGCAACACAACCGACAAAGTAACCAACCGACTGCCCACCAAGAGCCAGGCCTCAGTACAAGCTCCAGAGATAAAACAAATAAGCCAGTCCCTGCCCTTTTCAAGTGAGTCCTTTCACTTCTGAGTCACAATCTCCAATACCCTTCATTTCCAACCTCATAGATGACCCATCCTCTCTTTCTTAAAGTTTCTGTCTCTGGTTTCCCGTTTTCCTGACTCTGGAGTACCCGAGATCTCTTTCCCAGGAGTATCTAATTATTTTGTTCCTTTTAGCCCTTAAAAATACAGTTGTAGCCCCCACATTTTTCTGCCTTCAAAAAATCGTCCACACCTACACTTCCCGGTTTGGAGAACCCAGCCACACTCCCCGCTGTGTAAATACCTCTGTGGTTCTGATGTCCAAATCCACAGGACCTGCCGCAGCCCTCCTCTCAGCTCCACTTCCCCCATGCCTTTTGCCTGCAAGGCCTGCCTTTACAGATAGTGTTCAGCTTCTTCCACTTTGAACTAATTAATGCAACAGTTCTCAGCCGCCCGCATTCTTTCCTATTCCTCCATAGGATTCTACTATTGAGGTCCCTATTAAGCGTTCCTTTCACAAAGAACCTTTTCCAAAACCACAGCCATTGCCCCAATACCCAGGCCCTCAAACCAGCCCCTACCCTGATACTTGAGCTTCTACAACTAATAAGATCTATAACACTTATTTGAGGAAGATAGGACTTCACATGCTGAGTTTTTGACTTGGAGTCTGCACCCTTGAGAACTCCATGCTGCTGAGAAAATGTTCAGCTCTCATATCTGCTCTTGATGACTTCCAGGAAGGACCCACTTCTCAAAATATATAACTGAAAATGCACAGATACTGGTGTTCATCACTCTTTGTTTAAAACATTTAGTGGCTTTCCATGACTTTCTAGATCAAGCCTCAACCTCTTAGCTTGGCCCATAAGACAATTTACTTTCTAGCCCCCTCTGAAGTCTCATCTTAGTTTCCCTCTGCTCCCATAGAAAATGGACAGATTCTGCACTGGAATTCCATGTCCAGTTTGAATGATGTGTGTAGTCACCTACAGGTAAGGTGACTCACGTCCCAATTGGTTTGATATTCTTTTTTTTCTCTCTCTCTTTCTACCTCTCTTCCTCCTTTTGTCCCTTCCTTTTTTTTTTCTGAGATTCTCTTTGACAAAGAAAAATGGTAGATGAAAATTAGACTTATGATGTAAGTAGCAAAGAAATGGTGTACTAATGAACGAAAAAAAATCAAACAGAGGATGAGAAATGAAGTAAAGTAAGACAGGTAACTTCCTAGTGCCCAGATCCACATGTGGAAATCAAAATGAGGAAAACTGCAGAAATCTAGGAGTTGTGAGCCTCTGACTACATAATGCAGATTGGAGATATGGCTTAGAGATGAAGCAATTGATGGAAATTGAGCCTTAAGCCAATAAAAAAGGAAGGCTGGGATAAGATTGAGAAGAAAACCCTAGAAACACACAGAAAAATCAGATCAATGTGATTCAGGTGAATCACGTTGAAATTTACATTTTGAACCTAAGGAGACTCCCAAATGTAAAGCAAAGGAAAAAACATAACTAGCACATGTCTTGAGCAGAAAAGGCACTACCCTCAGGAGTACTGCTTCGGTGATGCAGCAAGAAGGACCATTATTCTAACACAGGACAAGTTTGTCTCCAGGGGCCTGGCTTGCTCCCATGCTCCCACTTTTAACTCAGATCACATCCTCTCCAATCTGAAAGGGACCTTAGAGTCATCTAGATGAATCACTTTCATTTACAAATGACATCACTGAAACTCAGAGAGTTTAAAGAATGTTTTCAAAGTATATAGGTAGTTATTTGCAGGTGTAGCTTGTTAACCCTCATAGTAAACCATAAGTAGGAAACTTGGACTCTGGCTTTTTGACACAAAAATGTCCCCAATGTTCTTATGCTTTCTCCCTTTCTCCCTTTCTAACCCTAACCAAACGGTTCTAATTCCCTGCTTATTTAAAGTCTTCAATTAAATTTTGTACAAAGTACATCATAAGATGCCCCAAGCTTTGGAAGGAAAGAGCCTCTGAGTGTTCCCCAACATGCCTTAGTCACAACCACTTTTGTTGAAAGTGTTTTATCCTGGTTCAAGGGGCTATTTTAAAATATAAAGTTGCTCTGATGAAAGTACAAGTTTTCTTAATAAGAAAGATGACGATGGTGATGATGCTTTTATAAGTAGGTTCTTCCTGCTTTTTAAATAGCCTGTTGGTGAATGCAATTCCCAAAACACTTAAGTTACTAACTTGGGAAAATGGCTTTTCTGGAATCCTAAACTGGGATGGGACATCAAAACCTTATAACACAGACTATACCAGTGATGGCCATCACTGTCTTTGCTGAATGTAGCCAGGAAGATGGGTCTGTCAGAGTGTGGTGAGATGAGGACTCCCTCAGGACCAGAGAGATCAACAAATAGAAACAAATCAGAAAGCTTTGGTATTCCCTCAAGCCCTTCAATGATCTTACAATCTTGTTTCTGTTTGCATTTCACTTTCCATCTACTGAGCACCAGTTTTTGCCAAAGGAGCCACCAACCAGTCATTTTGTATACTTACTTTAAAAATTGCCTACTTTTATTTTCTGGCCCCAAACAATTCATTATTACAAAGGCAAAACAGCAAGACCTTGCTCTACCTTAGAAGAAAATGGATTCCTGCCCATTGGTTTTTGGAGGGGAGCCCTTTGCTGTAGGAAACTATCTTAGCCATTTTGGCTTAAAAAAGAAAAAGTTTAGATTCAAATCTCTAACTGTAAAGGGCATAGAATTTGTACTTCTGTTTCCAATGTGCCTTGGTTTAGAGAGATGGGGAAGAGAAGGCAGCGGGTATGGGACCCCGTGGCCTAACTTCCTCTAATGGAAGAGCATTTAGGTGGTGGCCACCAGTGCCTGCCAGAGGAGACCAAATAGTTATGACAAATTCATAAATGGTTATCAAGTTATCAGGAACCCATTAGGGTTCATGAAGGAAAGAAGAGCGTGGATTAATGTACTAAGAATGTGTTAAGGTGACCCCAATGCAAAATCATTATGTAGAAGAAGGCCTAGCTTTCAGGAAAGTTGTCAAATCTCAGCAAGGTATTCGCCCCCCAAACCCATTTTACTTCTGTTGGAAACCAAGAAATGTTTATAAGCCTGAATAGAGACTGCTGACGTCATTTTAGTCTGCTGAGTAGACTAGTGATTGGTTATAAGTAGTTTTTAAACAATCCAATTGAACATACATTATATTCACAATACTTTTATAGAACTAATTCTACAAAAATGTGACAACAGGGTAACCACAGTCTGACAAGTCACTTCAGGACAACGCCTACAAGGTGGAAACACGACTATATTGGCTCTGCAGGGACCGGACAGAGGTGGAAGCTCATTTTGCCTATGTTGGTAATTGGAGTACTTAGTGGACATATGTTTTCATGATGATTTCATTGCTCGGCTCTGATCTGATTTGCTGTAACAACTACATACCACGGGGTCATGGCCTAATGGAATAGATAGCATGGGACTTTGGGGCATATTTTGGTTAGTTTGGTTTCTTCAAGTGTCCACAGTTTACATTTTTAAGAAAATAAAAGTCACTATCACATCCATGCTGCTCCAGAGACCCTGATGATTCTATCAAAGATTGATCATTTTGAAGTTGAAAGTCATTTGGAATGGAACAATTGCTGGGACGCCGTTACATTGAGCATGCAAGCAACAGCAGAGCTCGGAGACATTGGAATTGTGTCTGATGGCTAGAAAAATCTTTTTGACCACAGTTTGAAGTGGCTGATACGTTGGATTTCACTGCTGGTAATTTTCAAAGGCCTTTTCTAACAGTCTGTATTAAGTGCATTCGTTGCTGTCCTTTTGTTGTTACTATTTTTTAGGTTGCTGTAACAAGGTTGTGTGTTTTGTCCCAGCAACTAAAGGAAAGCCTGCAGAATTTAAATCTGGGCAAAAGTCATCTCCGTGATCATGGAGCTCTTCTGGCTTTTACATCAACACTCAGCGAATTGCCTGAATGTGTTATATCACATCCTATCATTAAGCAAAACTATTCATTGCTGTTTACAAACTTTCAGGCTAAAAGCCCTGGACTTGGGGAGTAGGGAGAGAGTCCACCAGACCTTTCCAGAGTTGAAATTACTTGCTTGGTTGGTTTGGAGGTATGAAATGAGAAGCATAACAGCATGTAGGAGTCCCCACCATTAGAATAACAAACAGAGAAATGTCTTCTGTGCATCTGGTCCTCTACTTCCACATCCCAGGTATGCTCACAACCCTCCTGGTATTGTTAGTCGGCAGGGTAAACCCGATCTGGCATTTGTAGAAAAGCTGCAGGAAGGTCTTCCCTTTAAATATATGAACAAAAGGATGAGAAATACAGGATGAAAACTAAAATTACAAAAATATGACTTTCGACTGTGAAAATAAATGTTTCCATTTATTAAGAGCTGGTGTCAGTGCAGCCAAAATACACACCCATCCAGGAAATTCACCTGCCCCCTTTTGTCTTCCTTTTTTAAATTTACTAAAATACATGTTTACATTATTGGACCATTTTAAAGTTGTCTTAATAATCCATTTCCCTTAATTACAATGAATTGTGGTGGTGGCCATCATTCTCCTCAAAGAAAAAGAGAGAAAGAAGAGAAATATGCATAAGGAGTCTGGCCACTTATTCATTTTGATTTTGCATGGTTAGATACAGGGAATATATTTGACAATGAAAAAAAAAGAAAAAATATATTTTCTTTCTAATAAATAAAAATAATTTAAAATGCTAGAGGCTATACATGACTATTTTAGCATGTTCATTTATAAATGAAATCATTTTCTTTTCCAAAATACATGGAAGCAATATTCAAGGCAGACAAAGAGAAAGATCTGTCTATTTTTCTTGCAATTCTTGCTTATCCTAACGTTTCCACCAGTGATTCAGCACGTAAGAGGAAGAAAAGTCACGTCACCATTTATGAAGTTTGTCAGGCTTTAAAAAAATAGTCTGGTCTCCTGGGAGTCAACATTCATCTTCAACTTCTCTGATTGGTGGAATCAAGCTGCTTGTGGATTTATATTGGTTGATCTGGTTAGCCATGTGGGTACTCATGGGCTTGATTTGAATGTTTCTGGGATAGGCATTATCCGGTTCATCTGTAAACCATTTCTTTTCTGCTAAAGGGCAAAACGGATAGAGAACAAGAAGGAGAAATGAGAAGCTTAATTAGTCCTAGGGCAAAGACTTTGGAAAGTTCATTGAAAAATGCAAAAAGGTAATCGAGAGAAGCTGACATTGAGTCATTGCTAAGAGAGACAGTGCAGTGTAGGGAGAATCCCAGAACCTGAAACATACCTCTGCTGCCCGTAGCAAGTGATGAACCAATGGGCTATTGGAACTTGGAGGCACCAGGAGTGGACTTCAGAGAATAAAGAGGGGTTGGGAGATTAACTCTGGCAGTGTTCTCTCTGGGGTTCCTTTGGTGGCCTAAAAAGCTTTGGTGGTGAAGAGATGATGCGTATAACAAATATGAGGTATGGGCATGGCACCTAAAGAAAGATTTGTGCACCCATTGATTTGAGTGGAAACTGAGGGACATTGTCCCTCTGCAGACTGAGTGACGTAGAATCTTATGCAGGATCTCCTCCTTCGCTTGTACAAGCATACTTAAAGGTATATCTCAATCATACCACTCTTGTTTCTCTTGCAGCCAGTTTTGGGGATCTTAAAGTAAGCCTACAGATTTTTGCTGGTCAATGAGGGTGAAAAATCAGAAAAGCAACCAATATTTTCAGAGGCTTTTGAAATGGCTTTAATTTCAAGAAAGAAAACTCTATGTTGGTATTAAGTTATGAAAAGAATTCCTACTGGCACTATCTTAACCGACTATAATCACCCAAGCTGTCAACAAGGGAGCTTGACGAAGTCTTGGCGTTTCATTTCCACCCTAAATCCAGAGATGGCTGAGAGAGAGTGCTGAGTCAGGGCGTTCCGAGGCTGGAGTGAGGATAAAAGTGGCCTAGCATCCTAGTTTAGTGCTATTTCATAAGACTCAAGCCCTCAACACCCGCCTCTTTCTACGATTGGAATTTTCCGGGAAATCAGCCATGTGTGTAGATACAAAGGGATTTGGGCAAACAGCACATTCTAACTTGAGAATCACAAGCCTCATTTTAGTGGCTTAGGATAAGTAAAGACAAAGGGAAAAAGCTTTCAAGCACACTCACGGTTATAGAGACAATGGCCTATCTGGCCTCCTTTTCTGCCTATCAGAACAACGCATGACTGCCTTGTCAGTGGTCCTGGACTGATATGTTAGCAAAATTGCTCACCTGGCTTGATCTTGAGAGAGGACTGTGTATGTGTGTGTCCCTATAAGGCTAATGATTTCTAGGTCCAACATGTATGATCAACTCATGACCACTGTCTGCTTGTCTCTCCTTGGACCATGCTTCCTCTTCCTTGGTTCAATGCCCTGAGCCCCCAGTGCAGGCACTAAGCTGGAGCCCAGATAAGCCTTGGTGAAAGCTCACTCACTACCCTTTGTTCAGCAGCTCGGTTTACCACCCACCCCAGGAAACTTCCTGCCTCTTGGAATCATTCTCCACCCCCTCTCTCCTTCCTGCACTGGCTCTCTCACCTATTATAATTGAGTTCACTTTGATTTGAACAGATTGGACGATAGGAATTCATAATGCTACATCCTCACAGTGAAGCTAACTGATTAAGTGCTTTAAATTATTCCCCCTGACAGAATGATAAAGTTACAATCTGTTCTGAGATGATCTACAGCTTGCCAGACTCCTACAGCTTCTTTCTACATTCATTTATCTTTTTGTCAAGCAGAGTTTTTTTTTTTTTCCTAAGCTTCAATTCCATAGATCTTTTAAAGTCATCAGCACATCTGAATTATTAATGAGGCTTTAGAGGCAAGGATCCTGATGGGCTGGTTAAAAAAGGTTGTATAGAAATCTGGGACTGTGTACACATCAAAATAATTTCAGCTCCATTTAAAAAACCATTTAGTTCAAGTGTGACATAGATGAACCATTATGCATTTATGGAAACCAATTTTTTTGTGATCTACGATTAAACTAACCTTTCAGAGAGGAGTAAAGTATGATGGTTATCATGTTTTAAAAGCATTGCCAGGCCGCTGAAACAATTTCAAACTATGACTTTTTCCAATGGTTTATGTGTAAAGATGAATTTCAGAAGAGGTAAACCCAGTTTCTGTGCTGTTTGCCTGAGCTGCCCTTGATTTTGGCCGCACCCTTCTGCAGACTGATTTTGCAAAGGGATTTAGTGTTAGGTTGGACATGCCAGGTTGGAAGGGAGAGTGAACTCTGCTGATGGAAATGAGTAGGTCTTCTGGGTGAAAGACCTAAGACAGCTGCAATTTGCTGAAATTTTTACAACTGCTGCAGAGAATAATTGTTCAGAATTTAGTCTTTACAGTTCAATTCAAAGTTGGCATTTTGACCTTTCACGGCAGAGAGAATATCAATTTCCTTCAGCTGTCTGTGAGAAAGAGAGCATTATTTTCCCATTTAAGCTTCTTTTTCTCTTTCCTTTTATATTTCTTGCCATAAAAATAATCTAAGCAGTCTTCCCTGTGTTTTGGCCATTCCGCTTCAACACAAAAAGGAGTTGTATTAAAGTGTATCCTGGTGATGAATTGAGGTTTTCGTTATGCCTGAGAAAGAGGCTTTTTAATTTGGGTGCCTTGTAAGATATACAGATGACTGTATTATTGGAGACTTGGTTAGATACAATATGGAAGAAATGGAAACAGATGAATGCTCTGAGCATTTTACTAAATTGTCTGGGGGCAAAGGTGTTTCTCCCAAAGGGCTTGAGAGGAACCACACTTTAATGGTGGCCAGCCATTCTGCTCCCATGGAGAGAGCTTTGCTATGACAATGACACTTTGGTTTATTGAATCTTGCCTTCCGAAGAAGAAGCCGCACCACTGGGTGCCTACAAAACTGGCCATAAGGAAGATACCCAGGGAAAGAATTCACATGAGTGCTGAAGTAGTCCAGCGTCAATCCAAATCCCTGAGCTTGTCTCCTCTCCCTGCCTCATCCCAAGAGCCAAAAAGATTTCTGGGGGCTTTAGTTTCACCCCAAGGATGAGAAGGGCAATGAGTCTGGTTTTGAGGGCCTCCTCCCTGCCAAAGAAAAAGAAATCCATTTGTTAATAAGCTTCCTGAAGGTGTGATGCATGCTGTCATCACTGTGAGTAGAATGTGTGACATACGTGAAGTCAGGGAGAGTGGTGTTTCACAGTCTGTGGCAAGTGGGCTGGTAGAACAAGATCAAACCCAGAAAATATCCGCAGAGAGATGTGACACTGCCATTGGGAGGTGTCACCTATCAAGACCAGCCATGCCATGAGCCATCCACTGCAACCAAGGAGATGGCATAGGGCAGCAGGTTAAAGTCAAGGGGATCTGGCTGTCTCACATACTAGGTGCATGGCTCCGTGTGGGTTGTTACATAATTTATCTTAACTTCAGTTTCTCTTCTGTAAAATGGGGCTAATGGACCTTCCTAATAGTGTTGTCTGGATGAGAAGGACTAGTGTCCCTGAAGCACTTATCTACATATAGGGTAAGTCAATGTGAACTGTTAAGACTATCAGTATTGTTAGTAATATTAGGGGACATTATAGCATAAAGTTCATGGACTTTAGATTTAAATACCTCTCTGGCACTTCCTGGCTGGGTTACTTTGAACAAGTCTGTCCCTTGGATTCTGTATCTTTCAAATGGAAATATGAACAGTATCTACATCTGAGGTCATCTTGAGAATTGAATGAGTTAATGTATATAAAGCGCTTGGAAGAGTGCCTGACCCGTGGTAAGCACTTGGCATTTGTTAGTTTTTAGTATAAGCTTAGCATGAATATGAGTACTCTCGGTGCTAAAGGATGACATAAGGATAGGTGATAACTTTGGGTGTGATTGCAAATGAACTAGGGATAGAGAACTGAGGTGTATAAATTTTGGTGCTGGCCGGAAGAAAGGGGATTGTGGCAGCAGAGATGATGGAGGATTTGGTTGGGTAGCCTTCCCTGGGAAAGGCAGGAGAGGAAGGGGTGACACCCTTCAGTGGTATTTGTGTCTTTGAAATATTGGCTTTCAACTTGACAGGTGCCCTACCCCACCTGCAAGCCATCTGCGTCTTCCATTGCTACTTTCATCACTGATATTCAAGGGTCTAGAATAAGGGTCAGGACGTCCTCCAGCCACGAGGAATCCCAGAGGAGTGGGCTGTGGCAGGGAAGGGCTCGAGACCTGCACCGACATAACCGCCTGGGAACCCAGAAGCAGAGCAACAGGCTGCACTGTGAAAAGTCTTTTTCTGGCTCAGTGCTGTGGGATTTAGCCTTTCACTTAACTACTCCCCAGAGAAGAGAGCATGAAAGGGGAGATGATGATACAGCAAAGGTATTTGGAATAATTGGGCCTTTTCTTACTGTACCACAAGCTGAGGTTCAGAGAGAAAGGGCTTGAAAGGGAAGGATTCCATTTGGATAGAGATAACAGCTGAGAACAGTAGGAGCTAACAAGGAGCTCAGGCCTTCAAAAGTAACACTGTGTGGTTTCACATCTCACACTTCTGAGAGTGAGTCTGGCCTTTGCCTGGCCCCTGCCCAGCAGACCCTGAGGCTCCAGTGGAACTCACCTACGCATACTGCCTCCTTTCCTCTCCAAGGGCAAAATATAGCTACTTCATAGAAATGAAAATTGCACCAGAACCAGAGCAGTTTGCACTTAAAAAAAACTGTCTTGCTCCTTTTCAGTTGTCCAGTGTGACTCTATTTGCCCCTTTTAAGTCCGATCCTGTCGTTCCTTAGGCAGAACAACTGCCCCCTCCTGGCCCCCTTCTGTGTCTCTATCCAGCTGACACCCTAAAGGTGGACTTTTCACTCCTCCCTGTCAGGTGGTAGGGGATAATCCCTCTCACCTCCCTATATGATGGATATACAACCATCTAGTGGGGATAGTCTACCAGGTTAGTGAGAGGTGCCCACAGTTACGTCATCACCTTCTGACAAAGCAGGGATGGGCTGAAAGAAGCTGATTGAGACATTGATTTTTTTTACCCTGTCTTGGCTTCCGCAGGCCCAGAAGTTTCTGCACTCTCTTCTTTCTCCTCCAGGAGGCTGTTGCTATAGGAACCTGGCAGCTTGATTTAATTATCTCTGTTGGGATGCAGACACCTTTCAGCTTTTCCCATGCTGAAGAAGAGCCAGTCAAAAGGTTTTTCTGGTCATCTGGGATCTTGACAATGCTGGCAGGAGACACAGTCTCTCTCTTTCCACTCACTGAACTTACAGGTCTGTTCCCCTTTCTCAGAAGCTGTGTACTCAGCTGAAGAAAGTGCCAACAGCATGACAGCATTGTGAAGCATCTATAGGCATTCCTTGAATTTTGCTAAGATAAGCCAAGGAGGTGAAGATAATTTATCAAATGGTTAAATGTATACCAATGTTTAAGGTCGATTTATTTCAAAAATATTTTTTGAGCACCTATTGAGAGTAAGGTTCTGGGTGACAACCTGTAATATTCATAACAGAATTTGAAACTTCTCCCAATAGTGGTAGAAATCTAACAATAAGGGTCCATGTTTCTCTTTATCCATTTGAACTGGTTTCAGGAAGGACCCTGGGTACCAGTCATTAGGGATGTTGATTTCATTATCACCTGAGTGTTGAGGCCGAGAGGGTTTCACTGTGCCTCCTGTTCTATCCACTTACTTAAGGTTCACCCCTTTCAAAGCCTACAACAAATTGAACCGAATGGCTTACAAATTGCTTCTCTTTTAGAATGGTGCAGATAATTGAGTTTCTAGCTGCTGTTCTCTTTAAGTGCACATACTTTCTCTTCAAATAATCTTTCACTTTCCACCCTGACCTACTTGTTTATTTTTTGGGTGGGGAGGGGGAAAGGAGAGACAGCATATGAAAAGCTTGTACGCCTCCTTCCTAAGAGAACCTGAAAGAAGGATGAGATGTTTGCGGTCACATGGAAACCAATGGAAGAGATTCTTCATTCAGTTGAGGAAAGAACAATATAGTAGTTTGGGCTCATAAAAAATAGAAGTAATAATGATACCTTTTGCATCACTAAATACATCATTAGCCAAGTACAATCAACTCTCAATTGTACTCCTGAAGTCCAGGGAAAATCCCAAAATTTCATCACAAGTCACAGTCTGTTCCCACTCCATTCCCATCACAAGGTCATCTCATCAGAGCTGCTAACAGATGGTATATAAGACGCATTTTGGATTTACTTCTCTCTATCTGCCCAATCTCTGGTTGGGATTTCACAACTGTCTGAAAGGCAGGTGGGAGAAGAGACCCAGGTAATATAGAGACAGAATCATCAACCCCCAGATAACGGGGTGTGGGCTATTGAGTTGATACATCCAGCTGAACAGCTTTAATTTGGGGGTCACAGTGATTCAACTTCAAGCAGACCAGTGCTTTTACCATTAATAACCCTCCTGGTTTAGAGTAAAAGGAGGGTAAACTATTCACCAAGAAGTAAGTTTGCCAAGTGGAATAGCTGCAAATGTTTTCCAGAAAAGTTTATCACCTGGCATCATCACTTGATTTAGTCGGTCTTGCCAAGAGAAACACAGAGATGTGGACAGACTGATGGGGGACTGGGTTGGGGTGGTGGTAATGGGGGGAAGTGGAGGAAGCTGGGTTTCTTAATGGGAAAATGCTTTTGGACTTGGAGCAAGGTACCAAGGTGGGCAGGGAGGCCACGTGCAGATTGAAAGGCAAGCCAGATGGAGAGAAGTTCCCCCCAGATGACCCAACCCCAAACCCAAGAACACCAAAACAAACTCTAAGGGGTCTAGCGGTAGCAGCAGGACAGCCTCATTGCGCTGAGCGATTTAGAAAGTGAAGGAAAGGAAGAGGAGGGGAGAGGGGGAGGGAAAAAAAAAAAGCAAAACAAAATAAATAAAACCACAAACAGAACAAGAGAAATAAAAATCAACAAACCAATAACAGAATAAAATTTGTAACTCCTTTTTTTTTTAATTTCACAAAAGTTTTCACAAGGACAACGTTATAGAAGAAAACCCCCAGCAGTGGCTAGGTCATGCAGAACCATTAATCGTCATACCTTGGCCCATTCTAGTCATCCTTGTTGCACTTTAGAGAGAGAAGTAAGCTATGTGAGTTTTACAATGCTTTTAAACTGTCATAGTTCCTGTTGAGCACTTTAACTGGCACATGCTTATAGTTATAAATGTCCTGAGGGCATAACTTGATAACCTCCTTTGCAAAGAATGCATGAAGAGCTCTTCATGATCCAAGACTAGGGGAGATGTGTGTGTATGTGTGTGTATATATATACATATATATGTATATATGTGTATATATATAGTAATATATAAAAAGAGAGTTATACGTAATATATAAATCAATATATATATGGACAAAAAATAATTTGAAAAAAATCTTCCACTCATAGGGCTTTTTAATATATGTATATAGAGTGAGTCCCCACCCCGATACTGATTGGAACACTGCGCTGCCCTGTCTTGGGTATGGGGACGGAGGTTCTGACTGAGCTTCGCCATTTTGTCAGTAAAAGTGCTTGTCAATTCACACAGCAAGCAAATCTCCAAAACTATCATGCTTGGGGGGACAGGAGATCCAAGATCTAAACCCAAAACGTTCACCATAAAAACACCTTTTTTAGAGATGGTTACAGCTGTGACATTTTTCTCCTCCCCGCCCCCCGTGCTAGTCGATGGAATTTGTTTTCAAGTAAATATTTCAAATATATCTGTAGCAGCCCAGGGCAGGTCCATCCATACAAGAATTTGGGTATGGTGGAGTTGGCCGATTTGTAAGAACTGATGTACTGCCTAAAACATGATTTGCATGCATAAAGTATCTGACAACTGTATATTGAAAAAAGGGTTATTTTTCTACCATTTTGCTCATGCTTACTAACTTTAAAAAAAGAAAGAAAGTGAAAGAAAAAAAAATTACACCAAAATGTGTTTGGCTCACGGTTGCACTCTGTTGCTTCTCCCCCATCTGGTAATGACAAGGGGGTCGCTCTCTATCACTGTCATTCCCCTGCCTAAGCGGATTGGCTACGTTAAAGAGATTCACGATGGGGAATTTTTCCCACCAGCTTTCTGCCCTGGGACAGTCAGCATCGTGCAGCTGTGCCAACCGTTGAAGGTGGTAGCTGGCTTTTGTCTTTGTTGAGTCAACTGTGGCTTGATCCTCCCACATTCTGATTTATTTAGCATGTCGGCTCCTAGGAGAACATGATCCGCTGCTGGGTTTATCTTCCTCTCTCTCTACCGCGGCCCCAGCCCTTGCTCCTCCCTGGCACTGGGGCCCTAGCTAATCAAACAAAGGGGAGTAAAAAGGTCCCCTGAGAATGTGTGGAAAAATACTTGCTCTTTCCTGAGCATTATTTATTCTGTACATAAGGTAAGTAATTCACCTTTTAAAAGATGTAAAAGTCCCAGGAAGGCAGTTTTTAATGACTTACATCTGATATTTATGATACATATGGCTTTTCATCCCAAATGTCAAAAGTGATAGAAAAAAATAGCTATTCATATGGCAGCATAAGGAGACAGGATAACAACTTAATATGCAATCAAACCTCTTTTCACTTAAATTAAATGACTTGCATTTGATACATCCGTGAAGGGAATCCTATTCTTTCCTCATAGTAAGGGTAGATATGTTCATATGAACTCCCAAAGGAAGCACTAGCTCTGGGACAAAAGGCCTTGCTGAGGAACTAAAAAATCTCCGATGTTCTAACAAGCAGATGCTTCATCATCATCTACAGAAACGGCGAAAGCCTTTCAAATGCTCTGCGATACTTTGGCCCAGAGAGTGGAAACAACTGATATGTTTTGGTTGCTTTCAGGTTGCTTTTTTCAAATAAATGTGTGTATATATTATTGTGTGTATATATATATTTTAAAAAAAAAGAGAAAGAAAGGAAAACAACAACAAAATCAAAACCCAAAGCACCCTGGTAATCCTGATACATCAGAAGAAACTTTTCTTCTACACTAACTAAACTTGCTTTGCGTAACTGACATGGATCTCAAGCGCTCCCTTCTCATCTGTGAACTCGTTCCTGCAGTGAGCTATTTATGTCTGGAGCATGCCTTTGGGTTATTTTTCCCCTAGAATCATAAATAACTTTTGGTCCGTCTGCTTATTTGCTGTTGTGCTCAAGGGTTTTATGGTGGTGGAATAAAAATGACAACCACATGCACACTATCATACATATGCAAATATGTGTAAAAAAGGGGGGGGACTACAGGGGAAAAGGGGAAAAGTTACTGTTGGAAACACCCACTGGGGAAATGAGTGGCAGATACAGTTTCACACACGGAGGCAGTGGATACACATATCAGAGCCGCTCTTCCTGCACGTACTTCTGTTTGTCTCGGGACTCCCGGGACTTGGGCCGGTTCTGTCGGTTTGCTGTGGATGGGATGGAGTGAACGGAGGAGCTCTTCTTGCTGGAGGACTGGGACGAGTGGGAGGAATGGGAGAGGCTGGCCCGGGACTGGCCGGCGTTGTGGTCAAACTGCATTAAGCAGAAGATCAGGTCCGTCGGCACGAGCTCAAACTCGTACGGAGGGTTGGTGATGACATACCTGGATGCGGAGAGCAAAGAGGTCACAGAATGAGGATAACTCGGTGGAGATTTCACCTCTGAACCAAACCAGGTCTACCCGAGGATCTGGGAGATGGACTTCCAGCTGGTCCAAGGCCTTAAACAGTATCTTCCAAGTAGAACAAACTCTTCCTCTGTTTAGCTCAACAGAGGAAGTCAGCCATGAGCCCTGGCAGAGATGCTGAATTAGCGCCAGTCACGGGAGAACCAAATGGTGCTTCCTGTGGTCCACGTACCCCTTTCAATACAACGTCAAGTTCCCTTCTGATCCTGAATAGCCCGAGTGCATGCAGCAGACTTCAAGGACTGCACTGCATCTTTCATTCTAGAATGTTCTGACAATCTCAGGCACATATCACAGGATCTTTGTTTACCATGATCTAGCAAAATCTTAGTCCTCTTTCCTTCTTTTTTTAAAATTCAACCTCGGTGGAGGATTTCACTAAATGGAAGAATATAAAACATCTCCCTGCCTATGTGTCCCTCAGGCTTTAACCGTTCTCCTCAATTTGATCACATTTTTCCATGGTTAACACCAGACATAACTAAAAATCATTTTGTTTCATTTCTAGTAGTGGATTTCAAAATTGTGGTCCTCAGGCCAGACATATCAGCATCGTCTGGGAACTTCCTAAAAATGCAAATTCTTTTTTTTAATTGAAGTACAGTTGATTTACAATGTTGTGTTAGTTTTGGGTGTACAGCAAAGTGATCCAGTTATAAATAGATAGATATATTCTTTTTCAGATTCTCTTCCATTATAGGTTATTACAAGATATTGAGTGTAGTTCCCTGTGCTATGCAGTAGTTCTTTGCTGTTAAAATGCAAATTCTTAAGCAACCCCACCCAAGACCTACTGAGTCAGACACTCTGAGCATGGGGTCCAGCAATTTGTTTTAACAAGTTTTACAGATGATTCTCATATTCACCTATGAGAACCCACTATTCTACAGCAATTATGCCTAACTCTGGCTCTACACTGTAATCTCTGGGCATTAAATTACATATTTTCATTCCATACCAGTTAAGTCAGAGTAATCAGAGTACTTTTAAAAAGCACCCCCAGTGATTCTACTATGCAAGCAGGTCTGAGAAACACTCATCTCTATGGCATTGTTTCCTGGGGTATATTACACAAACAAACTGATTTTGGCAATTCTAGGATGTACTTTTAATTTTAGGCTGCTATGAATTTACTTTAATGCATGTTATAAAAATATAGCTAGCATGTATGAACTGTTATTTTTTTCTGCTTCAGGTAATAATACAGTTTTCTTTAAAATAAATATATAAGAGTAAAAAAAGTGAGTCAACTGAAAACTACATTAAGTAAAAATATAGGTGTCTGAGGAAAAGAATATACACATATATATGTATACATACATATACACATGCACACACACACGTATTACTGAATGTTTGCTGTACACCTGAAACTAACACAACACTGCAAATCAACTGTACTTCAGTTAAAAAAAATATATATATATAGGTGTCTAAGACATGGCAAAGGAACCATTTACCTTAAACAGTAGCAGTATGAAATATTTCTATATTAGATACCAAAAGAATTACCCCAGTAGCAGGAGTTTGGAGGACCTGCTTCCCTTCCGACTTTCGTGATTAGGTGATGGATGGAACTACCCCATAAAACTTGAATTCCTCCCACAATGTCTTCACATGTGCTATTAGCAATTAAAGAAAAAAGCTTTCCATAACCACCAAACTCAGTGTTGGATTTAATGTGGGCAGAATAATTTGCACATTGAGAGCACATATGTAGACCTTTGCTCTCATTGCAGGGGACAGGAGATGGCAGTTATGTCTCTGCTTTGGGGGTGGGAGAGTGGAAACATACTCACCTCTTCGTGCACTGGCTGGGGGTGCTGAGGTGAGCATCTCTCAGCCGATAAATTCCAAAACAAAGCATATTATATGTTTTCAGAGCTTTGCAGAACAGATCACCATAACAACCACCATCCTGGGAGACAACAAAAGAACGGAGAGAAAAATCATTTTTATTTGCCTGAAAGTAGAGGTCCCGGAAGGAAAAGGGCCTTTTCATGAAAGCTCGTTTTGGTGTCTCCTGAGTTGGAGGGTCTGTGCTGAGGAACTGTGGCCGAAGAAGTTAGTGTGGTTTACAGCCTATACCTCAATACCAGTGATTTTTCGGGATCAGATAATAATGGATTTTCCTCTGGCTCTCTCTAGCTTTCCATCTGCAGCAATGAGAGCTCTAAGGAGATGGGGCCTCTTCTTACTTTAAGTGATGATATAAGCTTGAAGGTCTCAGATGTCTGTTCAGCTGAGGAGAAGAAACCAGCTCTGCAAAATGGTGATGATGTTTAGCCTCAGCTCAGCTGTAATCACTGTGATCTGACCGTGTTGTCAAAACTGTCCAAGTGATAATTAAAATCACTGCCAGGAGAAAAGACCCCACCAGGTACTATGGTGACAGACTCTTTCAGCGAAGGACTGTGTGAAAAGCACAATTTACAGACCTCGGAGATGGCAAGGGTGGAAGGGAATGTGTTTCCCTAGGAGCTGGAGGTCTGCAGGCTGAATAACTGGGATTCACAGTTCTAATCAGTTCACAATCACCTTCCAAGGGTCTGGGGCCTGATGTGGAATGTGAAAGCAAACTCATTCACTCAGAAACACTGGCTTCCTGCAGCCAGTTGGCTTCAGGTAGGTATTATTATAGGAAGGGCACCAAAGGCTGACTTCACTGGGAATAAAGTGACTGCATCTGTCCTTACTGTTACCAAAATTTCCAGATGGGCATCATATTAGAGAACACAAATGGAGCCATATCTTATCATTATTTAAAGTCTTTATTCTTCTAAAGTGTGTCAATGAGTAAATGATAGGTAAAAAAGAGCCACTCGCTATGGAGGTGGCCTTTTAAAAAAGTCCAGTCTAACATAGATCCCTGCCCCTCACCAAACTAAAATACGGTACAAGTTGGCATCAGGGTTTCAGAAGAAATGGAGAAAGTAATCCTTTCCTTGGCTTCTTTTCCACTATTTGGACTTTCTGGGTGGCACTATTGTTTGTACAATGGGTTTACTGGCTCCCAAGACTGGTGGCTCCAGCCTTTGAACGGATCCACGGAGTTGGGCTGGGAGTAAGGGTCAAGACTGCATACTTCTGCCAGAGTGCCTGAACCAGGCTGGTGCATGGAACCCAAAGAGAGGCATGGGTCCCTCTGCAGCAGGGAGGGCATGAGGAAGAGTGACTGGGTCCAGCCTCAGAATTAACAGTCCACGAGGAGCTTTTAAAAACCACTGATGGGGACTTCCCTGGTGGCGCAATGGTTAAGAATCCACCTGCCAATGCCAGGGACAGGGGTTTGATCCCTGGTCCAGGAAGATCCCACATGCCTTGGACCAACTAAGCCTGTGAGCCACAACTACTGAGTCTGTGCTCTAGAGCCCTCAAACCACAACTGCTGAAGCCCAAGTGCCTAGAGCCTGTGCTCAGCAGCAAGAGAAGCCACCTGCATGCCGCAAAGAGCAGCCCCTGCTCGCTGCAACTGGAGAAAGCACGCACACAACAGCGAAGACCCAATGCAGCTAAAAATAAACAAATTAAATAAATAAATAAATTTATTAAAAAAAAAACAAAAAACCACTGATGGCCATACTCAGCCCTCAGGATTCTGGGCATGCCCCCAGCACTGGTGATTTTTAGAACACCATAGCTTATTACGTACATCTAGACCCACTGGCCAAACCAATAGCATCTCATGTGGATCCTTTAATGTCTCTTATTCCAGACTGAGGTCTCCTGATTCTGAGGCTGGGCCCAGTCGCTCTCCCCCTTCCCCCCTGGGTTGCTGCAGAGGTGACCCACATCTCCTTTGGGTTCCATGCACCAGCCTGCTTCAGGCACTCTGGCAGATCTATTCATGTGCAGTTGGGGTTAAGTAGTCCCGGCCTTGGCTACATTTGGAACGCCCCCCACGGATGCCTCCCATCTGTGGCAGAAGGTACCTGAGGGGAGTCAGTAAGCCCACGGGCTCTGAAGCCAAGAACCCTGCTGCAAATTCCTGGTAGGGCCAGTCCTCGCTCTCTCTGAGCCCCTGTTTCCTTAAAGCGTCTGATAAGAGAACCTACATCAAAGGGTCACCGTGGGGATTAAAATGAATGAATACATGTAAAGCACAGTGCCTGCTGCACAGCAAACCATAAGCATCACCTCTTACAGTTCTTTTCCTGTAGAAAGTAGCAAAGGCAGAGGCCTAGCTTGTCTCTGACGCGTTCAGATCCCGCCATTCCCAAACAGCCAGCTCAGGTGCCCTCTGCCCCCTGAACTCACCCCCAGGTCCGCAAAGGGCCCATCCAGCAGTGCTAACTGGGCCACGCGGCAGCGGTCCCTATTGGCCAGTGTCTGGGGGGTGCTGTAGCCCCCACGTAGAGCATTCTCCTCGGCAATCAGAGCCTCCAGCTCTGGTGTGGCTCCTCCGGTCACCAAGGTCCGTATCAGGGTGAGGATGTTGTCATTGAAGTATGTCTGGGAAGAGAAGTGGGGGACAGTCCTTCAAGCAAACACCCGAAAGTCACGACACCCGACATTCAAATTACAACTTTCCTTGATAACTCCTGTTTCAGGTTCTGGCCTGTCTCTTCAAATAATTTTATGTGGGAAGTGAAAAGACAGCAGCCTCCAATTATTCCATTCTTTTCTCTCCTACTTGGTTCTGCCACAAACGCTTGACTTTTAAAAGCCAATTCAGGGGATTTTTATTAAAGGGCTAAAGTCGAAGTGGTTGGCGTTTATCATACTCGGTGCTAGCTGGGATGTAAATATGGCTTCCTCTCCTGCTTGCCAAGGGACTTTGGGCGTGTGTAATAAAATGCAGTTCAACCCAGGCAGGACCGCCTCTGAGCTCCTGTAACCCATGTGCCAGGAAGCTGACTCCCCCCAAACTGACAGAACTTCTCCCTCTGTTGGAATGAGACGCCAAGAGCATCATTCCATACGTTCAACAATATATTACATGCTTTGATAACAGGCTAAACCCGAAGTCTCTATCAGTTAAATATGCCAGATCAATTTATGACAGGGTGGATATCCTGGTGTTTTTGTTTTTAAGTAACCTCAGTAGTCTGAGGTGAATATATATAACTTAATAAAGAAGTTTCCTTCTACATTGTACATTTGTCTCACATCTGAAACATAACAGATCTGTTAGGAATAAAACAATGGGAGTTTTAAAAAATTAATAGGATGTCAAAAGAGCTCAAAAAAGACTTTTGTCACACAGCCTAATTCGAGAAAAATCTCAGTTAAGGGTCTGTTTTCCATTTTCCAGTGTACGAAGAAATCAAACAGGCTAAATAATATCAAGCTAAAGTTTGCCTGTGGCTTTTGAGGATGGATGGACTTTGGGAGCAGGTTAGGCAAGACGGCTGCATTTTTATTTCAGCAGTGTTTTGGACAGTTCGCCTGGCAAAACCTAGTGGGGAACAAACCAGGTAAGGATGAGTTCTCTCCTGCTGGGCCATCACTAGTCCTCTGTCTTGGGGGAGGTTGTCTCATCATTCTGGGCTTTGATTTTCTCATCCGTAAAATAAGCACCGTCATTAAGATCAAGTTTATGTGCAAAGAATTCCACGAGGACTTCTAAATTAAGAGGATAGCTGCTGGGGAGGCTGGATTCACTTTGCCTCATTGAAGTACTCACAAAAACACCCAAAGTGATACAAAATTTCAGCAGCAAAGGACACTAGGAATCTGATTCAGAACCGGTCAGACCCTAAGGAGAATGTATCATCTACGTATCAACTACGAGAGCTCAGATCGAGAGCTCAGATGTGCCCTGGGGCAGAGCTGAACAAGAACAAGTACAAGAGAAAATATTGCTGGCGTGGTTAAGGGGTGAGAGGCAGGCTGCATAGCTGCGTGACTGTGGAAAGTTATTTCTCATTTTCGTGCCTCAGTGTCATGATCTGTAAACTATAATAGAGTGGTTATAAGGACTATATAACCAATATGTGTGAGGCACTTAGTAAAGTACTTCATGCACAGGAAACACTGAGAAATACTTTCTGGCCTGATATCAGAAACTCAGGCCTTTGTTGTTGAGAGGACCAGTCAACCCACTCCCAATCCCCCCTTTTAAAAAATCTTTTCTGGCTTTTTTTTTTTTTTTTGGTGGGTTGGTGGTGGCGGCGGGTGAGTGCAATCCAAGGCCATTCATTTTACCCTGGAATCTGCATTTCTCAGGCTGCCTCTGTTACAGGGAAGAGCTGAAGCGGACTGCATGTTGGATCTGTTTCTTTGACCTTAACCTTTGCTTTTTGTTGCTTTTGTTACTATAATCACACATGATGGCCTGCCTCAGGGAACACTGCCCCTCTGCCTGAATGTTAAACTAACGTGCCCTTGCTCAGCTCACAGGCAGACACTCTGCCCAGCCCACCCGTGTGAATGGCTGAAATTAACACATCCCCTCACCGAGGCTGGTCATTCCCGGAGATCTTTTGCAAGACTGATGGCCCTTTTTACTTTACTTCCCCACCTCTCCTTCTCTGATTCTATAAAAGAAACTGGCACCCAGACCCCGACAAGATGGTTTTTGATAGACACTAGTCTGCCATCTTCTGGGTCGGCTGGCTTTCCGAATAAAGTCGTATTCCTTGCCTCACCACCTCGTCTCCTACTCATTGGCCTGCTGTGAGGCTAGCGAGCTTGGACTCGGTAACACCTCCATGCTAAGACCCCATTTAGGCTCAGCAATGGCACAGCAAGGGTCAAGTGGGACTACGTCCTGGGCTGTGGCAGCAGCAGCAGGACAGGCCACCAGAGATGAACTCTCCTGGAAGGTGGTTCAGGGCAGGTATAAAAACATTTCCCAACGTCTTCAGAGGTAAACCCCCTTCTCTGTTGTCCAATAGCCCATCATTAGAAGCAGAAGCCCCTTCCTCGGCCCTGAGGCACATTAAATGAGGAAGTGCTGGACACAGAACTTTGACAAAGGCCTTAGTGCTGTAATTACCCTTCTAGATCAATACTCAGGGAGGAGTCCACTGGCATGAAACGTGGATGGCAGAACATTCACCACCTCGTACCCTGGAAAACAGACCTCTCCTTGCTCAAATGTGCAGAGAGAAAGAAAGAGCCAGCATAAATATTTTTAAAAGGGATCTGTGGCGTTTCAGATACAAAGGAAAAGCATTCTTTTGATTGGTTAAACAGTTACTGGAAGAGGTAAAAGAAAAATTTAGGAACCATTTGTTTTAGAATCAAAATCAATTAAAAAAATAGAATATCTATAACAAGCAAAAGATCAGATGATAAGAAAGCTGACTTCATACAATGTATCTAATTATCTTTAAATGTAAGATATTGAAATTAAAGTGAGTGTAATTAAAAAATGGTTAAAAAGAATCCCATGCTTTTTCTTGATAAACACAACAAACTAGGAATGGAAGGGAATTTTCTCAAGCTGAAAAAGAGCATACATTAAAAATGCACAGCTAACATCAGACTTATTGGTGAAAGGCTGGATGCTTTCCCTTTAGATTAGGAACAAGATGAGGATGCCAGCTCTGACTGCTTCTTTTCAACATAGCACTGAAGGTTTTAGCCAGGGCTAGAAAGAAATAAAGGTATCCATGTGAAAAAGGAAGAAGTAAAATTACCTATATTCACAGAGGACATGATCTTATACGTAGAAAATCCTGAAGAATCCACTAAAATGATATTCTAGGTAATAAATGAGTTCAGCAAGGTTGCAGGATACAAAAACCAATATACAAAAATCATTTGTGTATCTATGCACTTGCAATGAACAATATAAAAATGAAATTAAGAAAATGATTCTTGTTACAATAGCATCACAAAGAATAAAATACTTAGGAATAAATTTAACTAAGGAGGTGCAAGATTCATATACTGGAAACAACAAAATTTTGTTAAATTAAAGAAAATCTAAATAAATGAAAAGACATCTCAAGTTCATGGATTGGAAGACTTAGTATTCTTAAAATGGCAATAATCCCCCAAATAATCTATAGATTCAATGCAATTGCTATCAAAATCCCAAAGACCATTTTTACAGAAATGGAAAAGCTGATTTTAAAATTCATGTGAAAATTGCAAGCACCCCCAAATAAACAAACCATCTTGAAAAGGAAAAACAAAGTTGGAGGACTCACACTTCCTGATTTTAAAACACACCACAGGACTTCCCTGGTGGTCCAGTGGTTAAGAATCTGCCTCCCAATGCAAGGGACATGGGTTTGATCCCTGGTCAAGGAACTAAGATCCCACATGCCATGGGGCAACTAAGCCAAAGCGCTCTAGAGCTGTGCACCACAACTAAAGAGAAGCCCGTGCACTGCAATGAACAGCCTGTGCACCACAAAGATCCCTCATGCTTCAATGAAGATCCCTTATGCCACAACTAAGACCCGATGCAGCCAAATAAATAAGTAAATACATATTAAAATAAATAAATAAAACACACCACAAAGCTACTATAATCCAGAGAGTGTGGTATTGCCATAAGGACAGACATATGGACCATTGGAATCAGATTGAGAGTCCAGAAATAAACTCATACACTTTGTGTCAATTGATTTTTTTCAACAAAGGTGACAAGACCAGTCTACAGAGAAAGAATATAGTCTCTTAATCAAATGTTGCTACCACAACTGGGTATCCAAATTCAGAAGAATAAATTTGGACCTATATCTCAAACCATATGCAAAAATTAATTCAAAATGGATCAAAGACTTAAATATAAAAGGTAAAGCTATAAAACACTTAGAAGAAAATACAGAGGTAAATCATTATGACCTTTGATTTGAAAATTGACTCAAATATGGCACTCAAAGCATAGGCAACAAAAGAAAAAAAAGTAGGTAAATTAAACTTCAGCAAAACTGAGAATTATTTATGTACAAAGTACACTATCCAGAAAATGAAAAGAAATCCTACAGCATGAGAGAAAATATTTGCAAACCATATATCCCCTAAGGGTCTAGTATCCAAAATACATATTAAAAATTCTTGCAGCTCAACAACATAAAGAAAAGTAACCCAAATTTAAAAATGGACAAAATACTTGAATAAACATTTCTCTGAAAAAGATAGACAAATGTTAAACAAACAAATGAAAAGATGCTTAACATCACCAATCATGAGGAAATGCAAATCAAAACCACAATAAGATACTTCTTCACACCCACTAAAATAAAAAAGATAGCTCATAACAAGAGTTGATGAGGATGTGGAGAAATTAGAACCCTAACACACTGCTGGTGGGCATATAAAATGTTACAATCACTTTGGGAACCAGTTTGGCAGTTCCTCATGTGGTTAAACAGAGTTACCATATAACCCAGCAATTCTACTCCTATGTATATGACCAAGAGAGTTGAAAAAAAAGTCCCTATGAAAACCTGTACAGAGAAGTTTATAGCAGCACTATTCATAATAGCTAAAAAGTAGAAATAATCCAAATGTCCATCACCTAATGAATGCACAAACAAAATGTGTTATATCCATGCATGAACATCATTAGGTCATGAAAAGGTATGAAGTACATGCTCCAACATGGATAAACCTTAAAAACATTATGCTAAGAATTCAGTCACAAGAGACTACATGTTATATGATTCCACTTATTCAAAATGTCCAGAAGAGCCAAATCTATAAAGATATGCAGTAGATTAATGTTGCTTAGGGCTGGGGGAAGGAGACAGAGGAGTAGTGGGGATAGCTAAAGGATATGGAGTTTCTTTTTGATCCAATGAAAATGTTTTAAAATTTACTGTGGTGATAGTTGTACGTATCTGCAATTAGAGAAGAAACCATTGAATTGTACACTTTAAATAGATGAATTGCATGATGTTAACGATAGCTTAATAAAGATATTTTAAAAGAGTTAAAAGGTAACTAAACTTGTAATGGCCAGATTTTTATCTGTTAAGAAGCAGTAATTAAAAATACTGTGTTGTACACTGAAAAATGTATTAAATGAGTATATCTCAAGTTAAATGTTCTTATCACAATGGAAAAATAAAGAAGCAGTAAGACATAGGACTGAAAATCACACATACACAAACTCACACAAACACACACACAAAATGTGGAAGTAAAACTAAGAGGATCACCTAAATGACACAGAGAAATGTGTAGAGATTTTCTTTCTTTCTCTTTCATAAGAATGCTCGTTGAGGAACGACAACAGAGGTCAAATGGATAAATAGTAAGTGTTCACAAATTAAATTGGTAAACAAAATTCAAACAGGTAAAAACAAGCAAGGAAGCAAGGAAACAAATGAGTACAACCTGTCCTGAGCTGAAGAACCAACTGAGGATGAGGATGAAGGTGGTTCACCGATTGAATGCAGCCAACACCTAGACATGCGCTAGATGGACATTTTAATTTAAAATAGTAAATAAAGGAAAAAAGTGACCTAACACAATGCTGTAAGAAAAAAAATGTAAAAGATCAAGTTAGCCAAAGACTTATCTAGAAAAGAGCAATATCAACTGAGTTTTGAAAGGACACATTTATTCCAAGAATTCTATACTCAAACTGTCAATTATTTGTGAAGGCAATAGAAATATTTTAAATTTCTGAGTACCAAAGCATTTATGGATTTTCTTCATTAAAAAAACACTCAGAAACATAATCATCTTCCTCCAAGATCATTTTAAACTTTTAAAAATTAAAAAATGAGCAAATTTTATTTAGATACTAGTGAAATATTTTAAAACATGGAATTTTTAAAAAGATATATTATTACAAAACTGAATGCAAATACCAAAAGTGACTCTTAAAAGAAAAAAATGCCATAAAATTATCTATTAATCCAGTAATATTATTTTTAAAAGTCAAAAAAATGAGGTAGGAGAAAGGAAGATGGAAGTAAAGACATGTAAATCCCCTGATCTTATAGAGGGAGGAATCAAGAGCTATTAAATTTTTCTAGATACTTCTACTAAGAAAATACAGTTTCAAGTATATTTATAGAGTGTCTGGTAACCACTAGAGTTAAAAATAGAATGTATAATTTATACATCACTAGAGAAAATAGGCATACAAAATAGAGACCATATACTCAAAGAGAGATAATAAAAGACACAATTATTGAAGCATAAAGCAAAATGCAAATTTTTAGCATTATACATTATATAACTAAACATAAATGACCTAAATGATTTGATAAAATGGCAAAGATTCTCAAACTTGTTCAAAAACCAAAATCAAAATCAAACTCTGGTATCTTCAGAGACAGGAAAAAACAAAACAAAACAGGCAAAGAAAAGTATATTTACAGGGAAAAATTTTAAATACTATATTAAGCGAGTTAACTTCATGTTCATAGTTAAAATTTACAATAAATATATAACTTAGTTATGGAGAAAATATTATAATTGAAACATAGAGAGCAAAACTAATTAGCCATTATAGTAAAATAAATATGGACTGAGTCATATGTAAAAGTGATATGTGAAATATCATTGTGTTTCTTGTTTTCACAGCTCAAACAGACCAAAATATAAAGAAATTAAGGATATAATAAGGGCACTTAGTAGATTTGTGCTAAACTTTATAACATTTTTAGATAGCTTCCAAATAGTAACTACAAAGCATGATCAATGGCCCAAAGTATAAAATCTCAATATACATAATAAAATATAAGATTATGGTCTATATTTTAAAAATAAATATAGTAGCAGAAACAAAAGTAAATAAGTCAACACTTTCAAGATATTTTAAAAATGTATCCTAAATAACTATGGGTCAAGATGGAAATAAAACTCAGAGTACAGAGTATTTAAAAATTAAAGACTGCTTGAAAATGACACATAAAAATGTCATGGATTGAGGCCAAAGATACAGAGACAAATTCAGAGCCTTAGATGCTTTTATATTAAATATGAAAGAATTTCAAGAAATAATTCTAAGCATTAAAAGAATTGGGTTTTTTTGTTATTCTTTTTTATCTGAGAAAAATAGAAGGATGAAACAATAAAGCATCAATTAATGAAACAGCAAGAGCATATTTAGTGAATTGATATGTTTTTAAACTTGATAAAATTATGCTAAATTTCCTCTGGAAACAGTTTATGAAATTGTCCTCCAAGGCATTATAATAAATATTAAAGACTGTATAACTAAACACTGTAGGCAATATTAAACATTAGAAGATCAATCAACCAGAATGGATTGAGAACCCCAGTCTAATAGTTATAAGACCTTAATGCGGAAGTTGGCACATCAGGGCCTTGGGCAAAATCTGGACTGTCACCTGGTTTTCTTTTTTAATAAAGTTTTATTGATACCCAGACATGCCGCCTTTTTACTAATGGCTTTCGTGCTATAATAACAGAATTGAGTAGTTTCAACAGAGTCTGTATGGCTCTCAAAAGCCTAAACTGTTCACCATCTCTCTATTTACAAAAAAAGTTTGCTGTTCCATTTCTTAATATGATAAGGAAAGCATGACACACCATGGAGAAAGGATGTTTACTCAACAAATGATTTAGGGGAAATTAGGTATCTGGAAAAAAATTTTTTCAAGAATATGGTAATGACTAAATAAAGAAGTTCAACATAAGTTCACTTAACATGACTTACGTTGTACAGGTATTATTATGCTTTCAGAGAATATTTAATGGCATGGTAACAATTACATGTCATAATATTAAAATATTCCAAAAGCAGGATCCAAAAAACACTATGATCTAAAACTCATATTAAGGGCTTCCCTAGTGGCACAGTGGTTAAGAATCCGCCTGCCAACGCAGGGGAAATGGGTTCAATCCCTGGTCCAGGAAAATCCCATATGCTGCGGAGCAACTAGGCACCACAACTACTGAGCCTGCTCTCTAGAGCCCTTGAGCCACAACTACTGAGCCCACGCACTGCAACTACTGAAGCCCGTGCACCTAGAGCCCGTGCTCCGCAACAAGAGAAGCCACTGCAATCAGAAACCCGCGCACTGCAACAGAGTAGCCCCTGCTCCCCACAACTAGAGAAAACCTGTGCACAGGAACAAAGACCCAAAGCAGCCAAGAATAAAATAAATAAAATCAACCTTAAAAAATAAATAAATAAAATTCATGCTAAAAGTACAGACCTCCACAGATATAATTATAGTTATGTAAAAATAGTATTATATAAATACTAAATATTTGGTATTATGTAGTATTATGTTATAGTTATGTAAAATATCATGTTCTGGTACCCCAAAATTTTACATGATGAATTATCCCTGGTAATAGAATTTTGATTAATTTTCATTTTTTTCCTATAAGTCTATTTTATGTATTTTCTACTGTGAAAATATATTTACCTTAAATTTCTAAAAAGGGATGTAAATGGAATTTATAAAACTCAGTAGCAAAAAACTCCCAAAAATTTGGATTAAAAAATGGACAAAGGAACTGAACAGACATTTTTCCAAAGAAGATATTCAAATGGCCAACAGGTACTTTAAAAGATGCCCGGGCTTCCTAGGTGGCGCAGTGGTTAAGAATCCGCTTGCCAATGCAGGGGACATGGGTTCGATCCCTGCTCCAGGAAGATCCCACATGCCGCGGAGCAACTAAGCCCGTGTGCCAAAAAAAAAAAAAAAAAAAAAAAAAAAGATGCTCAACATCACTAATCATCACGGAAATACATATCAAACCACAGTGAGATATCATCTCACACCTGTTAGAATGACTATTGTCAAAAAGATGAGAAATAACAAGTGTTGGTAAGAATGTGGAGAAAAGGAAACGTTTGTATGCTGCTAGTGCAAATGTAAATTTATATAGCCACTAAGGAAAACAGTATGGTCGTTCCTTGAAAAATTACAAATATAGCTACCACATGGTCTAGCAATTCCACATCTGGGTATGTATCCAAAGGAAGTGAAATAACTCTCAGATATCTTTTGCACCCCATGTTTACTGCAGCATTATTTACAATAGCTAAGACATGGAAACAACCTAAGTGTCCACTGAGAGATGAATGGATAAAGAAAATGTGATATATATATATATATATACACACAGTGGAATATTATTTAGCCATAAAAAGAAGGAAATCCTGCCATATGCAATAACACGGATGAATCCTGAGAGCATTAAGCTAAGTGAAATAAGTCAGAGAAATACAAATACTGTATACTCTCACTTATAGGTGAAATCTAAAAAAAAAATTATCTTACAGAAACAGAACAGATTGGTTGTTGCAAGGGGCAGGATGTGGGGATTGGGGAAAATGAGTGAAGGGGGTCATAGGATATAAACTCCAGTTATATAATTAATAAATTCTGGGGACATAACGTACTACAACATAGTGCCTATGTTAACAATACTGTATTGTATCTTTGAAAACTGCTTAGTTAACAATACTGTACTGTATCTTTGAAAACTGCTTAAGAGAGTAGATTTAAAAGTTCTCAGCAACAACAAAATTGTATCTGTGAGGTAATGGATGTATTAACTAACCTTACTGTTGTAGTGATTTCACAATATATACATATACCACTGTACACCTTTGGCTTACATAGTGTTATAAAGCAATCATATCTCAATAAAGTTGGGGGGGAGGTAAATATTATAAAATAAAGGCAAAAAATATAGCCACAAACAATCTGATGAAAATATAGCTGATATTTAACCGATCTCAGGATACCTAATGAGTTCTCTTGTTCAGCAAGTACTTTTTAAGCATAAAAACTACAGAAGAATTTAGTAGAAAATATGCATTTATACAGTTACACGCAAATTAAAATTTTATATATTTCAGAACTACCATAAACACAATTAAAGGGGCACCTAAGGAAAATGATAATCAGTGCCCATTAGAGTGCCAGGGATGGCACTTAAACATTGGTGATAGTAGTGCAACAGGTGCAACTGTTTTGGGGGGATAATCTGGCAATACGTACCAATAGCTTTAAATACAAGCGTGAGTCAAAAATTATCCACACTTCGGTTATATTAAAACTTCTATGAATTCTACAGCCAGATGCAGATAATTTTTGAGTCACCCTCATATGTTCATATTTGTTAAAAACCCGTTAAGTTTACCTCAAGATATTAAGTTGCTTCTTGCTCAAAGATTTATGTATGATAACACTTGTCACAGGGTTAATTATTGTTATCATAAAAAAATCAAAAACTGAAATGCCCCACAATAGATAATGTTTCAATAGATTCTGGAACATCCATATGTTTGAGTCTCAGTAAGTCCCGTGGAGGCCTTGCAATGATACCTAAGAATGTGACATGATTAAATACTCTGAGAGATGAACCTGTTTGCAAGGCAGAAATAGAGACACAGATGTACAGAATAAATGTATGGACACCAAGCAGGGAAAGGGGGGGTGGGATGAACTGGGAGATTGGGATTGACATATGTATATACTAATATGTATAAAATAGATAACTAATGAGAACCTGCTGTATAGCATAGGGAACTCTACTTCACTTTGCTGTACAGTAGAAACACAACATTGTTAAACAACCATATCCCATTAAAAAAAAAAAAAAAGAATGTCTCCCCATCCTCAAGCCAATGAATTAACTGCTTCAACTCTGGCTGGACTTCTCTCTCATTGCACTCCTTGCCCCTAAATGCAGCCCAGCCCAAACCCTCAATAGACTCAGGTGTAGCTTGCTATAGCATGTGTTTCTCAATTGCAATTCCTCTACTGTTCCTGAATAAACTCAATTTCAGGTAAAATCAATCAATCAATCAATCAATCAAATAAAATAAATACTGTGAGAAAAATACTAACTCTGAAAAGAAAAAACCAAGACATAAAACTGGATGATTCCATATTTATCTATCCATCTTGAAGGAAATATACCAAAATACTAACCTGCTGATCTTTGGGTGTTGGGAATATGGTTTATTTAAATTTTTTTCTTTATATATATCTGCTCTTTCCAAATTTTCCAACCGAGCATGAATACATTTTCTAAGGAAAACACGGTCAATGATTTTTAAATAAAGCCCACTCTAAGTTCTGCTTTACAACGATGATAAGTCTAGAAGGTCAACATAAAAGGTTACTGTTTCGTCAGATCTTTAGGATTTGACCTTAACATGTTTCCCCTTCTGTGTTGAAATCAGTTACACTGAAACAGCATAATCTTTTTGATCAATCAGTTGCTGACATTTATTGAGCACCTACTAATCCCTGGCTCTTGGTTTGGACTGAAATTGTATGCTATTCCAAGAGTATGTCACTTTCAAAATTGCCCATCAAGGGGTATAATTTCAGGGTGAGTCAAAGGGTCTCATAGGTCCCTGAACAATTCTGGAACCACTCACAACACCGAACACCATTCTCTGCCCCCTGACCTGGCACTGTATCCTAGATCTCTCTCCTCGCCTTTTTCACGCGGGCATCAAGGGGCAGCGCTGTGGGCAACAGTATCTGCTGTGATGGAGAATAATGATGTCTGTTGGCAAAGCACTCTTGCTCCCGTTTTGATGCCTCAATATTCAGCTGCAGAGAATTACTTTGAGCATTGCATATGGGTGTGTTCTGGGCATGTTCCAAGGTCTTTTTGTGAGCTGAGCAACTCGGTGGAAAGACAACACTTTCCCTGAAAAAGGATGTCCAGTCGGTCATTTTGGAGGGCATGTGATCCTTTACATGGCTGGAATACTGCTCACAAGGCCATAGAGCAGTCTGCAGTTAAGCATCACATCCAGTGCTTTCTGCCTAGGAAGTGACTGTTTCAGCATCATGGGGGCAAACCACGTGCTAGGACTTCAAATGCCGATTACCAAAGACTATTCCTGTGGAGGATGTGGCAGCTAGAACAAACTTCTCTAATTGTCCCAGAAGGCACAGTTCTTTTCTGGGTTAACAGAAACACTGGACTGAAGACACACAGAATTCTGTTAACGTGTAGGTGTGATCCTTTGTCTCTTAAGCCTTTGTACTTTCTGTGCCTTACCATAGCCCACGTTCACTATACTTGTGCTAGAAGCCTCATGAGGGAGTCCCACATAGAACTTCCAACTCTGGCAGGGATAGTATCCAGGGATGCTTTGGGCAGACGCCTTTGCAATGGCTGTTCCTGTGTCACATGTTTATTGGAGAGTTTACAAGAACGGAGTTCTTCAGGGTCCTGCTCAGTGTCTGGGATCCAGAGCCCTGTGTAGTCTAAGGAGTACGGGAGTTTCTCTTCCCAGTGCCAAGGTCAGGGTTCCACATCCGGTCAGGGCAGCCTATCATCTAAGTACGGCAACATGGCACCCTGGGATCTGTGTACAGATTTCAGAATTCAGCTGCTGTAGTTTAAAATCCCTGCTTTGCCTTTCAATAGCTACAACAATAGGAAAGTTGCCTAACTTTTCTAGGTCTCAAATTCCTCATCCATATAGCAGGGATTAAAAAAAAACACAGATTATAAGATAGTGTTAAATGAGATATTTGGTGCAATTTTAATGCACAACAAATACTCAATAAAAAGAGCAACCAGCTGACAATGCAACCAATTTAGAAAATCTCTTTCTCCCTGTGCCTTTGTGTTCTCAGCCCTAATAGAAGAGAGCTGGACTAGATCACATGTGTGACCCCTTGGCCTCTAGACTTTGGGGATTCTCAGATTCTGTAAGTAGACAGAGTATCCGGCATTGAGGAAACCCAGCAATGCTGGGGAAAGGACCAGCTGATTACACCAGGGAAATCTGAGCCCGCAGCGCCATCTAGCCCACTCCATGGAGGCCCCTCTGCGCCTGTGTCTCCAACTAGAGCATCTTCCTCTTTTTATTTTTTTAAAGTATAATTACCAGGGCTTATGTTTCACAGTTAATGCTGTCAAGCCTTTTAAACTAATTGGTCTTTTATAGAAAATTTAACTGAAAATTAACACATCTTTTAATAACATTGCCTTAACTTTAATGGCACTTTGCCTTTCGTTTATAATTGCTCTAAAATTGTCATTTTCCATGTCATAGCTGCCATTTTTTATATTTGCTAGTTTTCATGGTGTAGATTTTTATTTTTAGTATTTTTCTTTCATGAGGGATGAGAACTATTTGATTTTTTTTTTTTCCGTCCCGGGCCTGCCTGGCCTGATGTGACGGCAGTGGTGTGTTCCGAGTCCCTATGACAGGCTGACAGCGGTGCCAGCTCATCTGTTGCAGGGTGGACCACAGACTGTCTGTCTCCTTGTGAGCAGTGTAAATGGTGGCTCTTGAGTGGAATGTAAGGAGTAGAGCCACGGAGGAGGAATGTGTTTATGCAACTGACATCACACGACACTGGGATGCCTGAGAACTCAGCTTTCTCTGTAACACACCGCAAGGGTTCAGTCCTTCATGCAAGTACAGGTAAGACAGTATCATGTGGGTCCATCTTCCAGATGGTCCCATTCTCCAGTCTTACCAACATAAGTTCAGTCATTTCTGGCAAACAGAGAGGCCAGCTCTCGGCCTCAGAAAGCGAGTTACCCTCACCCTCAGCTGCTCTCTTCTGATTTTTCAGTGTCAGCTTCCAAGTTATCATCTAAGACAGCTTTACTCTAACCACTGTGGCTAAAATAGGTCTCCACGTCCATTCAAAGTAATTTACGTTGTTCAGATTAGTTACCCCTGGCTGGTATTATTCAGGTATCCACTGACATAGTTACTGCCACTTGCATAGTGACTGCCTACTAGGATGACAGTTCAAACCACACGAGGGCAGGGTCTTTATCTTTCTTCTTCACTGCTGGATCCCCAGCTTGAACAATGGTGCCTGCCATTTAGTAAGTGACCAAGAATGTACTGATGAATAATAGTAAACGCACATAGAGCTTGCCGTATGCTAAGCACTGCACTAATCACTTTGCAACCTCAGCTCATTCAATCATCTCAGCAGTCCTATGAGGTAGGTACTACTATCATTCCCATTTTGAAGATGAGAAAACTAAGGCACAAAGAGGTTAAGGCTATAAACCAGTAAATGGCAGTGCTAGGATCCACATGCAAACAGTCTGGCTCTGGAGTCCCTGACTAATTTTTTCTTTCTAGGGAGGGTCCAGGTAGAACTCAAATTGCGGTGAGGGTAGGGGAGAGTGGGTACTGTGTGGAAAGAAATCTTAATAGTCGTGTACCAGTTTCACCAAGAGGCTTCCTTGCATCTTTTTCATGTATGAACACCAAGCTGGATCATTCTGAAAAACACATTTCTTGTGATCTTCTTCTTAGAGGCATACACCCATAAGCATAATTATTCCCTCTCATCGTGGGTTTCTGCTGTTGATTTGCAGGAAAAAGCCAGGAGGCCATGTCTGTAACATCCCTATCCGTTCTAGGAATGTATGCGATGAATCAAAACATTACTCTTTTTCACAAATGAAGCAGTAAGCAGCAGGAGATGAGTTATGAAGGACAATATCCAGAGAGTGTTTAGACACACGATTAAAAGGCAATTTGGGGAGGAGCGCTAGAAAAAGAGATTGGCGACATCTAAAGAGACGTGTGTGTGGATGTTGTGATGTTGCCTGTAAGCAAATGCCTGAGATGGAAGCTTACCTCTGGCTCCTGCTGTTTGCAGTCTCACTTTCTCAATTGATTTTCCTGCCAACCCTTTCAGTTCCTTCGGGTTTCTGCCTTGGTACTAGATAATCTCCTTTCCCCCCCCCCCCCCCCCCCCCATAAATTAAGGGTTGGGGTGGAATGCCAAGAAATCGCAAGTAACATTTTATCAGAAGGACTAGATCCGATTGGGTCTGTTGAACCAGATCCAATCTGAGACCTCACTGTGGAACTTATTCATCCTAGACCATGAAAATAAGGCCTTGAATAAGTGGATAGGCATTTTGGTTAATGATTTGAGAAGTTACAACAGTGGATCAGTTAAAAAGGTCTTGCTTCAACACTTAAGCCAGGTTTATTCATAGTATTGCCCAAAATAATATTGTCCACAATACCAACAATGAAGTGCTTTGTACAGTTCTGGACCCTCGATAAACGAGGCTGCGGCTGACCAATACAATGATGGTTCCTAGATTCCTGACACCCCTTTTCCGCAGGCTGGAATTCAGGAGTGCTGCTTTGCTAGCAGACTATTGTATTCTTACACGCCTCTCCTAAACATTTCAGTTTGCATTTCAAAGGAGAGTAGAGACAGATTTTTTTAAAATTTCAAACCAATCCACTTTGAGTTTTCAAGAACTGACTCCCTAGTGACGCTGTAGAGAGAGTGGTACAATTCAAATCTAGATGTGCCCCCCACTCCCATCCCATGGCCACCGTGTGCCCCCTTGACTGTGCAGAGGTGAAGTTCATTGCTGCTTAAAATCAGTTTTATTCCTTGGAACCAGGGCTGACTTCATGGGTGTGTGGCCTGCACTGTCACCCAGGGCCCACTCTCAGAAGGGCCCCTCATTTAGTTCAATGCTCTGCTGTCACCATTTTGAAATTCTTAGTAACTTATGAAAAAGTAGCCTTTCAAATTATGTAGCTGGTCCTGTCTGGAATATACTGCATGTCTGACCTGTAGAAACAATTTTGGAAATTTAGATTTTTAAATTTGGATCAAGTATTTCATAGTTCTGAAAAAAATCTACCATAAACAGTTTTTTATCATCTTTTAGTGAGAACAGTCTTCTGAAATCTGTCTGATTAGGATTAGAAGTAAAGTGAAACTTCTGAGGAGATGTATTACCTAAATTTGTTTGAAACTGGATCTGGAGACTGCGAGGACTATTACAGAAAATACGGCACTGTAATGAGCACATCCTGTTGCTTCCATCATGCCCTCTGGCCTGCTTAGGGAGCCTGCCCAAACTGAGCCCAACATCACTGGCAGGTAGAAAGGTGAGGCTCAGTATCCTCAGACCATCAGAAAGGTCATAAGCCCTGGATGGCCAAGATGGCCTTCTCTAGGGACCACTTGCTTTCTCTCCTTCTTGGCTTGGCAAGCAACGGGATGGCATGAAGCCCAGTCAACCTGAATTCAGATGAATGTTGCTTCATATTTATTTTTAAATGCATAATTCTGATTTTTCGCTAAGATATATTTGTGGTTGGACCACATTCAGGAATATAGAATAACCTAAATTAGTCTTAAAAAGCTTTATGTTTTTTCTTTCCTCAAATAGAGGTCCTTCCGGGATTAGCTTTAATGAACAGATGAGAATAATGCATAATTAGCATATCAGTTGTTTAACACATGCAGGAGAATAGCCTTCTTAAGCACGTGAGGAAATACATGTATATAAGAAGTCTCTGGGCTATATTTATAGTTTTAATGTGTTCAATAAAACTCTTTCGTTGTGGATTCTCCAAAGGTCAGTTTTTATCCAGCTTATGTCTGTATTTTTAAAAAGGGTGAAGTTGAGAATTCCAAAATAAAAAAGACTTTTCTATATAATAAATAAAACCACTCACTCAGCGGGAACAATTCCCAATCCCCATTCTAGTCTGCTTTGCCTTTTATAGCTCAAGATGGCTCTTCTAAGATGGGACCTACTATTTAATTATCATCTGGTTTTGGTCTCACAAATGAAAAAACAAATGCCTTGATTGTCTGATGCACATCAAGTTAGGAAAGAAACTGAAGATGCTTTGGGTCCCTCGGCCAGCCCTCCCTCCTCTCTCTGCCACTGCTCCACTCCTTCCCTGGGGCAGAGAACCGGCCGGGCCTTGCTTCACACCCACTCCTTTCCCAGGACTCTGTCTCAGTGACTGGCAGTGACCTAGGAGACACCCGTGACACTTTGTCCTCTTCCGCCCTCTGCTCATATTCAATCTATTCCCAAGTCCTATCAATTTGATTTTACTGACAAACACCACTCAAGCCCATCCACCTCCCCCAGCTCTGCCAGCTCCATCCTACTTCACGCTACGGTCCCCCTTACGCAAGACTTCCCGCTGCCATCTCGCCTCCTGAGCCATCCTCCACACAACTGCCCAGGCAATCCCCTCAAAACATAAACCTGACCACATCACTTGCCGACTTAAAACCCCTCAACGCCTCCTCACTGCTCTTAAGAAAAAAGACCAGAAACATGAAAATGGGTTTCGAGGTCCTATGGGTCCAACTCTGCCTTGTCCTCTCCTCTCCCTCTCTCACTGAGGTCCAGCAAGGCAGGCCTTCTTTGTCTTCTTTGAGCCTGTCAGGTACTGTTCTCCCCACCAGGCCTTTACCTTTGCTGTCCTTCATTGGGAGATACTCTTCCCTATAAAATCTCCTATCATTATTGCTCAGATCTTGACAAAAAACATATATTCTTTCTTTGGAAAAGTCTTTCTCTGATCCCGAGACCAGGTCAAGTGCTTACCTATATTTACTCATGGCCTTCCTTGCACTTCCAAGAATTTATAATCGGACTTTGTCCGTGTGCTAGTTTGATTAACATCAGTATCCCCTTCCAGATGGCAAGGTTGGTTTGGTTCTGCTCTCCAGCGTAGCTCAAGCTCCAGCCCACGCACCTCATGCATTGGAGGCTGGAGGCGCTCAGCCCCCACGTCCCCACGTCCTCCCCCTACTCACCGCGCTCATGAGTGAATCCAGGACGCTGACGGCAAACGCTGTCCCACATGCAAAGGGCTGCGTGAGGTACAGTTCTGTGTCGGGGTCATCGTCATCGTCTTGGTCCAAAAACTGAACATTAGTATCATTCACTAGGAAAAGCGTAAAGTAAGAATTAGCTCAAAAGACCACATGCGGGCAGCAAAGTGAGAGAGAGAGCAGGCTACTGGTTTAGAGACACTAAAGTCACTGAAAAGGAAAGAAAAGCATGGGAGAAGCTGTCGATGGACCCCGGGATGGGAGTCGGCGGGACTCAATGGACTGCTCCCAAGTGCTTGTTCGCGGTTCCCAGGCCTGGAGAGCAGTGTCGTCAAGCAGACATGCTCCATGGCAGGCTGGTGGAGCTAGTGGACGATGTTGCTGGTCAATTCTTTGGTATAGTTTTAGGATCATGAAGGAAAACACTTTGAAGTGCTTTCTGGTGTCCAAGTCCTTTGAGATATGGACATATTTCAAGGATGAGGAGCCATGAGTAGCCATGCTGGGATGGGGAGCTTTTTAGCCACAAGGAAAAGAAAGCAACTTATTGAGAGTGAAGAGCGGTAGACGGGGAGCACAGAGAAGGCAAATAGCAAGGAATCCACCAGGAGCCACCACCTGCCGCCTGCCCGGGGGGTGGGTCTGGGTGGTGCCTGGTGTCGGGCCCTGAATCCAGGCCCACACCCAACAACTCCTGTTCAATACAAAGGCGACCGCAGGTGGGATGAACCCTTGGCCGTCTCTGGCTGCTTGCTGGCAAAGGCTCGCTCTGCATTCCGAGGTGCGTGGGGACGCCCACGTTCTCCCTTTCCCCTTCTAAACAGCTCCATCTTTTATGTGCTTCAGCTCAAGCAGACACAGCATTAGATGTTGTATTTCATTTCCATACGAGGATTCCTCAAGGACTCCTCTGGCATGCACATGCAGACGGATTGGTTGTGTCGCCGAGATGTCTTTAACTTATTAAAAATTAAATGACAAATTAATTTCCACTCCCATCTTGGCTTTAGAAATTATCAGTTTTGCAGAGCAAGTAATGGGGGGGGGGGAGTGTGTGGTGGGGAGGAGATGAGGGCTTGTGATTTCTGGAAAAATTATGGTGCTTTTAGGAAAGAATAGATGAGGTTTCCTTTTTCTGATTCCTTGCTAAAGGTGTCAGCATGTAATTCTCTTTCCTAAAGTTATTGTTTTATTTTTTTTTTCCGAAAGGAACTTTTGGGATAACTTTTTTTTTTAAACTTTTGTTTGTTTATTGTAGGAGACAGAATAAATGACAATAGGATAAAAGGCTGGGCATGGAATTATTTTTAAGTGACACCAACGTGTTTCCCTAGAGAAAGATCCTAATGGGGGAAAGTTTTTGCTCTCTGTTCTTCCAAAGTTTATCACATCTGAGTCCCCCTTGTCTTAGCAGCACTTGAGCTACAGGCTAGTGAAAATGCAGAATCCAGGATCTGACAACTGGGCTTTGAATCCAGGCCCTGTCACTAACTCCCTTGAGCAAAGCATTTTATCATCCTACACCTTAGTTTCTCTCTCTGTAAAATGGGGGAAATACTAGCAGCTCTCCTGAGGCTGTCAGGAGGCTCCTATGAGATTCTGCTTGGTGACCCTGGCCCAGCATCTTAATAAATGCTGGCTGCTCTCGCGATCTCATGTTCTGTCTACCCACTACATTATAAAAATTCCCAGCCTCCCTCTGCCCCTCTCAGAAGCACACAAGTAAGGCCTTGCTTACGGATCCTACCAGGGCCACGTGGTAGCTTTCCCTCTCATCCCTGCATTTACCCAGAAGCATGTTGTGGGCCACAGTTTAGTCTTCCTGCTTTGTGAATGGGAGAATGCGAAGTTGGGACGAGATGCAGAGGGATGTGGTTTTAATTACTTGTAAGAGCTGAGGAGGATGTGTATGTGCCTAAAGGAAGTGTCAGTTACTCTTCTCAAGAGGATGGGGAGGGTTTGGTACTAGACTTGAGAGATGACTGGAGATTGTCAGCCAGCTAGGGATTTGAGTCACTGGGAAAGAAACTCCAAGGCCGGAGCCAGGGTTCTGGGTAACCTAGTCTCAGAAGGAGAGCAACCAGTGTTACCCGAAACCTATTTCACAGAACAGTAATTACGTAGGTGCTAAGAGGTGATTAAAACAATCACCCCAAAACGTTTGTGATCAAATACAACTGGGAAAGAGGTTAAATAGTTTCAAACAAATTTTCTTCTTGTGGAACTTCTAGGAACCTTGGACCCACTAACATCAATTGGGACTCTCCAAGTGTGTGAAGACTGGAATATATCACACAGTTTAAAAAACTGTTTGACCTTGGCACCTTCTGTGTTTTTCAAAAGGCATTTTACTGGCCTAGTGTAATGCAGAAGACATCTCAGAACATGTAAGTAAATAGTAAATATTTGTGCAGATGGCGGGGAGGGGAGGTGGCCAGAGGATGATGGTCTGAGTGCCAAAGGCGGTATGACCAGTAGGAAAATTGGGCAGAGGTGAGGGCGATGTGAACACATGGAAGGTTCTCTGAGCTTATGAAAGAAATCTGGCGGGGGACAAAGGCTTCAGGAGATTCAGTTATGCTAACTGAATATGTGAATTGTTGCCCTGGGTTGGGGGCACCAAGCCTTTTCTTGTACACTAGTCACAAACCGCGATGGCCCAGTTAGCTGGCAGCACATGCTTCCCAAAGAGACAAAGAAATTCCTGGCAGTGATGATTCTGAAATGCTGCTGATGTTTTCTGAGACAGAGACATTTGGATGAATTTTCCAACCAGAGGTCTGGGCCACAAAAGCTCCCTGGGTCTCTTACTACCCTAAGGTTCTGAGAAGAGCAATCCAGAAACCTAGGCCTTTAGCCAACTTCTCTAAACATGAAAAAGACACCTGTCCGACTGTTGGAAACAGAAAATAGTGTGCTACTCCTTGACCTGAGTGAATCTGTCCTGATAAATAGCTACATCCACAAGAATGCAGTGCTGAACGGTGGACAATTTATTCCTTCGTTTCCAGACACCTGGCAAGCAAGATTACTGTGTTAAAAGCCTGCTCTCTTATTTTGAAATATATTTTGGGGCCAAGAAAATGGCATGTTAGTTTCATTCGTGAGCCATTCGAAGGTAGGTGCTCCCTACCTCTTGATCCAAACTTCCACCGAGCAGCACTTGCTGTCTCTATTTAGAAGATCAATCCCCAGTTCTGAGACCTGCTGCTGATAGGTGCTTTTCAGAGAGTTATTAACCAAGTCATGGGGAATCGTGGAAGAGCCTGAAAAATGCCGTCATGACCAGAGCCCTTCATCTTGTAGATGAATCTGCTCTGAATCTCCCAGAGAGGGCTCTGGGCCAGCAGAGTGGGGGTCAGAGTGCAGGCCCGGGCCTTGATGGCTGCTAACCTCATCCTTAGCATCCTTTCTTAAAACCTGGCTTTATTAAGAAAGGGTCCCTTAGGAGCTGGCTGCTTTTATGGCTTCAGAACCAGAGCTTCTGAGAAAGGGCTGAGTAGGAGGAAAAAAAAAAAAAAAAAAAAGGCAAATAAAGTCAGAATAAAGGAAAATAAACAGCTGGAGGGAAGGCACTGTCTTAGGTTTCTTATCTTAAAATTTTTATATTTCTCCTTTGACTTCCTCTGAGAGCTGTGAAGACATGTCAGTCAAACTGACAGTGTGTTGGAAGAGGAAAAGAAGGGAGAAGGTGGGAGTGGGGGCAGGGAGAAAAAAAAAAAGGCCCAAGCCAAAGAAAATGAATTAGAGCAAAGATGCTTTGGAAACAACTGCCAGGTCAGATGGGTGTGATCAAAGGTTTACTGATGCTGTGTGGGGAAAAAAATCATTAAGAAAGGCTAGAACAAGACAGTCGATTCCAACCAGAGCCACAAATAAAACACATTCAAAGCAGTGCCATGGGGTAGCCTTTCTGTTACAGCCGGTGAAATAAAAAACAAGCTGATGATAGTTGGAAACACCAACCACAAAACAAAAGGAGATACTGATGTGAAAGAAAACAGTGCTTCTTACCCAGTTCAGTTATCATTAGAATGTGCGTCCCACTGTTTTTTTCCTGATTGACTGATACCAAAGGCAACTTGCCAGGTTTAGCTAATGGGATACAGCATTTAAGGGTTGGGGAAAGGGAGTGGAGGAAAGTACAGAAAAAGAAAAGAGTGAGGGAATAACAGAGGAAACATTTTAAAGTAAAGGGACCCAAGACCACAGGTAGTATTTGTCTTCAGGGGAAGAGACCACATAGCAGTTTTGCAAATTCACAAATAGTAGCAGGGAGTGCTGTGGCCAGGTTAAAACCTGGATCCCACTGGCCAATGATCATGGCCCTCAAAACCCCATCATTTTTTGGACCAGAATGGCAGTCACTGAAAATGGCCTTTAGCTGAAAAGTTCAACTAGAATAGATGAAATGTAAAATGATCACACATCAGCCCAATGTTTCTGTGCAGTTCTCGGAATGGGGTTGGCTTAGACCTGAGGCTTTGTACCTCAGGGGAGGGAACTTCCACAGATGCTTCCAATGAGAATCACTGGAAAAGATCTTGGACTATACCTTCCTCCCTTCCTCCCCCTTCCCTAATGTATGTCCCAATCGCAAATCCATCATCTCATGCTCCTCTGAAAAAAGTGACCAGCATGAAGGAAACTATCTATTCATCTCAGAGGAAAGATAGATCAGTTTTCCCTTGGGCCATCTGTCATAAATCTACCCATATCCTTCTCCAATCTCCCCACAAACAAACCCCATTAGAGACTACCACACGGAAATAACTAAGAAACAGGCCAACCTCCTCATATCCTGCATGGTCGGAAGAGAGGACCAAAAAATCCACCCAAAGCTGACATTCACTCCTACCTAGTTCAGTGATGATGGGGATGTTGACCCCAGTCGTGATGGAGGGCTGGCGTAACATCCCATGTACTGGGCTGTTATCTGGAGAGGATCTGTCCATTCCTGGAGGTGTGAACCCTAGCAGGAAGGAAAGAGAAGAAGGAGAAAAATCAGAAAAGTGCAAAATTTGGAAATAATGGAAGTATAGTGTACATACACATTAAAAAAAAAGTAACATACATTATTATTGTTATAAATTAGTACTCCTAGGATAAAGTCTGATAAGTTATTTTCAGAACGACAAAGTAAGAGAGCATTATAAACAATTCTAACCCACTTTGATAGTTCCCTAAAAGCCAGGCTTTACACCAATTATTGATCTTGCTCACAGATTTTTGTTCCCCTCTTTCTTCAGGCATACACGAGGATTGTACCTCTGTGCCTCCTTGAAGTTAGATATGACCATGTGACATAGGAAAGGCCTTGGCCCATGAAAAGCAAACAGAACAATGCATATCATCACTCCTAGTACAAGGGTTTGACTCACCATCTCTCTTCCCAGACTGTGGCAACAGTGGGAACACAGGTTACCATGGAGATGAAAGCTGGGCAGCAGCCCTGGACAGTAGCCCAGACACACAAAGCATTCTGAGTGAAAAATCAATCTCTGCTGCTTTAAGCCACTGAGATTTGTTTTGTTGTTGTTTGCCTTGTGTTGTTACCACAGCATAACCTAACCCATCCTGACTGTTACCTTAAACCAATTGATTATTCTCTTGCCAATGAGTGACTTAAACCTGGGTCTTTGACAGGGTTCTGGGCAAGGGGAAGTGGGAGGAAATCTGCCTGGGGGCTTTAGGTAATGTTTCCTTGCTCTTAAAAAGAATCATATGGAAAGAGATTCTCTTTTAATCCATTGGACATTGCTTTTGTGTCTGTAGTACCTGGAACTGTAGCAGCTGTCTGGTAACTAGGATGAACACCAGCTGAGGATAAAGCCAGCTTAACTAACTGGCTGAAGTGAATGATAAAAAGATTGAATGAGGAAGAACTGTCCTTAGTTCCTGAATTAACCAGCCCTAGAATCAAAACCAATTGATCTCTGAATTTCTTACTATATGAGATTTTATACATTTATAAATGAGATTATAATATAAAATGTAGCAATGAGAATTTATATATATTATATACATAATAATGAGATTATATATAATGTCTGTGTTTATGTATATTTATGTAGTTTGTATTATGTATTAAATATTTATGTATATATACACACATATGCACAATATATGTACAATCATATATTTATATATAGGTGTGTGTATATACACATATGGCTTTTTTTCCCTTTTGTTTAAGCCAAACTGAGGAGTTTTTATTACTTGCAACTGAAATCATCCTGACTGCTACCTATGCCACCTGCTTATAGTAGACCCTTGAACTTCCCAGTGTGCCTGATATAGACTTCATAAAGTACATGTGGGCACAGTAAACTGGAGAGTAGCCAACTTGGTTCTGACCTTTGCAATTTGGATCTCAGACCGAAATCTCAATACTATTAGAATGAGCTTGGCCCAACTACATCTTCAAGGGTGAGAAAGCATCCCAGTGAGGCTGATGGCTGTCTCTTTAAGGATGTACACAGCCATATAAACATGATACGTTTATTTTCTTCACACATTCATTTGGTGAGATTTAATTTTGCCAAGTGAAGCACATGGCAAGGGACACTGGCAGCTCCACGCTGGCCTCCATGCCCAATTTCCTCCCCCACCTTACAGAACAGGCAGACAGAAGTTCACATTCACTTTGTTTTCTCTTCTTTGCCCTTGGTGGATGGCTACCTGGGCTTATCAATGAATTAGGGAATTATGGATACAAAGTCACTTGCAAAGTTTCCAAGAACAAAATTCCGAAGATTGTGTGACCAGATTCCTGACTCACTTCGGTAATGTGACAAGATTGGGTTGTTTCTGGCATTAAGGTTTGCATGAATGTTTATTTACCAGGAATGAAATGACAGGTACTCATAATTGCCTGCTGTTTTGGAAGTGCATCATGCAAGAAATGCCAGAAAAATAAAAAAGAATTTCCCTGTTTTCTGCTCTCCTGTGTATAAATTTCATCTGAGTGCCATACTTTCAGAAAGGAAAAAAAAGCATTATTTACTATTCACTCCCTGATTGCACCTAATTTTATTCTTTATATTGATACACTGTGCACAGGGTAAGTAATTCTGAATGACAGTATAGTGTCCATCTTTCTAAACTCTGGAATGTGTGTTTTTCAGCCAACCACATAAACAAGAACATGTAATTGAAATGCTAGCTGTTTTCTTCCCCTAGAAGAGTGAAGGGGAAAACTAAACTGTTTTCATCAGAAGTTTCATTCAAAAGCATGAAAAACTGCAAGTGACAGCTGTGCAGATTCAGTGGATGTGACGTTTTTGAATTTCTTCAACTTGACAAGTAAACACCTTAAATCGGTAATGCTATATGCATAATACATGGCCTGTATTTTGACATCCATCATCAAATGCTGACTTGAGAAAATATGGGTTTGTACGTCAAGGAACAGCACCCATAAAACAGGGAGAAATGCAGGTCACACGGTATTAGGAAAACTGTATTTCATTACAGAACCTGCAACAAACCAAAGCATCCTTTTATTTTAGCTTATTTAAAGATTCCATTTTCAGCTGTGAAAAGACTCAATTCCTTTGCATGAAACCTTCATTTAGAAATGACATGCTTGCTTCACAGGCCTCTTTCATTTTGCTTTCATATTCCATTTTCCCCTTCAGTCGCCAAGCCTGGTTCCATTAGCATCTGCAACTGACAAACTATGGTGGATGTCCAAAGACATCTCTCCATTAAAGGTCTTTCTCCCTCCTACACATGACCCCAAGAACAGGATGCTTTTGTTGGAAAGAAAACTTCAGCAATGATAATGTCACTTTTTAGTTTTGTTACTTTTATAGCCACACATTTTTATAAGCAAAGGCAAAGACAACAGAAATAGATTTTATCTCTTTTTGCCCTTCCTGGAGAGTTGTGGTGAAGAGAAACAGAATTTATTAGCATTGTTTCTTTCTGAGAGACCCTAATATGGGAAAATTGTGGCTTGAAATGGCAGGGCTGACCCAGATTCCTGAAGAGACCTTGGGAAGAACAGAAAATTTGGCACCTTCCTTCCAAAGGGATGAGGCAATCCAGCCTTTGGTGCCATTTGATGGCATCTACCCCATTTATCATCACGGCTGTTGATAAAGCGGCAGGTCTAAATTGTATTCAGGTCTCTGATTGTCTTGGTCCCCGTCCCTTTGTTTGCTGCAATGGATACATCTTTGGTTGAACTTTAAGTCCCTCTACATAAAGCAGTGCTCCAGTTCTGCATGTGAAAGCGCTGGCACATGGAATATCCTCCAGGGACCCTGATCTACAACTAGAGGATAGTGAAACTGGGAAACGCTCCTTCTGTTGGTTGAACTAACACTTGGGAAGTTAATTTTAGAAACAACCACTTATTTTGCCAGAAGCGATGATGAAGAGTGTTGGCATTGGAGAGATGGAATGAGAAGTTCTCAATTAGGAAAAGATTCAAGTTTAATGAAGTACAGCCCAAGCTCTTACCAAGATGGCTTCCTAAATCTTTACATGTATTCCCTTTCCTCTCTGTCGAACTTGGACATGGGATACAAGTTTCGGACTAAAGATAACGTTAAAGACTACCTGATCTCCTTACATGGAAAACCCCTCCCTATTTCAGTCTTCAGGGGCAGCTATGATGGGCTTATGTTACCTGTTCTATTCCTTTGGCATCAGGCAGAAATGGGCCCAACACTGTCCCGTGCCAAGCATGCTCACTCCATACGCGTAGGAGAACTTTAGGTCAAAGACTGGGTTTCCTGTTTCTTTAAATATCCCAGATTGTCTACAAAATGCCTAGCCCGCAGAGAAGAAATGGAGTGGAACAGTTAAGAGCATACACTTTGCAGTCAGATGTCTTAGGTCTAAACTCTGGCTCATCCACTTATAAGCCACATAACCATGAGCATAGCACAGAGTCTCCAAATCTCTGTTTCCTTGTCTATAAACTGGAATTACCTCCTACACAGGGCAGTTGTGAGAATAAAATGAAATAGTATATTCAAAACATTTAGTACAATGCCTGGTATGAAGCAAATACTTTAAAATGTCGACTACCAATGTTAAGATTTTACTCAGTGCACAATAAATATTTGTGGTGAGGAACAAAATCCTCTGCCTCCCCCTTCCCTATGGATAAAGAACTGAGGTAGCTTTTAAAATTCTTGAAAAAAGAATTTTTGCAAAGAATTTTCACATAGAGAAAAATCTTGGAAAAATTAATGGGAAGGCAGTAGCAGTGTGGATATATTTTGGGAGAAATAACCAGACCAATCCAGTGATAAAAATACAGCCTAAAATAGTTAAGGAAGGAGTATTTTGGATATTGGATGGCTAGGATTTTCTTCAGGTATGTTGAAAATCTGGTGTCCAGTCTTCATGAAAGAAAGGTTCGTAAATCTTTATAGCAATTGCAGACTCTCTGGAGTCTTCTGTTTTTTAGACCTAATTTCCTACCTCCTTTAATTATTTCAGAACATAAACTTTCCTCTTTTGTTTCTCAAACTTTGAAATGGTTTTCACTTCTCTCTACAGTCCATTCCAGCATTTGTGTTCTCAACCATATGCGCCACTGCTGGGTTCAGCTGAACAAAATCTGTACTACCTGAAGTTCTTTTCATGACTGGTTGGTTATTCACTGGCAGGTAGCACTTGGCCTGTGTCAGGGAAGTTACTGGAAGGTTAAATGGCCTTTAGCAAAATTTGACAAGGGCATTTCAGTTTGGATGGCTTCACATGAAAGAATTTAACACAAACACTTGGCCTATGCCTGAGAAGTTCAAGGAGAAGAGGCTCGGGAATAACAAGATCACTAAGCCTTCATTTTTTAAATTCATTGTTTTGGGTACTTGCTGCATGCATGTATACAGATGTAGCATCAAAGGAGCACCCATGGTTACAAGTGAAGAGAGGCTGTGACTCAGAAAAGATCTACCAGAGGGAATGGCTAGAAAACGATTTCAGGGTAATGTAGTTGTGAGTACATTCAAAAATGAGAAAGACTCAACGTCACGGTCCTTGTTGAACTCAAAGCAAAGGCAAGGATGTTCTAGATCCAGACTGATCAAAATAATTGAGAAGCAGGCAGGCTTACATAGAACCTTAAGCAGAAAATAGTAAAATCCAACATTTATTGAGCGCTCAGTATGTACTAAAATCTGCTCATGTTTTAACTTTAGTTCTTACAACCATCCTATGTAGACACTGCTATATTACACATGAGGAAATTGAAGCACAGCAGAGTTAAGCAACTTGCCCCAGGGCATACATCTAGGAATGAGCAGATCTAGATCTGCACCCAGGTAAATTGGCTCCAGAGCCACCTCTAAGTCACCATGCCATTTTCCTTCTTATTACGTGCCAAAACTGCACTAAGGATTTTTTTCCCACAGGCCACCTCATTTATTCCTCATAACAACCCTATAAGTAGAGGAACTGCTAATATTACCATTTTGTACATGAGGAAAATAAGATTCAGGGCAGTCAAATAACTTCCTCCAGCAACATAGCTGGTAAGTGGCAGCTCTGGGGGCTACAGCCAGACAGTCTGACTTCAGAGCCCGAGGATTCCTGTGCTCCGTGCTGCCTTCCCTCTGAGTGTGATGGTCTCTCCTTCTCATGTGCTGAGCTTGGCAGGCAACTTTGAGGTCTGAGCCAGTCTTACTCTTTTATTGTTTGCACTTTTAAACAATAGCAGATAGCAGCTGGGACCCATCGCAGTTCTGCTTAACTTGCTTTGGTATGGTAGCATGCACAACTCAGTACATATAATAAATGCTTTATTACGGCACTTTTCCGTGGGGGAAAACACAAAGTACTTTCTAAATCTTCTCTAGTTAAATCCCCAAGCTTTACCAGGGAGAGAGGGAGATGGAAATTCTTATAAATCACCTCCCCTAAAATAGATGGCGAAATGAAGGTAAGTGCCTCCCCCACCCCCATAGATTTAACATAAAGGAATTGGTTCAAATGGTGGGGCAAATTATCTTTTATTGTGTGCATATAAATGATGGTTAGAAATCCATATGCTACGTTAAACTAGGGAAATAAATTAGGCAGAGTCATCTAGGTTTGCTGAGACAGGTATTCAATATGAAGTTGTAAAAGGGAAAGATCACCGTTAAAAATGATCTATAAAGACATGTTAAAATCAAGAGAAACATCTCATATTACATCATCTAGGAGATGAATTAAATTTCCTGTTAACGCCAGGAAAAAAAAAACACACACACAAAACCAAAGCCAAATGTCAGATGAAGTGAAGATCAATAAAAACATTTTGATAAGTAAATGCAACAATACTATTTAACACATGATTGGCAACCGCTGAAACATAAATTATCCAAATTTCCCATTGCTGCTTATGGGAAAATTATGCAGATTAGAACTTGATTAGGCTTATATCATGAGACTCAATTTGGACTTTTAATCTATTAAGCTCCAATAAATGAGGCATCTGAATAGCTCCCCTGAGCAAGTACAGTAATAGCCACAGCAGTCATTTTTGCAGTAAGTATTCCAACAAATTCTTCAGCAGCTGAAGTAAAGAAAATTCCATGTATAGAAGCATGATTGCTTTCTAACGTGTGTGTGGGGGGGGGCGGGGCGGAAATCCACGTGCACAGGCTTGATTTGGGAAATAGATTATTTAGAAAAGACTGCAAGAGAAATCTGGCCAAGGGAAAACCTCAGTTGAACCCTGTAATATTTTTTCATAGTTAGTTTTCAGTGGCTTTCCACAAAGTTGGAGTCCTGAGTCATGACAGCCAGGAGCTGACCTGTGTTGACTCAATAAAAAATGATTATTTATCAAGGCTAAAACTTCTCCTGACACTGCCCAAAGGCTACCCTAACTGCCACTTTCCACTTGGGAGCTGCAAGTGGTGCCAGCACCCGACAGGTTGCTGAAGGTCAATGCTGGGGAAGGTGGGGCAGGGGAACACCCTTGCCAATTTCAACTGTGTTATCTGCTTTATTCCAGGTAACTCATGAGCTTGGCGTTGATCACTGTCCCCCTACCCAGAGCCTAAAGACAGAGCTTAGAAATTATATTCATAGACAGTTCTGAGAAACCTAAACTACACCATTTGGATCTCTTTTTGCCTCTTTACCAATCACCCAATCATTCTGTTAGAGATGCAAGAATTTCAGAAATCTTCTAATAATTACCCCTGTTTTACAGATGAAGAAACTGAGGCTCAGAGCAGAGAAGTTATTGTGTCTAAGGTCACAGATCAGTGGGTGGCAGAGCCAGGATAGTTGATTCTGTTGTAACCTGCTCCCCTTCAACCTCTTCTCTACATGAGGAACCGATTCGCAATGTTTGGTGTGGGGTGGGGGAGATGGGCAACCCTGTTCTGACCACACAAGTGGCAACAGGAAGCCAGGGAGTCTGATTCCACAGGGCCAACAATATGGACCCCCATCATCCTGGACACATGGCTGGTTTAGAGATGGACCTGTCTTCCAAGCTGGAGCCAATCTGTGTTCTCCCCATGACCTGATGAAAAAGATGTTAAAGATGCTTTCAAAATCAGAAGGATGTAAGCATGGGGCTGCTGGTGAGCATTTAGCTCACCAAAGGGCAAATGAAAATGTGGCAAATGAATCAGGAGGTGAAGAGAATAAGACAGAGCTCTGACATCACTCAGGCTCCTGGGCTCAAATGCATCTAAAGTCAGAGGCACCCGGTTATGTGACTTCCTTTTTTATGTAAACCTTTTGAGGTTGGATTTCTACCACTTGCAACCAAATTCCCAAATAGTACAGTAACTGAAAAAATCTCTGTTCTTTTCTTGGTAAAATGGACCATGCATGTCTTGAGTTTCTATTGAAACAAGTGACTATATCTTCATTCAAGGTTTCTTATTCGCCTCCAGTGACCAAGAATGAGACCTAGGTCAATACTCCCTTCTTCATTTCTTCATTTACAGTAAGTAACTGATATTTTTAACAGTACTCTTTTCTAGAGACTATTTAATGAAAGCCTTGGGAAGCTGCATAAGGTACTTCATCCTTTTTAGTGTTTCTGTTTTGGGTCTAAATTAAACCAAACTAAACCAACCAACCAACAAATCAACCAACCAAAGTTCTCTATAGCTATTTGCCCATTAAGTTTCATAAGATATAGTTAAGCACTTAGGTCTCATGCACATGAAACAAGTATGTTTACAAGAGTTGTCTCTCCAAGCAGTCTCCTTAAAGTAAGCTTAAAGAGCTTACTGTTCCTAATACCTGTCTCTTAGAGGGGTTGGTGGAAGGAGGGGGGGGGGGGGAAGTGGGAGGAAATGAGGAAGGAAGGGGATGAAACTAGCTGCAACTCAAGCACAGTTAAGACCACAGATTTGGAAAGAAACCTAATATTCACCTGGTCTAATGTCTTCATTTGCTCAAGAGCTCATGGTGTCACGATGAATTTTCTACAACTCCTCAATTGCCCTGTACCCCCTCTGAATTCATCTTACAACTTAAAAATAAGACATACTTTGGCAATACAGATCAAATGACTTAAAATTTGACATACCCTTTGGCCTAAGCAATTTCACTTCTAAAAATATATGCACACCCAACATTTCTTTATATTAAAGAGTTGGTTACCACGTTCTTCATTCGCAGTTATTAAGTAAGAGGGTTAAAGGGAAAACAACATGAATGTCCAGTTTTAGGAAACTGATTATGTTAAGTATGCATCCACTAAAAATAATGCAAAAAAACACTTCATGACATGGAAAAAATGGTCATGATAAAATTTTGTGGAAAAAATAAGTACATACTATTATGTATGATCCATTGTTTTGAGGGGTAAAATATTTATATCTGCAGAAACAAGACTAACGTTAACTTTCTTCTGTCCAAATGCTAAAATTATAAGGAATGTATTTTTGTCTTCTTTTTGTTTATACGTGGTTGCTAAATTTTCTAAAATGAATATATTTTACTTGTGGAAGGAGGAAAAAATTTACCAAAATTATAAATTAACAAGAGAAAAGACCCTGAAACTCACAACTTCATAGCATCTTTATGGGCTGAGAACAGCTGACTGACATGGTGGAGGGACTCACGGTGCTGAGCTGCAATGATCCTAAAGGTCATTTTGACCTACTTGAACTTGGGAAAACCAAAGTTCTGGGCTAGAAGTGACCAAAGGTTACAGATTAAGGGGCTTTAGAAAAACAGGGTCAAAACAGAGTTTCCAGGGTTCCCAGTTCCCTACTATTTCAACTTTCCACCATTTTATTAAGAGTCACTGAATCTCCAAGCAAAGGATGCCGAGAGCTTACATGGGTCTAAAGAGCCCATGGAAACTCACAATGCTCTGCGCATTCAGCTGAGGGAAGGAGCAGTCAGAGCTGGTTTCCAGCACAAGAGTGGTACTTGCTGATTCCCATCCCTGATCCCACCAAGTCTTACCCACTTCAGATATGCTGTCCCCTCGCTTCTCCCGCAGCTCAGTTCCTGCTGCTCCTTTACCACCTCCAGAAAGCCTGCCTTGACTAACTTTTCTCCCCCCAACGTAGTTACTTCGTGAAGATAACTTCTGCTGTACTTTTTCCTTTCCCTTTATTCACTATTTTAAACTGTAAGAATTACTACTGATTATGTACCAATTACTACATACTAATGTTTAAATGTTTTTTAAGCATCTTTAATGTTCTCTTTTCTTGTCTCCATATCCATTGGATTCTTCATTGCAATGTGGCATGACCTATGTCAGCCTTTCCTTTATTATTATTATTACTTCTTAATTCCTGTTCCGGACCCTCCCTCTTTGCTGCCACCACAAGAGTACAAAGGCTGTTTTGCCACTAATATAGAGCCTCCTCTTCCATGCTGGATCACATCTCCAATAAACTAGAGGCATACTATGCCAGGGAAAAGGTAGACGTACACGTTGCAAGACAGCAATACGAAGTGGATACTAATAAAACACACAGAAACCCTCATGCTGCCAAGACTATATACCATTTTGTTTCCCTTACATCAATTTTTTTCTCCCCCTTTTGTGAGCATTAATCAAAGAAATGCAAAGAGCTCATTAAAGTGATAGATTGACTGAAAATGTAACCACCCTTAAATTATAAACAGTTTCTTTATGTTCTCAGTGCTATGGGCTTTGTTTTTCAGTATTTGTCATGTAGTTCAAATGTCCTTTCACATTTAAAACACCAAATGCCAAATGGGACCCAGTTGTTTGCTTTAGTACAAACCAATGGCCAGCGTAGCAAAAACCAGAGCTAGGAAATCACAAGCAAACTAAAACACCCATATCTTAAGCACAAAGAAAATTAAGTAGCTGTAAAAGATGGATTTGCCAAGTGGTCCAAGGCATTGCCCTGCAACTCAGGAAGAACAGAATCCCATCACTGACAGCTTTTAGCCAGCTGTCTCTGACAGGTTCTAGAGACAGGAGGCCTGGCTGGAGATAGCAGCTGAGGTTCCAAACATTTGATAGTCTTTTAAAAGAAAGCCCTGTAAATGTTTTCTTTGAAGTTTTAAAGGCTTTCCTGCATATATGTTGATACTGGCAGATGAATATGTAACTGGGATCTTGGATTTTGAGAGTCAGGCATTCCCCACACACATAGATCTTCACTAAAGAAGAGGCTGATGGGTGCTAGCTTGATTTTGAACATCTCTGTTTACACCACGATCAATATCCTTTGACCACATCCTGAAATGAGCCATGACATCGTGGTTAAGAACTGGAACTCTGCAGCTAGACTGCCTGAGTTGAGTGCTGCCTCCTTCAGTTTCTAGTTTTATGGTCTGGGGCAATTTACTTAATTTCCGTGTCTCAGTCTCCTCATCTATAAAATAGAAGAGTAATATGTCATGAAGATTAAATGAATTAAATAATACAGATAAACTGCTTATAACAGTGCTAGGCACAGAGCAGGCACTGTATCAGTGCTCACTTGTTTTCAATGAGAATGATGATAAGGATAGACTGGTAATGCTGACAAGCAAACAGAGACTCAAAAGGCATGGGTTTTAGCTCCAGATCATCCCCTAACTCCCTGTGAAAATTTAGATTCAATGCCTTATCCAAACTCAGTTTGCCCGTCTGTAAAATTAAGGCAGATAAGGCAATGTCTCTATGGCTTCTGGCTCTCAAAAACGTGTCATCCTAACTCTGGGGCATGGTATATAATATCAGAATCATGATAACTCCAGGTTTGATCACTCAGTATTCAGGAATGCCCATTCCTAGGGTCATCTTTTTACGTAGTGAAAGACAGGAGCCCTCCCTTCCAGGATCCTAGCACATAGTTCGCATCAAAATCCACACCAGTACAGGCATACAACTTGCGCTAAATGCACTGCACCATGACGACCACGCAGCGTGCACATCACAGCTCTAGGCATGAGACAATATCTTGTCTCAGGAGTAGCCCATAAGGCATGATCCTCCCTCCAGGAGCCCTGCATCCAGTCCATTCACTAAAAGACAACCCGGTTTCATCTCCTGCCATGTGATCATAGCCACGGCAACCGCTCTGGTCCTCAGTTTCTTCATCTGTAAAATGGGGATGACTCTAAAGTTCTTTTCAGCCCTGAAGTTTATGTCTCTTTCACAACCCTAAATTTAAGAATAAGCTCATACAGAATAAACTAGCAAGGAGAATCAAGAGAGGCCCTCACACACTGTAGGGCAGATCCTGCCTCTCAATTCTGTTTTCTACCTTTGCCTGGAGAATGAAATTTTCAGCGCCCAAACCAACGAGAAGGATGTACTTTCTCCAAAGTTGCTATAATGGCCAAAAAGGCCATAAATAACCATTTATTAAACAAACAGTATGGGCTGAAGGAAGAGAAACCGCCTCAATTAGGCCCCTGGGGCCTGCAGGCATGGCACATAACAGTGGGACTCGCTCATAATCCTGGCAATATGTTATCAGTTGTTCCATTTTCTTGAAGTTATCTTCATAATCAAGATGCTATCCCAGCCATTGTGGGCTTTAGAACTATTTTTAATTTTAATTTAAAGAGCAATTAAAGAAAGACAATGGATACGTGGGATAATAAAGTAAGTGATTAGCAGCATGCAAATGACAGAGGCTTAATGATAATATGGTTCTAGTCTCCAAAGGGCTTGTCGGGAGAAAGCCCTTTCTACATGTGGTTGTTCAGCTAATGTGTCTCAACCCACAATTACAACACTGCTGACACCATTAACCAGTGAAACAACATCACTTCGAGAAATCCTTGTTGTCTCATTAAAATGGAAAGGGTCAGGTAATTTACCAGCGTTGTATGTCTAGTTTTGTTGTTGGTAATTAGCAAACATTACCCAGCATGGACTCCCGCTGGGAGCTGGAGAAACTTTGTGAAATATTAAAGAGGAGAGTCTTTATATTTTACTGGAAAATTGAAAAGAGGTGCAGTAATAGTCTCCCTGTCACTTCTTTGCACTTAGGAAAAGGAAGGAGCATGTTGGAACTCTTTAACTTAGGGAGAAATGTTCAGAATGCATTGGGAAGGCACTATCCAAACCAATAACACCCTGAATCGAGCTACATACTGGCCAACAGGGTCTGTGTCCCTGTTTCTGAAAGGGGGTGGGGAGGAAGGGAAAGTTGCACACTGCATCTTTATTGTTCTTATTTAGGTTCTCTGAATTAATCTCCTTGAAATAGAGGAAAGGGGCTATAAAAAGTTTTCTCTCTGGAAAGCTTTAATGATTTAAATAAGCGCCAGAATTGTTTATTCAAAAAGTTATTTATATATAGCTTTAAATGTAGAGATGGAGGAAATATATCCCAGGGCCCTGACTTCCTGCCTCTCAGCTTCCTAATGAAAGCCTCTATAGACATTGGAACTGAGACCCCCACCCGAAACGCCAGCCAACACTTGGTGTGTTGTCAGGAAGCAGAATGGTATCTTATTCTTTAAATGGAACTTTTGGAACATAAAACACATTCCAATAAATGTGAACAGAAAATTATGAATTCATTAAACTACTTTGGTATCTTGTGCTATATATAATATTTATATTCCGACTACTGTAAAATATGTTTTAATATCTTTAGGCAACTATAAGGACTTAAATATTTATAAAATGGCTAAAGATAAAGTATGGCCCTCTTATTCCTACATACAGATGATGTAAGGCGTGCAATCAAAGACAATAACACTCTCTACCCATTTGTCATCTTAAAGGAGCCGATCAACACGCCATCCCTCGTGTGCCATCTACATAAGAGTTGTTGCCGACACAGGCAACTCCAGAGGAGTTTGTGCCTTAAAAACTACCTAGAGTGCTATACTTCACAGAAAACAGGGCTTTCTGAAAATGGAGACAAAACAATAAATTTGCAGGCAAAACAGCTCCAAGAGGGGCTTCAAAATACTGCTGTATTTATCTCTGGGACATCTGGGAATGGGAAGCATTTTGATTTAATATTTCATAACGTAGAGGCGATTGCTTCCTTGCATGGTATATAATTAATGTTCATAAAAAGGAGGGTTTTTAAAAAAAATTCTTTGGTACCCAAAATGTAAATAAATAAATTAATTAATTAAATAAATAAATAAGAGACACACCTGGGCTTCCTTTAGAAATGTGGAACAGCCTCATATAATCCAATAAAAAGAAAGCCACTGTGAATTTATAACCACCTGAGGACCTATTAAAGGTAGGTTTATAGATTAAGTGTGAAACTTCAACCCTGACATTCTCATTATTTATCGTCCTTCCTTATCATTAGAACCAAGGTCTGATTGATTTTCAGAATTTTTCCATTTCCTATGCCGATGAGGCATTCTGGGAACTACCTGCCCCCACCTGCTTTGATCTCTCCCATGCACAGTCCCCTGGTTTATTTCCTCTGCTCTTTCTGCATCAGGATGGTATAAGGCTGGGGACCATCTGAAAGTTCACGAGTCAAAGTTCATTTCTCATATATCCAGTATTTTCATAATGTCCATCACATGCCATCCAAAATGCCCAGAAATCACCCTTAGGAAGCTGCCAGTCTAAAGAGATTTAAGCTTAGTGAATCCGCAGCCCTAATATAAGGCTCACAGATGGTTACCTTGGGTAAAGAAGAGCCTAGGCCTGTGCTTGTCAACTTCGGTTGCACCTTGGAATCTCTGATGCCTGCATCCTATGCCCAGAGTCTGATTTATTCGCTCTGGGGTGTGGCCTGGGCATGGCAGGGTCTAAAAGTTCCCCAGTTGGTTATAACATGCAGCTAAGGTGGAAAGCCACTGGGCTGGGTAAACTTGAATACGTATGCAAATATTTCTGCATACACCTACAGGGAGGTACAGGAGGGACCGAGAGAAGACCCATCATTTTACTACATACTTAAAAGGATCCAAAACCCCTTTCCCAACGAAAAACAGATCATTCCCCAGGGCCCCAGGCTGAGCACCAAAATTACCTTTTCTGAGAGAAAAAGCATGAGCCCTACTCAGCCAGTAGCAACTCTGGATTGATGTCATTTCATCCAAATGTCAGGGCTCCTGACATAACCAACTGCTATAGAGCAGTTGTGTGTGGGGTCTTCTGTCACTGAGCTGAGGCCTCGCCTTTCTGCTTCCTGACAAAGCTCCGTTGAGTGACACCACACTGGCCTGTCTACGGAGGGCACAGCCCAGTGGTCACTGTCAACCTGCCCCCGTTCTCCCTCAACACTCTGTAGGCTTTTGTAAGACTCCCTCACCTAGATGGCTTGCCTCCCAAAGGTGTCTTGGTTTCCACCATTATCTACTTCCCATGCATACCTACTGACAAGCAGAATCAACAGGAATTCTGGCTGCCAGGTACAAATGGCTGACCCTACCTTGCTAATTATTATTTTGGGGGACCTAATAAAAGAACACAGTAAAACTATCCAATATCAATAACAAAAACATGAATGTTGCTTAATCTCTAACTACACCCTAGGTACTAAGTGCTTTATATCCATCCGCTCAGGGCTGCCATGTGTGGTTGCGAAGGTCAGACACTGAACAACAGCTCACCTAAGTGGGCATCACTCATACCATGGACATGATATATTTTTAGTTATTATAATGTTTTTTCCTAGCAGATGGTAACAAAGCATACTGTTCAAACATAATCAGTATATTATGAGAGTTTTTCAACAGATGGATGTAAAATATCTCAAGAAAGGAGGGACTTTTTCTGACTCACGTAAAGGTACCATACAGACTAGAGAAAGCCCTATATCTCATTTTTATCTCACAGAAATTTGATGAGCCAGGTACAATTAGTATTCTCAATGAGCAAAGTGAGGCACAGAGAGGTTAAATAATTTGCCCAGGCCTAGTAGGTAGCAGAGCTGCATTCAAACACAAGTTTTCAGTTCTAGAGCCCTCATGCACCATGGTTAACTTGACTGGAAAATGAGATTTCTAAAGCCCCTGATGTTTTATAAAACCACTCTGCAGTTGTCATCTCCTTGGATTCACACAAATCCCTCAGGATATGTAGGAGGGGCCATGCTAACAAACCCCATTCCAGGGATGATGAAATGAAATCCGAGTGTTTATCCAAAGTCAAATACCACACAACTGACAGAAGTAGGATTTAAAACTTTGTTCCTTGACCCTACAAGATAGTGTCATCCCTCTGACAGCCCTACGCGTGATTTACCATCGTTAAGCAGAGCAACAAAACCCATCTGATGAATTGCCCCTGCCCAGGTGATACAGCATAATTCGCCAGCCTGTTGCTAAAAGGAGGGAGTGTCCATCTCCACGTGGCCAGGGAAGCTCTGAGGAATCATTCCAAGCCCCCTGGAGCAGAAAGGAGAGCTGTTTTCTGTACCTAATTGAACTTTGAAGGTCTCGATGCTATAGCCTCAGGCTGGTACTGTGCAATATACCTGCAATGAGGCCAGGAAAAGGTTGAGGATCAGGAGCTATCAGCAAAGGTTAAAGGAATGGGATGATGTGCGCTAGAGAACTCCTGGACAAGTCTGACCATGGCTCCTACTGACGAGTTCAAAGTCTTCAATCTTTGGGACCCTTGCCCAGTACCCAGCTATCCAATGAATGGAGAGCGACGGAAGCCTGGAAGGAAAGGATGGAGTATTTAATAAAGGAACTGAACTGCTTTATCTCATTGGAGGGCAAACTAAGACAGAGCACACTGCAGACAACAGATATGAGGATTCAATCATTTATCTGCTCACTCCACTAACCTCTACTAAGCATCTACTAGGTGTGAGGTGCTATGCTAAGCATTTAAATATATTTCTGACAGTTGGTGGGAGTGGGAACGTCAGTAGGATGATAGAAAAGGCCATTCTTTGAGGGCCTATCCAAGTTAAGGTACCTCACCTACAATCATTTCCTTTGACACCCTGAGATCTTTAAGCCCCTCAGCTCTGTCATTAGTAGACACAAAGCCAAGTGCCCCGTTGTGAATAAACTTGGCCTTTCCTGCTGGTGTGCTTTTCCTCACTCTGCCCCCGCCCTTTCCATCTGCCTGTATCCCCTTTACTTACAATAATCAAACTTATTTTCAAAGTCAACTCCACTCACTCTGGAGCTACCCCCTCCTCTGGGCCACTGAAGCTCCATCTTATAACACACCGTGTGGTGCCATCCATGTGGCCCGTAGAATATCCAGCAGAAATTCTTTAGAGGAGATATGTAATGAGACACTCAATGACTACGAGACTGCTTTTCCAGAATTGGGGGAACAATTTCCTCCAGAACATGCCATGAAGTATAACCATTCATATTCTTAAATATTCCATCAATCCAGAACGAAAGGCATTTATAAGTCAGTTGGCTTCTTTGCAGGGCCATTTTTTTTGTAAAGGGAAATAAATGTTTTAGGACTTTCCATGGGTTTTCGCCAATAAAAGGAAGGGTAAAGACAAAACTACCCCAGATGGTTTGGAGGCTCATTTGCTAGCTTGAGGCAGGCATGCTGTCTTCATAGCATGTGGATCACATTCACACCTCAGCAAATTACAGATGACTCACACCATGCATTTTGCAAGGTACTCTGGAATGTTCCAGATCCCATATCGCTAAATATGTGCATTCAACTTGTGCCACACAACTTATTGTACACATCCATGTCACCTCTGCCTATAGATCCCCCTAGTGTCGTGATGGCATGGACCACGGAAAGAGCAGAGAAAAACCTCAGGCAACTTTCCTAAACTGATGCTCAGGAAAAGATCTGTTGGGTCCTCCTCTGGAGTCTCGTCAGGGGCCTCAGAGAGTCCGTGGGATGACAAGATTTCTTTTACCTTCCTCTGATTATACAATCGCACTTTCCTCCCACAGGACAATTTATCTGGACCATTTTTCTGAGCATAACATACAGCCTGAACTCCTAGGCTTTGAGGACTAGAGTGGCCTATGCATTCTCTGTCATTCATGGAAACTTCCACCTGGAAAGTGGGATGAGTAGGTAAAACCTGGAAATATTTTATAAGTTTCTGAACAAAAGAAAGAAATATCCAGGTCTCAAACTTTCCACCCTCTTTCTGAAAGCTCCAAAATCAAATCTATGTTCACAGGGTAAAAAAGCTCAAACAGTTATCCTGTTCACAGAGGCAGCTAAGCAAAATTCTTCTCCCAACTCTGCTCTTACTTGTCTAGTTGTGGGGACTGAGAGGATCCTAGTGTCTCTGATTGCTGGGGCGTGGAGGGTCAGGGACCCACAAAACAGGGATGACCAGAGACAAGAACATTCAAAACCAAGTCAGCCCTTGAGTGCAAGAAGCAGTGTGGGAGTCCGACATGCCCTGAGTGCTTTCATTTCCCTGAATGTTTGTCCCCAGGGATGCTCCATGACCCTGTAAAGCAGATGTATAGATTCAGGCCTGTTTTCATCAGAATAACACTTGTTCTCCTTTATGCAGCAAATGGATGCAGCGAGAAAGGCACAAGGCTTTGGAATCAGACAGTTTGGGGATCTGAGCTAAGAGGATCTGGACAAGTTGCTGAATTTTCCTGAGCCTCAGTTTTCTCATTTGTAAAAAGGGGATAAATCACCTCTGCCTTGAGCAGGTTATCGGGGAGATTAAATGCAATATTGTCTATGAATCTATCTGGTACATGACTCACCTGAAAAAAAAAGGAAATTATAATTTTTTAAAAGGAGCATGAGCTAGGCATATGAGTTCTGAGTAGCAGAGCAGCTCATGAAAGCCTGATGCTGGGGCGATGAGCTCAGCCCAATGCCAACACCACCCCACATCTGTTTTCTGTCTCGGAAGCTCAGATTTCCTCTCACTGCAATTGTCCCAAGCTGGGCACAGCCTGAGTGGGAAAGTGAATTTTGCGAAGCAGGCTGTTGGAAGGAATAGGTGATATTGTCCATTTTTACTTTCTCTTCCCCACATCCACTCCCCTGGTTAGACCTCCATTTACAGAGTGCCTAAAAGCCTCCACAGGTTCAGAAAGCAGCCCTCAATCCTCAATCTCTTGTTACAGCTATTGTTGTGACGGTGGTTGTTTTCCCTTGTTTCCTTCGCTGGGAATCTATTGCCAGAATAGTAGATGGCAGTCTTCAGAGCATCTCGCATGTGGTGAAATATGCTGTGTAGGAAAAATTCTCCCAAGTTGAAGTCATTTAGAAAACGGCTGCAATGGCTGCTTTGCTGAAATACATCTGCCCCACTGTGCTCAGATCTCTCTCGTGATGTCCGCAGAAGAAATGGAACAGGGCAGACCCCTTTCTGTACTTGAGACTCGCTCGGAGCCCTAAGCCAGATTTTCTTTATTGTTTAGTAAGCTCTTTTAATGAAATGTACTCCTCTTATTATAGAGGACTGAAAATAAGATCTAAATCACAAACCAATAAAAGAAAATTATTGGGCTGGGTATCTAAAGTTACTACCTAGAGGCTACTCCAGTGTGGTATTTATAAATCTCTAAACAGTTAAGTATAATTGTCTTTCTGGTTTTTGGGACGGAAGCCAACAGCCGTTTCAGTTACAACTGAAGAAAAATATTTTAGCGCTGAGCTTTGTTCGTTTGGTGGGTATAAAGAGAAATGGCTTCTCCCCTACCACCAGTTCAGAATTGAGAGAGAATATTGTGGTAATGAAATGTTATACGGGAGCCGCTGAAAAAAGGCTTCTCTGATTTCAGGGAGGGAGAATGTGCGTAGGATGTGTGTATAGGTACGTCTGCAAGCAAGAGCAGCCTGGGTGTGCAGGGGGCGAGGCTTGGGGAGGGGCGAAAGGGAGAGAACTGGGGAGGGCAGGTGTTGAGGGGTGACATGGGAGTTGAAGATGGAGGTGGTCTGTCAAATTAATGGAAAAGCCAGATGTGCAGCTGCTCCCCCCAATGCAGGCTGCTCCCCATCTTAGACACAAAGACAGTGCCATTCTAGAAGGACATGAAAGTTTCCACTAAAAGACCCCATTATGGCCTCAATTCTGCCAAACAGCGTAGCTCTCCCTCTGGAGTAAGAATGAAGATGATCTAAAATGCAGAGCTCTACGTCATCAAAATCAAGAAAATACCAGATACCCTCAGTTATAAAGGACCACAGAACTCATCTCATCCAACTTCCCCACCGTCACAAAGATCACGCCAGGAACTTCCCTTTGGCAAACAGTCGTCCAGGGATAGGACACTCACTACATGTTTAGGCAGCCCATTCTGTGCTGGCCATGCCTGTCTTACATGGGGTTAAAATCTGGTTCTCCTTAATCATTAGCCATCAATCCTGGTTGTGTCCAATGGAGCAGAAGATAAAATGGCCCTTTTGGTCCCCTAGCCCTGTTCCCTTAACCGCTGGGCAAGTGACACACAGTCCAAGCATTTCTGCATTCTGGTTGTCCCCTTGGCAGCATTCCCTGTTTGTCAACGCCTTCTTTCAAATCTTCATAGCTCTTGACTCACTCTCAGACCAGCCAGGATGAACCAATCACTGCTCCAAATAAATTACACCTCTATCAGCAAGGTTTATCCAGCCTGTCTTGAGTAATTACTTGAAACTTAATGCTCAGCAGTCTTCATTTCATTCCATCCTGTGGATTTTGCCCCAAAGTTCCAGTTTAGGAAAGTCCTTTTGAATCCTGACTCCTGCTGTCCAATATAATTTAGAGATCTTAATTCACATGATCTTCCCCCATATATAAAAGAGAAGTCACATTTTCTTCCCTGGAACAGTAAAAGCTATCTCAGACTTTAGGATATACCCTATGCCCCCAATTAATGCTGTTTCTCCAAGGACTACAGCCATACTTACAAAGAAAAATGTCATTCCTTACTTGAGGCTCTTAAGCTTTGCTGAAATGCAGACAAAGGAGCGTGTCTGCTTACACGTGGACATCACTTAGTGTTACGGTGCCTGAGGGTCACAGAGGGGCTGTAGGAACTGTGGGGTGTGTGTGTACATGTGTATGTGTGTCTTCTGCTTGTGTGCCTGCTGGTGTGTTTATGTAAGTCCACTAATAATTTTTTTAAACTTGTGGCTATAAGGAGGCATAAAATATAGACAAATTAATTTAGAGGAAGTAAGAGAAACCAGGCAGTGGACTTTTGTCCCAAGTTTGAGACACATGCCCCTCTCTTCCCAGGGACATCGTGAACTCAGCTCAGCTTGTGGTTCTGTGGCTTCTACCAATGGTTCCCTCTGTGCTTTCTAAGATGCTCCTCAGACTTCTGCCTTTCAACTCCCTTTCCTCACCCGCTCCCCTGAGGCTCTTCTTGGCTCCTAGAGCATGAGCAATGGGGCAGATCTCTAACTGTGACTTCATTTCCACCCATCTGCTTTTCAGGTTCACCTGGATTTTCCCACCAAGTCCATGCAGAAATGAATCATAATTAAACCCAACACAACCACACTAATTCCTCCAGTCCTTCCCCTCCACAGGCTGCTTCCCATGAGTGGCCACTGTCCTCCAACACCAGGAAGGAAGCTCACATTCACACAGTCTGTTTTACACCTACTCATCTCACACTAGATCCTTCACTTCTTTTTCCAGTTCAAGGTTCCTGGTCTCTTCCTGGATAACCACTGTTCCTGCCCAGTATCCCTGCATCCTCTTCTTCCCCAGTCCAAACAATGCTTTACAGGGCTGCCAGGTCAATCTCCCTAAAGTTCAGGTTCAATCCCATCACTCTCTTGCTTTGAAATCTTCCATAGCTCCCAGTGCCTACTGCATTACTTACAGCTTCCTAACTCACAGGCTCATAAAAAATCATTTACAGCTTCCTAACAACAACAACAAAAAAAACAAAAAAACAAAAACAAAAACAAAAAACAGCTGATTGAACTTGGTGTACCCCCCCAAAAATAATAAATAAATAAATAAAATTAAAAAAAAAAAAAAGTTCCTCAATGCCCAACCCACACTTCAGCCTCCTGTCCCCCTGCTGCCTGATACACACTGCTGTCCCTCAAACACATCCGCATGTACCTCTGCCCCCTTACCTCTGTTCTGTTCTCTGACTGCAGCCAAACATATTTGTTTCCAACTGCTGAAAACCTGTGCTTTTTTTCTAGAGTGTCTCTCAAATCCACTCCCTTTCTCTTCCTGTTCCCAGTGCTAACCTCCATAGATGGTAATTCTCTGACAGGAACCAGCCAGCATTCTGAAGCAGAGTTACATATTTGCCGAGGAGGTCGCAAAGACGGGGAATGTGCTTTATGACCCCTGACTCCCAAGCAGTGCCTGCCATGCACAGTCTGGGCACGTGACAGATGATTAATAAATGTTCATGGAATTGGATTGACACCTTCAGGACAGGTAGCATGAATCAGATGAATGCAGAGTATATGACAGGAAAGGGAACAAGAGAGGAACCTTAACACCAACATCTAAATTTAACCCAGGCATGGAAATACACCTGTTCCGTCTTCTTAAAGAGTCCCAGACACTGGGAGGAGCACACTGCTGGCTTTGAGGAGGAGCAGTGTTGCAGTGTAATAGCTGCGTAGTGGTGGATCACAGCCCTGCCACCTTTCAAAAGCTGTGGTCAAGAAGAAGCCCTGTCCACTGGGCAACTAATATCCTTTACTTGTCACCTAGAGACATATGACAGAAACAAGATGGCAAATGTAGCCATTTGGGCACAAAAGAGAGCCTGGTTCTCTCCTGCATTCCCCCCCCCCCCTTTCCTCCACTTAAGGATTTTCAGTATCAGGAAAGCTAATGATCACCCAAAAAATATGAAAGGAGGAAGGCAAACCAACATGTTGAGACAACAGGATTGTTCTAAAGAAGCAAAATGGTTTAAAGGTTAGGATTCCCAGGGAGTCAGGAGACTTAGGTTAAAATTATTACTCAGCTCCTCTAAGCCTCAGTTTCCTCCTCTTTACAATCAAAATAGTAACCTCCTTATCTCATACACCTCCTCTGAGGACCACGTTGGGCAGTGGTTCTCAACCCTGGCTGCACCTAGGAATCTTTACATGTTTCCCACGATGTCTGCTCTGAACCTTTATCACCATCAGTTCCCTGCCCCAACTGTCCCACTCAGCTCCTCAAGGAAAGCCAAGTTAATTGCTTCATGAAGAAAAGAAGAGCAATCAGACTGAAGCCTCCTTCAGCTTCATCTTCCCCATCCAAAGCTCTGACTCAGAAGAACAAGGGTCATTCCTTCTTCTTAAGGACACATCATCTCTCCTGCTTCTCTCTCTCTCCCTCTTTATCACTTAACAACTCTCTCCTATAGCTTCAAACTTTCCCCTCTATGGGGCTTCACCCTAGTCTACTATAGCCAACAAATACGGTGTATTTCTCCCTCTTCTAAAAACAAAAAGGAAATCCTTTCTTTGATGAGCTCCTCTGAAATATCCTATTTCTCTCCCTATCTACACTTGAAAGAGTAATATAGGGTCTCCAATTCTCACCTCCCATTAAGGCTTCAGTGAATGCTGGCTTCTGCTGGCAACAAGCTACTCATCGGGAACTTTCTGAGGGTCAAATGCACTATTGCCATTTTTAGGCCCTCATCAACTTGACTTTTCTGCAGTATCTGACACTGCTAATCACTGTTTCCTTTCAAATTAGTTCAGTCCAGCAAATTCTTCTGGCATGCCAACTCTGTGTCGGGTCCTGAGCCAGAGGGACTGGGGACATGAAGATGAACAAGATGAGGAAGAGTTCTTGCCTCTCAAAGAGCTTAGCGCCTACTCAAGAAAATACACATGGTGACAAATAATTAGGATACATTCTAGTTCGTCACTCTGGATTTTTTCAATCTTCTTCTCCTTTATCTTCATACCACCCACTCCTACTCCCCTAAATCTTTGTCCTCAGCCCCTCTCACTGGATCCTCTTCCTCTGTTTGTCCCTTCAAAGTTGATGTTTCCCAAAGCTCCACCTTGACCCCTTTCTCTTAGTTGCCCTGCCTTGTCTCCCTGGGAAATATCCATTCTCAAGGCCTATACACCATCCATCACCAATGACCTCCAAGTCTAGAACTTCAAACCTAAATTTATCCTTGTAACCATATGTTCTTATTTCTTGCTGGATATTGTCCAGGCAATTTCAACTCAAATAAACCAGGACCAAATTTTTTACCTTCTGCCTCAAGCCTCTTTCTCCTCCTGGGTCCTTTGCTAACTTAATCACTTTTATATCCATCCAGTGGCCAACCTCAAAACACATTCCCAGTTCCTTATCCTTGCTCATCCACACCTCCTTTCCACCAACTAGTCTTCAACAGCTATTTTCTCTATCTCAAATCTATCTCAGTTTCTGTCTTGTCCTCACAACTAACTTCATGAAGGCCATGCTGTCAGCCCTCATCCCATCCCTTCAAGTCCATTGCAGTAGTCTTCTCACATAGCTCATGCCATCATTTCTTTCCACCTCTAAACCATGCTTATATTTTTGCCTGTTATCATTCTAAAAGATGCATTTAATCATCACTTTCCGATCAATCCAAATCCTTAGTGAGGCATGTAAGCCTGTGCTCTAGACCTGCACTGTCCAACATGGTAGCCATTTGTGTCCTGGGTGCTATAGTAACTGACACATAGTGGTCACTCACTTAGTCCTCGTTCTTTACCATAAAATTTACCCTTATTGGAAGGTTTAGCAGCAAGAAACTTTTCATACCTTGATATAAAAGCATAATAGCAAAAAACTAAAAATAGAACTACCACACCATCCAGCAATTCCACTCTTGGGTATATATCTGAGGAAAACAAAACACTAATTCAAAAAGATACATGCACCCCAATGTTCACAGCAGTTTTATTCATAATAGTCAAGATATGGAAGCAACCTCAGTGTTCATCAACAGATGAGTGGATAAAGAAGGTGTGGCACATGGGCGCACGCACACACGAACACCAGCCATAAAAATGAATGACGTTCTGCCATTTGCAACAACATGGATGCACCTAGAAGGTATTATGCTTAGTGAAATAAGTTAGACAAATACTGTATGTTATCACTTACATGTGGAATGTAAAACATAAAACAAGTGAATGTATATAGCAAAACAGAAATGGACTCACAGATACTGAGACAAACTAGTCAGGAAGGGGAAGGGAATGAGATGAGATAGGGGTAGGGAGTTAAGAGACACAAACTACTATGTATAAAATAAATAAGCTATAAGGATCTAGCATACAGTACAGGGAATACAGCCAACATTTTATAGTAACTTTAAATGGTGCATAATCTATAAAAATATTGAAACACTATGTTGAACACCTGAAACTAATGTAACATTGTAAATCAACCATATGTCGAAAAAAGCATAATGGGAAACTCAATCGTATGATCCTTCCTTTCAGGTTCTGATTCAAGCAGCTCTCTGAGAATAGACCCTTCCTCCCTCTGCTCACCCTCCCTTCCGAGATCAGACTCAGTTCTTGTCTTTTAGAACCACAGGGAGAGAGTCTGGCAAGAGACACTGTTGTACCAGCTGATTTAAATTGAAATGTTTTCCCCAGATAAATGCGTGCTAAATAATACACCAGCTCTCCAGCCAAAGGGAAGTGACAGGCGCTCTGTAAATAAAGGCACTTAGTTGCTGGTAAAGAGCTGTAAAGTGGTTCTGAGCTGATGTTTGCTGACCAGCAAGAAGCGGCTTCACCTGCTTTATGTAATTGTCACTGCAGTCTTGCCTGCTGTATATTAAAACTGCATCTCATAGACCCAACTGTCACATCGGATATACCATCCAGCACGGGGTATGCCACCTTTCTCTGTAATTGTTTTTGACAACCAGCCATCACATTTCAGATCTTTTCAGAAAGTATCTGGTCCAGAATCCCTAGGCTGGGCCAGTCCTGACCCCATGTGGGCTAGAACAGTGACACCAAAAGGGAATGTGAAAAGAGATGAGGGAAAATATGTTTTGCAAGTCTAGGAGAGCAAATAACACGCAGTGCCAAGGGTCCGAACACAAATCCCAGTGTTTTACCTCCTCAATGTTAAGACACATTTTCTTGTTTCATTTCACGTTAGAACAACTTGCCATAAGGTTGCGTGAATACTCTGGCCCAGGAGTATGCACATCTGTCCTGGGTCCACAGTTCTGTCCTGCTGTGTTCTGGAGAGACGGTACCATAGCTCTCAAGACAAAACAGAGGAATGGGTCTCATGAGGACTACAGAATGAAGAGTGATGCAACGTGGAGTGGCAGGGGCTAGGAATCTCTGTAGTTACCACTCAGGGGGAAGTTAGATTTGTTCCCCGAAATGAAAAGAGTAACAGGAAATCCACTTTGTACTCTTATCATTCCGATCGACTTAGAGCTTGGTCATGCCAAATGCCCAGATGAAGGGCAACAAAAGTATCTGAGGCCAGTGGACATTCCAGTGGGTCACAAGGGTTTCAAGGAGGGGGGAGCAACCTGGATTCTCAGCTCGTCTGTCTGACCCCATGGACTGGGATGAACCCAAGGAGTGGGCTGTACAGTGAGCACCCAGAGATGAACTTACAACACTCACTTATCAGGACGGAAGCGACGTCCCGTGTTGATGGCCAGCACTGGACCACTGCTTTTTGGAAGGTCAGAGTGTCACCACAGGGTAGTATTACAAACCAAGGACAAGAGAGGAGCAGACAGAATAAGAAAATGATGGGAAGTATAAACTCAGTGGGGCTATAGCTTTGACAGTCTCTCATTGAGAGCCAAACAGAATGCTTGCTGGCTACTGAGGGGTACATATTCCACTCCAATGTGAACCAGGAGTCTCTGAAAACCACCACTGGACATAGGGCACGTCCTCTGCCCCTTCTGGTGTGTGGGTGTCTGTGTACAAAATAAGAGCCCTTTTCTTTTTTTGCAGGAAAAAATGAGTTCCCTTTTCCTTTTTTCCTTCTCTCCCTCCAAGACCTACTTTTCTTGCTTATTCCTGGGTTAAAAGAAGTAAAGAAGGCTTTTAAGATTTGAGTGAGTATTTGAAGAGGGGAGGGGAAGCATTGTTTACCAGTTTGGCCATCAAATAGGATCTGAGAGGTTGGGATAAGGTTTAAGAGAGCTGGAAGGAACACCTATGTCAGATGCATACGTGATTATATTATATATTGAGATTCTAATCTAAAACCTTAAAAAATCATGATTATTTAATTGGGAGGAAATAGGAATGCTGGGGAAAGGAAGTCTTTTCCTGCCCCTCCACCCCCTATTTGGTTCGTTCTCCACCTGAAGGGAGCACTTCCCCTGTTCCTACTTCTTTCCATTCCGTCTGCTCGTTCCTGCCAGGAGAAGAGGGGCGTCTAATTAGGCTGGCCAGCATGTTCACTGGACGAGGTGTTGTTAGTGTGAAGATGTACTGTGCTACAGCACACGAGTCACCTGGGGATGCTGCTAGGATGCAGGGTCTGACCAGGTAGGTCTGGGTGTCATGAGAGTCTGCATTCCTAACATGGTCTCCAGGTGATGCCCATGCTGGGGTGTCGGTGGGAAGACACACAGTGAAGATCAACTACTTAGAGGCAGGAACCAAAAGCTAGCTTGCCTCTTCCCGCTCCGAGAAGGCCAGCTAACCGTCTCCTCACATCCTTTGTCACTCTGGCTCCCTGAGCAGGCCGTGCAGAGGGCAGGAAAGAGTTCAGGCTCTCTCTTAGGGCCATGGCACACTGCTCTGTCCTGCAGGCACGGCTGAGCAAATGGAGACCGAGATTTACATTTGGGGGAGAGGCAGAGGAGGGTGGAGCAGAGAGGTCAAAACCAAGCTTTAGGCTCTATCAGCCAGGGTTATGTCAAGAACAGAAGCTACTCTATTCTAGGTATGATGAAAATTAGAGGTTGACACCGCCATGGGAAGGGTTGGAGGAGCACAAGTCAAAGAGGCCACCGTTAGCCATTTCACGCGCAGCACCAAGGGGCAGGTTCTCCTGAACGTCACCAGAAGGGGCTGTGGCCCTCAGGACCCTCAGGGGAGCCCACAGCCCAGGCTCCACCTCCAGCAGCAAAGTCAGTGGTCCTCAAGGCTTCCCCGGAGAGCTGCTCTGAACCCCGCAGAGGCCTCCAAACATCACCACCTGCTTTTCTCTTCCACTTTCCACATCTCGCCCTAGTGCCCCTCTCTCTCTGACAGACTCCAGCCCAGAACCATGCAGGGAAGGGGCTTCTAGAAACTTTTGTTCCTGGCTTCACTGCAATGGCAAGGGGACCTTGGTGGTGATGTTGAATTGGCAAAAGATCACGTGGCACACAGGTCTGGGCTGTAGGATCGAGCTGAGCTCTAACATACCCGTAAGATGGCGCCTCGTAGCCCAGCGGCTAGAGTTCTCATGGGCTGCACGCCCTCTGTCTCTACTCCTGGAATGACAGCATTCAGGTCCCTGTCAGGCACCCGACGCCACCCATCCAGTAGGCCGCATGTGACAACGATCCTATAATTCACAGCAAGCCCACACCGAGGTGTTACTTGGTGGAAAATGCTTCACATCGCATCCTGCCAAGGCCCTGATTAGTGAGGTTGTTTGTTTCATGGTTTTTGCAGTGCGGCCTCTCTGAGACTCCTAGACAACATCTTTACTTGTAACCATCTGCCCAGGATCCCAGAGCAAATGACAGGGAACATCGGGGCAGAGCAGAGACGGCAGATGTGTGTCATTTAACACTGTCGTGTCTCCCATAGAGAATGCGTGGGCTGACAAGTGTCACCTTTCGCTAGATGACTTTTAGTGTCCATATAGTCCCCACTCTTGAGAGACCACTGCCCTTGGTCAGCCTATAACAACGCAAAGCTCAACACCCCCATGCAGCTACAACAATGGCAAAGCTTAACACAGGTCAATGGCAAAAATATATGCCCGGGAGAAACACTGGGAATTGTTCAGCCAGCATCATCTCAGTTCTCTGACATTTAACTGGCAACCCTGGTCATAAAGCCACTGTTTGGGAAGGCTGAGCGGGTGGCATTTAAAGGCTGGATTATTCTCAGGGAAGTCAGTGTATTGTGAGTGTGGGTGTTCGGGTCTCAAGCCCGCTTCCCGGGCTGGCAAGAGGCAGCAGATGCCCCTTTGGAAGCCATCACGGCCACGGCAGGTTTCACTACCAGGCAGGCTGATGTGAGCCTCTTTGAATTACCGAGTGAAGGATATCCCTCTTGCCAGCCCATCCCCCGTAGGCACAGCAGAGAAGTATTACAGGCTGTCCTTACCTTGGGAATTAGCCTGCAAGACCCCGATGCTGTCATCAAACTGCATAGATTTGATGTTGAGTGACGCCAAGATGCATTCCTTGTCCTGCAGCGAAGTATCATCAATATTATTCTGATTGGCTGACAGGATAACGCACATGTCACAGAGGTTGATGTTGACGGCCCTTAAATCAGCCCGACTTAATGGTGTACCCTTTGGCATAGAGGAAAGAGAAAAAAAAAAAGGGAGAAGCAAAAATGAGACTGAGGGACAAGAGGGAAAGAGGGGGAAAAAATAAAAACAAATTAAAGATTGAGCCGGAGCTTTGGGAAATTATTTAACAAGTATCTTTTTTATGCCTTGACATTAAGCTGGCCTAACTACATTCAAGGGAATAGGAGCTGTGTGCTAATCTAAAGGGTAGTTGGTGCTGATGGCAGCATTTTAGGCTTGCTCTCAATACTCAATCAAGCTATTACTAACTAGCGAGGGAAAGGAATAATGCCAGGGTTCTACATCTTATTCCTGCCTGGAAATTGTCTTGATTTAAGTAACTGTCCTGTGGCAACCTCTGGCTTTCAGAATGTAACGAGGGGGTGGGTTTCAATTGCCTGTTTATTTAACAGCAGGTCACTTCTGTCTCGGGCAAAAAGATAGCAGCTCCAACTAGAATTTCCAGGGCAGCCAAGGGGAAATAGCCAGGGAGCATGGTGTGATGAGGTGGGGCTGAATGTGGTGCTCAATTTGGAGGATGTGGGAGTGAGTAGAATTAATGTGCATCTTGCAAAGGGGAGATGGAAAGGGGTGAAGCTTCAAGTCATATAATTTTAGTGCATATTTTCAGCAAGAGAAAAACAAGGAAATCGCCTAATTGTCCAAGAACATAGGCATGGTTAAATATACCATCAGATATATACACAACGGAAGTCTATGCAGCAGGTAAAGGGATACCTCCGTGTAAGTATGGCCGTGGAAGAATGTCAAAGACAGAGGAGCAAGTGAAACAAACAAACAAAACCATGTTCTAGACAATTCGAAAAGTATGATTTCATTTAGGTAAAACGAAACCCACAAAATAGAACTATATATGTATGAATGTATTTATGAATGTATGTATACTCAGAAAGTTCAGGAAAAGTACACACTAAACTAATAACAGTAATTACCCCTGGGGAGGGGAATAAGATTGGGGGTGAAGGAAAAGTTTGTTTTTGACTTTATATACTTCTGTTTTGTTTGAATATTTTATAACAAGAATGTATTTGTATATTATTGGAGTAATTAAAAATAAATAAGCCAGTAAACAGATTTTTTCAAAAAAATCCCATAACAACAAAAAACAGTGGGGGGAAAAAAAAAGCAAAAACAAAACCAGATCAAGGAGGTAATGACATAGAGGCAGGGAATACAGCCACTGGTAAAACAGAAGGGTTAGGATTGGAGGAGAGGGCGTGACCCCCACACGTGCTGTGTCCTCAGAGGGGCCACGACAGAACTAACTAGGTCATCTCATGTCAGAGGGCCCCAGGCACATCATTTTGGAGTTCACGGCCAGCCACCAGCCTACTTGGTCCTTCAGCCTGAATCCAACTTCTGATTTGCCTTCACGGAGACCTGAGTCACCTTCAACTCACCAACCGTGTAGGGAGAGGGTCTGCCAATTGCCTATACCTCTGGATGTCTTCCTCTTGTTCTCCTTCCTGGAAAGGGGGCTTTGAGAAGATTGGACTTGGCTGCAGAGATCAAGGCCACCAGCCCCCTTTTATGACTCAGTGGCAGTCATGATTCTATTATTCTCAGCCTCCAAAATATCTCTGCAAAGTGCAATTATGGAGGAAGAGGCATTTAGTGCTACCGGGCTGGGAAGCTACCAGTTCCAGGCTCTGGAGCAGGGTCTTTTCAGAGAAGGAGGTCTTCCCTCTTTTCCTGGGGTCTTTTGGTACAAAATAAGTCTGACCAACTTCCTGAGTCATTTCCCCAATGCATAAGCCTCAATTGCCTACATCCATTTTCCTTTAATTTTCACCTTGCAGGGAATCCAGCAGTAATTGTGATATAAGACAATCCCTGTGCAGCTGTAGGCACATGATTTCAGAACTCAAGAAATACAAATGACATACATAGCACACCTTGTGTTGCTCTGGGCTGGTCCTATATGTGGGCCCCTGTTTAAACAATGAAATATGTGAAGACATAGCTGAAGGCCCATTTGGTATAAATATGCTGTGCCTGAGTGTGCTAAATTTTGGAGGGTTTGAAAAGGCCTTGCAAATAGGAGAACTCATTCATATAGATGCAGGCAGATGAGTGGTTGTGTACAAGGGCGTGTAGAAGGAAACACACACAACAAATATACACACATAGCAAACGTCACACTCCCACCCACTCAACACTACACAGTACACACCACGCACATACATGCACAGACTCCTGTATCCCAGAAGAATAATAAGCTCTTATCCCAGAAAAATATTATGGTCTTTACAAAATACATTCAGACGCCAGTCCATTGTTCCCAAGGACCATGTAGAAGAGTACATTTAGGAAAATAACCATGGGAATATGAAATCACATCTATTATGTTTCTGAAATTAATAAGGTATATCTCTGTTGATGCTCTTCTATGTACATGACTATTTGTTTTTCTGCAGGTGACTGTTCTTAACCACACATATTCATTAAGTCTGTGAGTTTGGGGCCCAGGCTTCAAAACATAACTGTCTATATTTTTCTTGTTTCTTTTATATCTGAGTGTCCATTGTGCCAGGCATACGTTAGGACACATGGTAGCTACCAATGGGCATTACTTGTGGATAGATTCTTATGTCTTCCTTACTGAATTATATCAGTTGACTCTTCTTTTTCCATTTCTGAGGTTCTAGAAGCTGATAATAGAAATAGCGAATTTCAGCTCTGAAAGTGGGAAAAAATCGACACTTCTTGAAATATAGAATCAAATTTGTCTTCCTCAGTTTTAAGGATGTGAACTTCCAAGAAAAATGTTTGGAGGATAAGTGATATTTGCATGGATTTGTGACCTGGAGAACTATATCAAAGGTTAAAATATACACGCTCTACAAATATTTGAAAGCTTATAGAAGATATATTGATTAACGATTAGGAAGTAGTTAGTTATGTGACTCCCAGATCACGTATCTCGTGCCCTCACATTAAATTCTGGAGTCCCAAAATGTCCCTTTAAGATTGAGGTCCTAGTGCTTTGTAATCAAGAACATCACACGTATACACGTGCACACGTGTACACACGCAGTCTCATGAAAACATTACTGGGCTTCTACACAACTGGGAGGGAGGGAGCAGTTGGCCCACAGAAGGGGTTGGCCTTTTGTACAACAGAAATAAAGAACTCTGTTAAATACATTTCGTTAAAAACAGACCATGGTGAAATAAGATTTCTCCAAGCATTCATAATGTCATAAACAAACAGATATAAATACTTCCATATGTAAATTCTGCTATAAGCATTATGATATTGCAAGGCACTGGGTTTGGGTAGGCAAGAGAGAGAGTGTTTAGACATAGATATGGTTCATACATTTGATACAAGCTAAACTCCTTGCCTAGCGAGCAACTGAACTTGGCTGCAAATTCCTTTTAATAAGGTCTCCCAGGGTTTGGATACTCCTAGACAGAGCGTAGGGGAAGGGCTGAGTCCTCAGGCCCATAACCAGATGAAGAAGCAGAGGCATGATCAAAGCTACAACCGCTCTATCCATCTGGGATTTTTCTTTTGTGAATGAAAAGAAGAAAAAAAGGCACTGATAATGTGACCTTGGACTTACAGGCAATATGGACACTTTGGGGAAGTTGTGAAGCGTCTCCCATTCCCGCTTGAGGTACTCGATGGAACCCACAAACACGATGTGCTTGAGCTCATGGTAGTGAAAGTTGCTGGCACGCAGCGGCATCACCAGGTTCCGGAGGCCAATCAGGGCTGAACTGACATCCCCAAAGATGCAGACCACCACGTGGCCACTCAGGACGGTCATGGCGGCTTCACTTCGAGTCTGCCGAAGGGAGAGGGCACAAGCGTTGGAGGGAAGACCTCATGGGGTTGTAGAAAGGACCAAAAAAATCATCTGTGTAAAATACCTAGTAAACAATTGCTGAGTGCTTACTATGTGCTATTATCTTTTAATTTCTTCAAGGTTATGTACATGCCATATACGTCTATAATTCGAGTCTCTGTGTATAAATTATATTGATGTCGTAAATATATGCAAACATATATGCACACGTATCACTACCTTCTCTGAGAAAAGATTTAAGGAAGATATGCCATACATATATATGAGCAGGAGACCTTTCGGGGGGAAATAAGAGGGAATAGTAGTATTTATGTCATTTGGAAAAGGAAGTCTTAGTTTCTCGGAGATTGTTGATAAAATGAGCTGCCTTGTAGACCTCTGTCGCTGAGACGATGATAAAACAGACACATGCCGGCCTCGGCTTGAGAAATGAGTTTCGAAATCTACACTCATCAATGGGACCTCACAGGACATCATAGCATCAGTAGAGAGAACATGATATCCTGAGCCGGGGTGGGCAAACTATGGCCCACAGGCCAAATCTGGTCCACCGGCTGCTTTTCTATGGCCAGTGAGCTCAGGTTGGTTTTTATGTTTGAAAATGGTTGGAAAAAAATCAAAAGAAGAATAGTTCATAATATGTGAAAATTATGTTAAATTCAAATGCCAACAAAGTTTTATTGCGACACAGCCAGTCTTATTCATTTAAGTATTGCCTATGGCTGCTTTTACATTACAAAAGCAGAGGTGAGTAGTTGTGACAGAGACTGTGTGGCCAGCAAAGCCTAAATTACTTATTACATGACCCTTTACAGAGAGAGTCTGCTGACCACTGTCCACTGCTGCCTTGGGGTTTCCAGGGACATGACTGGAGTGGCCACCTGTGTAAGTTGTCAGAGGAAGACTCCCAAACAGCCACTAAAAGGACCAGAACAGCAAGGGCAACAAACCCATGTCTTCCCCCAACTCTAGGCCTGCATTTACAAAGGAGACGAAAGAATAAATTACCCCAGTTAGTGCTTCCCAGGAAATGGAAATGGTTAGCCAGCCCTGGCCCCTCTGCTCACTGTGTCTGTGCAGAGAGCAACACAGGAGGCCAGTAGTGGGTCTTTCTCTGCCTCTCTTTCTGGTCCGATGCCTCCCACCTTGCCTTTCTTCCTCCCTGTCCACCCACTGCATGTCTGGATGGCCCCATGTGGCTTACAATGCTTTTGGGGAGGCATATTAATATCCACTGCACATATCAAACTCTGCTCGATTTAATCCCTAGAATTGACCGGTGTATTGATTGTTTAAATGCCAATATTGCAATTCACGACAATGTCAGGGTTATTACAGTAACCCCCAAGGAGAGGAAGAAGCTAGCTTTCACTCCCTGATCGTTAGAATAAAGCAGGGGCTGTCACCATTATTGGTTTCTCTCCGCAACAGTACAGGGACATCTAAGACACAGGCCATAAAAAATATCTTATACATGGTGACCAAGGAGGAGCCACTAGGGAGTCACACCCCACACCACTGCTTCACGGGTGATGCCTGGAGTTAGTTATCACGGCTGCATGGAAGTGTGCGTGCCTAGGGACCGCCAGCAGAGGGTCAACCAGTCTGTAACATGCTGTGATGAGACGCCTGATGAATTTTATTTGACCAGGTCATCTGGGAGGCTCGCTCCCTTCAGCTAGTCTGAGGAATACAAGCCGGGTCCAGAATAGGGGCTGGAAATCTAGAATAGGGAGGTAGGGAAGGCACTGGTTAGCACAGTGGCCGAGGCACAGGTGCTGACCCCAGGAGCTTAGATCTGGGGACCAACACACTGTTCCTTAGAATAGCCACAGCAATATCGCCTGGAGAAACTGGTAAAGATCCCAGTTCCTGGGATCCAGCCCTGGGGAGACTGATGCTGCCAGGTTTACGACACAACGGAGAAACTACTCATGTGTGTATCTTGTGTTTCCTACACATCCTTCAAGGCCTAATCCAAGTGGGGCCTTAATGGCCCTAAACCCCTTCCAAGCGCAACTTGTTTGTATCTAATAAGACTTCCCTGGCCACGTAAACACATACTAAATTCAAACAGCACTTTGTGCCTTTCAGCGCTTAGCTTTAAATATATTGTTTCATGATACATTTATATCTTCTAACTAGATGGTCACTTCCTCAAAATTATGGCCATCTCAGATTTTCTAACCTCCAAAGCAGTTAGTGTCCTGTGCCCAGAAAGTATCTTCGTGCAGCTGGCTCTTCCAAGCATCTTCATCTCTGTGCAGGGTTAATTTAGGGAGGGCTTCTTGGACCACGCTGTCTAAACAGCACCTCCCGGTCCCTTTCTAGCCCATGAGCCCACTTCATTTTCTTCATAGCATTTTATCAATATGTAAACTGTCATTACGTTCACTGTCTGCCTGGAGATCTGGGCTTTGTTCCCACTAGAATACAAGCTCCATGAGCCCAGTCATTGTCAGGGGTTGTACCCCCAGCACCAAGAACAGTGCCTAACATGTAATAGGTTTGTTATAAATGTTTTGCTAAATGATGTTATTTTTCGGATGAGGGAAGTAGCAAGTCGCCTCACTAAACTCTTTGATGCCTGTAGGGGCTTTGAATGTCAGTTAGCCACGCACTCCTCAGGATTATCTAGACAAGCCATTAAAACCTTGGATCCCAAAATGCCAACCTAGCCTTTCACCTAGCCTACCCCAGGTGGGTAACACTAGGATGAGTTTCCATCCCCAGAGCAAAAGTCGGGCGGATACATCAGAATGTGAACATGGAGCAGCTCTGTGATGAGAATCATTTGCATTCCTTGGACAAGGGCTGTTTCCTGAGAATTCTGACTTTCTGTGCTTTTGTCTACAACTTTCATACCTCCCGGACAGCCTCCAGCACAAAGCTGTATATTGGTTCTTAATGCTCGATTATAATTATATAATGTATGTAATTATATTATATTATATTATATTATATTATATTATATTATATTAATGCTTGATTATAATTAAATTGAGAACACACACACACACATTCAGATAAAATACAGGGAAAAATCTAGTGGATTAGAGCACAAAGCCATTCTGAGGAACTGGCACAGTCCTTTCTTAGGAAGGGTGGCTATGACATCAGAAATGATAGGACTTTCCTGGCTGACATAAAGGAGCGGGCCACAGCAAGCTAGGGATTAGAAAGCACGAGGGAGAAAGAACCTTTCTATCTGACCTTCCTGATTATTAATCCATTTTTCATGGATTAGCAAGACAATAAATGGGTAGGAAAGCCGATGTAAGCATTAAAACCTAAAGCTGTTAATCGGACAAGTCTGAAGAGTAGAATGGATTGTTATCTATGCTAACATTCCTGAGACAGACCAGAAGAAGCCCACTGCTGCTACTGAGATGAGTCAACCAGGAAATGAGGTTCTGAGCCCCAGCCTTCCTGAGGTGGACCACAAGGTCACCCTTGTGATCCACCTATATCAGCAAATGGGATTTGCCTGCCTATATCGTGTGCTACACAGGCTCCCTTTGTGCTATGCAAATCTATTATTTAGAAGGATAGAAGACACTTATAAGCAAACGGCAATACAGGTAGCATTCAGATTTCTTCATGGCATTTAATATATAACAATAATAGAATAGATTAGTTTATAGAATCCTGTAAACTTATTAAAACCTATGGGTTTTAATCTTCACTACAATCCTATGAGTTAAGGTCATTCTCATTCCATCTTCCTACACATAAGAGATGAAGCGCAAAGAGCTCAAGTGACTCATCCAAGGCACACAGCTAAAGGCACAGACAGGCTCTGGCCCCAGAGCCATGTCCACAGGAGTTATGGTACATACTGCTTCCCAGGATGCTTTTCACACCCTATGGTAATGAGCCAACACACATTCAGACGAAAATGCTACTGTCAGGTCATGTTCTGATGAGAATTCTAGCTGTTTCAATATATATCATGAATATTAATTAACAAAAGTCATCAGGCCCAGGGACTGTCACCCCACCATCCAGTTAGGAACACCTCAGTCCCAGCAGACATGATTTGGGGCAGCAGCAGACGGCACTGATTCTGCAATCTGTCACTCACCAGGATGACTTTCTCTATCTCCTTGGGTGCACACCAGTGAAACATCCCAGTAGAGTCGTACTTCTTCACGTTGGAGTCCATGTTGTCAATCTGATCATTGCCAGGAATTAACAAGGGGTCATGCCTGGGGAGAAAAGGACAGGAAAACCTAAGTGGAAGATATGATAAATTATAAATGGAAAGTGCCCCCTGAGTTACATCTCACAGGAGATGAAAGATGCGGAGGAAGTGGTTGTCGCTGAAGGCCATTCTTCTGCTTGCAGAACCCAGCCTTTGAAAGATCACTGCCCCAAACCACCACCACCTCCTGGATGTGCAGGTGACCTGTGTCAGGTAGTAATTCTGCCTTTCTCTCCCATTCCCCTTTTCCTAAAATGGACTTCACATCATTTTGTGGATTTCGTCTTCTTTCTTACGGATGTCTCGCTCCTTCCATTCTCATTTTACCAGCTATCCAGTCTCTCCAGGACACACACACACGCACACACACCAAAGGGCTGTTATTAGCGTTGGCAATGAAGAGGAAGGAACAGGAACAGAGCCTCATGCTGACTGACTGGCATGAGGATGGAAAGCCAATTACTCGCTCTTTCTGACTACAACTTCTGACGTGATGCTCTTCGCAGTAAAAGCTTTAACAGGCTGCGCTTTAAATATTTTAGCAATTTGCCCAATCAGATTTTGCTCTCCCCGGCTGAAGCCCTTTAAAGATTCAGCAGTATGTCACTTCAGAGCAGATTAACTACCAAATGCCCACATCTGGAATACATGATTTCAATACTAAACAACACCCTCTCTCCTTGCCTTGACAACTGTATTTGCACTAACTGTCCAGTGACGCTCTCTCCCACCCCCACCTTCACCTCCCAACTGCCACTCTTTAGATGAGGGCCTCCAGCTCAGAGGCATCTTAATAAACTTGTCTTGAATTCTCAGAGCTACATTCACCCGCTCTTGCCTTGCTTACTGGTGGAAAAGAAAAGGCCTCTGTGGAGGCCTCCCCTCCAGTGGGCTGGCAGAGCCTTACCGACAACTGTAAGAATTACAATAGAATCAGGCAGCTCTAACAAGCTTACCGCATAAGAAATTTAATCCTGCATCTTGGCGTATATCCATTGTCTAGACTCTATCTCTGATAGAGACTCTGTACCTCCGTTTTGAGGGAGGTATTTGGGTTTCTACAACAATGACCACATAAAATTAGGACAATATCCCAGGCATCGTTAGCTATCTGTGCAGTGGAGTTATTTTCCCTGAATAATCTTGTCAATTGGAGACAGAAAATACAAATAAGTTGAAATTCCAAAAATTTATTGTAAAGTGATTGATTTTACCTTTTAAATCACCGATTTCAAGAATTAAAGAGTGAACTTTATTTAGTTCTTAGTATTTCCTCCTTTGAAATTTACCTGATACTTCTCATTTATATGTTCAGAACACAGACAGTGGGACAGCAATGCCTCCTACGTGGTTGAGAGACCTAGAGTTAAGCGTTCAGGATCTCTACCTTGGCCCTCCTAACAGGCCTCCCAATCCCACTTAAGATAGGAAGACTCAGTGCATTTACTTATTCTCGAGAATTTTCTTTTAGGCTATACCAAATGACAAATATCATGTGAGGCAATCGTGCAAAGTTATCTTCAGTGAACACACTAGATTACTACAGGAACTGTCACATCTGATCTTAAACAGGAGAAGAACAATCAGCTCGGAATAACATCTCAGTAGCTGGGTTGTTGGAAAGTCTGGAGGTGTTGTAAACCAGCAGGTCACCTTTCAAATGCTGAGCTCAGTCAAAAATGCTAAAATAAAAAGGCAGTTGCTGATAAGAATGGGTCACAAATCAGGGCAAGAGCAAATCTGAATATTTTTGTCCTCTTTAAGGACAATCTTTAAGAGTTCTATAGGTAGCCACTACCCACCTAAAAGAAGAGGTCTGAGAAAATGAACAGAATGGACTCTTTCTTCCCAGCCCTAGAAGAATGTATTTTAGTTGGAAGAGGATCTTAATAAATTTGCCCCAAAGATACAGAGCCTGGTTGTTTATTGGTTGGAGAGGAAGTATTATCTCAGGGAGGTCTGAGACCTGCCCCCAATGTATTCAGGATTTATATTCATATAATGTTAGCAAGCAAGCAAATGATGTAGCCAGCTGGCCAAAATTCCTTTCAGAAAATATGTGCCTTGAGAGACAGGAGACACATTTTGATTCCCTATCTTTCTGGGAAGCAATCAGCCCTTGGTTACACTCATCTTAGAAAAGTAAATAAACAAGCCTGATGATCAATTGCCCCTCCACGGAAAGGAAAAAAGACAGCTTTTTAATGTCAAGCCTTATTAACTAGGGTGGGAATTTGGGTACACCAGGTATTATTTGACACTAGGGCTGCAAGCCAGGATTTGCATTGGAACATCTAGAAGCATCGGGGAAGTCTTAGTGGTAAGCTGCACTGCACTCTGTACTTCCTGCAAGCCTCTCAGACAGCCCCGGCTCATTTAAATATAAGTCATCCAGGATGTTCCTAAAAGAGGCTGCTCTGAAGACAGTCAAAAATCTCCCTGAACAGAGATATTTCCTTTTCTGACCAGCCATGGTACCTGAAATTTGAACTCTGGTTTCTTGAATCAGCAAAGCAACCCATAAACGTGAATCCCCTCTTCTGTGCCAGGAATGGAAGACACCGTAATGATGAAGGCACAGTCCCAAGTCAAAGAGAGGGTTATAATACAGCGAACGAGAGAGAAAGTGTCCATAGATGGTTGTGATATACTGTGGTAAGTGTTATAGCAAAGTGAACATACAAGGCGGTCTGAGAACACCAAGAAAGCTGCCAATTGCCTGGTATTTGAGTAACACCAAGGAAGGCTTCGCAAAGAAGGTAACATTTGATCTGAGCCCTGAAAGATGAGGAATCTCAACATATTTTAGTCATGATCCACTAGGAGCCACTTAGAGGACTGAGGCCCAAAAGAAAGGAGCCAAACAAAGGCACCCAAAACCAGAGCTGAGGATGCTGTACTGCCTGACGTGAGGTACAGAAGACTCAGGCCAGACACACGAGCTGCCCTCAGATGTCCAATGGGAGTCACGTGGAAGAGATGGACTCAACAGATGGAGTATGGCTGATGGAGCTCAAACTAGGGATTTATATAGAGCCAAACTCGAGTTTCCAGAAAGGAAGGATGTTACACAAATGGAAGGAAGGATTTTTAAAAATGATAGGAGTTGTTTCCCAAGGCAGTGGATTTCTCATCAGTGAGACATTCCCGAGGGGCTGTGGATATAGAAGGGATTTCATTATATTCCAATAAATGTTGGGTGAGCCTAGAAGACCTTTAAGATCAGAAGCACTGTTCTCTCAGTGAACAAGAGGTGAATGGAAGGGTTTTGGAAATATTGAACCACTGTTGGGTATCAAAAGGCTGGAGGGCATGAAGTAAGGATAGAAAAGTTGTTTTAGGAGCAAAGATGGGAGATAAGAAGCATTGAAGACTGATTATTCGAACTGCTCCTCACTAACTAGATTCACCAGATGTCTGGGAGGAAGCCTGGAACGTGATGCATTCCAGCATGAGAGTCTGTAACTACTTTGGGCCAGACAGGATACATTTCTTTGCCATGTCTGTTCCTGTAGCAGTGCAAATGCCAGAGGCTGGCTTAGGCTACTGAGAGGTCTCTAATATAGGTGAAGAGTAAAGAGTCACTTGTCTACAGGAACTTCTGCTTCTAAATTGGACTTTATATTAATAGGAGAAAGTCCAAGCATTTACCACTGAGCTTTGGTCAAGGGAGGCCCAGGAGAAGAATCAGGCAGTTTGTTGTAAGCAGAAAGGAGGACCATCAGAAACCTCCCTGAACAGAGCATCCCAACGTTATCAGTTTCCAAAACGACAAAGAGAATCACTTTCACAAGCACTCGGACAGCTTCTTAAAGACTTAGTTGGAACGGAGGCCCAATATTAGATATTGCCTTTCACATCTTAACTATTTTATATATTTCCTCAACTCACAAAGTAATCCGAACTCCCCACAAATGGACCATAATTAATTCAAGGCTCATTTGTCACTTACCACTTAGCCAACGTACACGCCCTATTTTAGAGTGAAATTACGAGGTGAGGTATATCTGCTGTGTCGTTGTCATGGCCTGAATTGTACACCCCCCACAAAATCCGTATGCTGTAGTCCTAAATCCTAGTATCTCAGACTGTAAGTGTATGTTGAGATATGGTCTTTGAAGAGGTAATTCAGTTAAAATGAGGTCATTAGGGTAGGCCCTAATCCAATATGACTGTTGTCATAAGAAGAGAAAAGTTGTGCACAGACATGTGCAGAGGGAAGATGATGTGAAGTCACGGGGAGAAGACAGCCATCTACCAGCCAAGGAGAGAGGCCTGAAATAGACCCTTCCTTCATGGCATCAGAAGGAACTAATGCTGCCAACAACTTGATCTTGGACTTCCAACCTCCAGAACTGTGAGAAAATAAATTTCTGTTGCTTAAGACACTTAGTCTGTGTGGTACTTTGTTATGGCAGCCTGAGCAAACTAATATAATAGGGCACCTTGAAAAAAAAATGGGCACAATGTGCCAGATGTCACTCTACTCATGACACTTTAGGGCTATCCTTCTTGCACTTTAGGGCTCAGCTGTTCATTTAAAGGAGAAAAGCATCCTGCCTTCAGTTTAGGAATACACGGAAACATGCCAGAAATACACAGTATCTTCATGAAAGAGTTTGGGCCCCATATATATACAATTAGATCTTCTCTTCCTGGGAGGGAACTTCTCCCTGGTCTTGAACTTATACTTTCATTTGAGGATCAATACCTATGACAGTCCAAGCCAAAGAAATGAAGAAACCTGGACACTAGCCAGTTAGTTTGTTCAGTGGAGCCAAGAGAGCTGATCTCCCAAGGAAGTGTTTGGAAGTGGATACCACGGAGGACAGAAAGCCACCTCTTTCTTTAGTGGTTAAGTATATTGGCTCCAGAGCGAAGATGTCTGTCTTTGAGTTTTGGCTCATCTACTACTTGCTACTTTGTGCCTTGACTCAGTTTCTTCATCTGTAAAATGGGAGTGTTAAACATCATTGTTAACTAACAGATTCAATTTGAGCATCACCGGAGTAAAGCCACAGGATGCACTCAGCAGAGAACTTGACACAGAGCAGGCCCTCAAAAAATGGTAACTATTATTATTACCATCACTTTGCTTGGAACTCACTCATATCTTTGTAGCTCTTACAATGGTGCAAGGAGACAGGAAAGAGAGAGTGGTTCAATAATAAAGATGTGGAGTTCTCCCACTGTTATTTCAACTACTATTCTACGACCTCTGTTGCTACTAAGATGAACAGCCAGTCTCTCATACGGAGTGAAGTGAGCCAGAAAGAGAAGAACAAATGTCATATATTAATGCATATATGTGGAATCTAGAAAAATGGTACAGAGGAACATATTTTCAGGGCAGGAATAGAAATGCAGATGTAGAGAACGGACGTGTGGACATGGGGTGAGGGCGAAGGGGAGAGTGGGATGAACTGGGAGATTAGGTTTGACATAAATATACAACCAACTATAAAATAGATAGCTAGAGGGAACCTGCTGTATAGCACAGCTCGGTGCTCTGTGATGACCTAGATAGGTGGGATGTGGGGCGGGAGGGAGGTACAAGAGGGAGGGAATATGTGTATACACATAGCTGATGCGCTTTACTGTGCAGCAGAAACTAACACAACGTTGTAAAGCAATTATACTCCAACAACAACAAAATAAGATGAATAGCCACCATGGGTTGAGCTCCTACAAATATTGCTGCGCTAAAACTTTCACCTATGTTTAACAATTTACTCACCACAATGACACAGGATGCTACTGTTATTATCCCTATTGGTGTGGATGGGAAACAGAGTGGGTAAGTCACGTGGCTAAGATAGCACACCTGGTGGGAAGAGAACAAGGCTCTGCCCAGAGAGGTCTCCTTAACTGGAAGTCAGTGCTGCTTGGCCCCCATCTTGCTGCCTCCCCCTTGCAGGGGGCAGCTGGATGGTGCTCCGTCCCTGCTGCAGTGCCCAGAGCCACAGTGCTCTATGTTGCAAAGAGGGGAAGAGCAGCATGGCGGGCATTTATGAAATGCACAGCTGGTGCGAATAATCAGTAGAAAATTTCGCCATGAGCTAGGACAATGTGCTAAGGACAGCCTCAATAATCAATTAAGGCTGGGTGAGCTTTTGTCCCAATCTCTGAAGACTCCATTTAGGAATACCCACATTTTTTTTAAGAACCGAGGAGCCCCAGCGAGTTAAATGTTTCATAGCTATGCTTCTTGAATCTCAGCTCACACCTCCAAAGTCCACAGCTAGAAATTAAGCATGCCTGACTTCAAAAAAAGAATAAAAGATCATCATTTTGAGGGTTTGCAGAGCAAGGAATGACACTTGCCATCAATTAATCTCAGGAAGTGAACTAAATGCCCAGCCTCAGCAGACACACAAAAAGCTTGCCTTGAAGACAACAGCTGAAAGCAAAACCACAAGTCCCTTTCCTAGCAAACCTGCTGTGAGGAAGCTGGCATTATATTTTAAAGAGCACAGTTCCTCTTAGAGGAAAATCTGAGTTTTTTCTGTGGCGGTGGAGTCAATGCTGGACTTCAGAAATTTACCTTAAAGGACAAGTAACCAAACCAAACTAAACAAACAAATGAAAGGTATGAAAGAGGAAAGTTACCAAATGGTTTTAAAATTGCACCCTTTCCCTTGCTTGAGTTTCAGGACCTCGATAAGGTCTTTTCCATCATTACAAGCGTCCCATCTAGACTGAGGCCAGCCCTGCAGTGGTCTCCCTGGGAAATGGGAGGCTTGATAAAATTGAACAATTTTTCATGCCTCTGCTGGCCTTTCATCCTGGTAGCAAAGACTGATTTTACTGAGTATCTACTATGTCAGGCACCATAGTAAGGGTATCAGGACATTTCTGAAGCCTCGTGGTTTGCTTCAAAGGTTCCTCCTGAGCTGTCTTCCTCCATGACCTCAGGGACAGATGTGGCTTTCCTTTCCTAGGAGCTCTTACAGAAGTGAGATGCTCTTTCAGAGGATAGTTTGCACAGCTATCGTATCCATTAGTTGGTGATCTTCAGGGCAGGGAACTCCTATTTTACGCTTCCACACATTTCCAAAACTGAGCAGAGGGCCTGGTAAACAACCAACTACCAAGAGAAGCTGATGAGTGATCTCTGATCATCTCAAACCATTCAACAGAGACTCCCCAGACCTTCTATGCAGATCAGAAAAATGTCCAGAGAGAGCCCCTTCACCTTTGATATCTCACAATTTGTTTGGGGAACAGTCAAGGCTCTTGTATTGTTTTTCACTTTACAGGGACAGTATTTGGAAGAGGGCATAGTGATCAGAAGGAGACTCTGTAATATGTCTCTAACCACTCAGGCTACCTGGAATGTGCCCAGAGCTGGCTGCTGTAACCGATCAGCAGAAAGCACTCAGGTCTGATGTCCAATGATGGTCAACATAGTTGTTCTTAATTAGGCAACTATTTAGTGCTCCAACGTCAGGTCTGAACATTTCTGTGAGAAGGGTTCCCAACACGTGAAGCTCCTTCCACTGCTCCGATTCCTGAAAGCAGTGGTTCTCAAAGCGTGGCCCCACACCAGCTGCCTCAGTGTCACCTGGGAGCTTGAGAGAAATGCAATCCTCCAGCCCAGGCCAGACCTACTGAATCAAGCTGTGTTTCAACAAAATGCTCTAGATGCTTCTGATGCATGCTGAAGTTTGAGGATCATTGCTGTAAAGTTTTGCCCAGATGGAGAGGCTTTGTGGCTTGAATCAATCCTACCAAAGTCAGCAACCTTCGGCAATATACACACTGGAAGGCTATGGTTCTATTCCACGAGGACAGGACGAGGGTGAGACCAATGAGGTGCCTCGGTGCAAAGATGAAGGAGGCACCTCACAGGCCCCACTATAGTCCTGGCCCTGCTGTTCAAACGAATGCAGGTCTGGTGACAAAAGCAGGTCGCCTGCTCTGATGCTGTCTCTGTGATTCTCTGGAACTTGGGTTGTGTCAACCCTTGATATGGATTCCTAACCCGGATGCCACGTAAATGACGTGCTCTTGCTGATCTTTATCTCCAAGAGTTAATCAGCAAATAAACAAGCACAAAAAAGCAAATGAAATATTTGTTCTCATCAAGTGCAACGCTTATAATTCACTTGTCTACCTTCCTTGCTTCCCATCGCTTCTTCCACTCTACAGAAGACCATGTGGCGGGTAGTAACTAAGTTCTTCAGTGCAGCAGTCAGGAGCAGCAGGTCACATGCATGGGTCTCTGGCTGCACTGGCCACTGGCGCAGGTCTCAGGTGCACATCTCAAAAGGGCCCATACTTGTGTTTTCAGCACCATAAATGGTTCTGACTCAATGGATCTGCTTCATTCTTGGGTGCATTTCATTTCCGGGTGAATTCTATTTCCAGCTATGTTGCAAGGATCCTGACTTTGGGATTCTGGCTCCTGCCTTAACTCATCCTTCACCGCGGCCCCCACCACCCTGTGTGATGGTCATCTCTCCTGAGACAAGGCTGCCCCTACCCCCGCCCCGGCATCCCACCAGATGGCCATCCTCAGAGCCACCTTGAGAAAACCTTCGGGCCACACTGGCCAAACTTTCCATGTCTCTCTACTTGCATTTTTTTTTTTTCTGCCCAACAAGTAAACAATCAGGAACTGCGGCTCTCTAGTATGTCATCTCTTACTCGGCAGCCACCATCCTCAGAGGAATAAGGAAATTACTGCCTTTATGTTTGGGAGACAAGCCGGGGAAGTTAACATGTTCTTCAGTCCTGGAGGAGAGCGGACAAGATGCTCTTGAAACGAGGGGACAGGATAATGACCCTCTGCTGTGCAGGCCGTGTGCCCAGGGACCTGTGTCAAATCTACCCAAGCTCTGGGATGAGGAGACCCACCATTTCTTTCTTCTCCAGTCCCATGGGGGCCTGTCATTTGCTATCTGTTGGTGCACTAAGAGGTGAATTTACTTAGCGAAGCTGTCTCAGCCTTCCTTCTTCATTCTGCCCAGTGGAAGGAATTGTGAGAGTGGCATTCTGTCCCCAGCTCTGAGTGGGCTCGGGCCACTTTGCCATTTTCTATTACTACAACCTTTCAAGCTGGCAGTCCTAACAAAAAGACCCCATGAGAAGGAGGAGCCAAAAGGGAGGGGTTGGGACTTAACAAGCAGATGAGTTTATTTCACTTAATGATCAGTTAGTGCCCAAAAGGATAATGTGTTTTCCTCCAATCATATTTCCACTCTCATTCAGAAAACAAATATCTAATGTTTCCTGGGTCCTATGACATGAAGCTCCTTTCACGGTGTTCAATTTCTGTCTTTGGTGTTGTCAGTTACCCCCACTAGCCTGGCTGGGGGCTATCTCTTTGTGTAAAGTGTCCACCCGACACATCCTGGATTGTACATCCTCATAGCTTGTGGCATCTTACAACAAGTCCCCTAGCACCTGAGGGAAGAGGTGTAACTGTCATTATGTCAGGAATGCTGTGTGTCCTTCTTGGGAAGACTCTTTAGCCCATGTCTGATCCACTGTTCTACAGCAGACCGTGAGTGGTTTGGTACCCAAAGGACCTTGGCAGAGCACAGAGTGGCGGGCAGCTGTCTTGTCACACCTCTTAATTTATGCACCATGTGAATCCAGAAGGCCCTGATGGAGGGTTCTAAACCCTTCCTCATACTGTCATCAGTGGTGCTCTGAAAACACAAGTTAGGGCACTGCCTCCTCTAAAACCAGCAAGGTTTTGGCCTATGACAGGAAAGGCCTTCATGCTTGCGTACCAGATCCCTCTCATAGTTTCAACTCCAGTTGTACAACTCTATGAACCCCTTTCTCCAGCCACATCAAGCCACTGAGCACTTCCCTATTCCCTCCATCGAGCAGAACAATGAAGCAGTTAATAACACAGGTGTGGAAACTAAATCATCTGGGTTCAAATCTTCCCAATTTGGTAAGACTTTTAGATTTAATATTCTTTACATCTCTGTGACTCAATTTCCTTCTCTGCAAAATGGATGAGAGAGCAGTCCCTCCTCATGGAGCTGTGGTTAGGATTCCATGAATTAACCGGCGTAACGCTCTTAGGACGATGCCCGGAACCTGGTAAGTAATGAACAAGGGTGAGTAATGCTCTTAGTCGAGAATTCTCCTCACCATCTGGGGCTAAGTTGAATGAAACCTCCTTCATAATCCAGGCTCAGCCTTGCAAACCGGAGGTAATGAGGGCTCCCTCTGCTCTCATAGTCTCTGCTGGTAGGTCTCTACACTGTCCTTATTCTATTTTGCTGTATACACTTGTCTGTCTCCCACATGAAACCCTAAGCATTTTGAAGACATGTTATCCATGTAATTTGAAGGCTGTAGTCCATCTTACTTTATGCCCCTCAAAGACCTTCCACAACATCTTGAGGATGGCAGGCTCTCTCTAAACATTTCCCAGATAAGAATTAATCTGAGAAAAGAAATAGAAGCAAGCAGCTGAAATGCATAATCTTTTGAGCTGTATTTCAGGACAGACTGTGGGAGCCCAGGCATCTTCCTCATACCATCTACTCACTGAAGACATATTCTTAGCAGCCAAAAAGTATCTGTGAAGCTAAGAAAGGTGGTTGTGAAAGGAACCAAATGTGATAGTAGCTGGGGCCGGGATTTGGGAATCCAAGACTCTCCTTCAACTGGAGTCAAAATGGTGTCCAATGAACTTCTTTTTTCCTAGAGAGTTTTTCTGGACGGATTTCATTGGACAGTCAGTGGAATCTGTTAGAAGCCCCCAAAATAAGAAGTTTGACTTACTTATTTACAAAGTTCCTGCCCTCTAGGGTCTTACATCTGAAGGAAGACACAGCTTCCCTTACAGGGCACAATGCACTGAGTAGGGAGAATTGGGCAACAGGTGCTTGGCGAATTTAGAAGAAAACTAGGAGAGGCTCCTTAAATAATTCCCTGTTAAGAGACCAACAGGGAGATGAATACCAGGGCCCTGGTCACCTCCGCAGCCCACTCCTTTGTGGGATCTGAAGCCAAAGGTCTCTATCATGACATACAGACCCCTGGCGTGGAGCACAGACGCTCACCAATTGGCTCAGTCTGCTGGTGAGGGTTGCTTTCTGTGTCAGGATAACTGAAAAACATACTGCCTCAGGATCCAGACACACAAAGGGAGGCAGTTCATCTAATGATTGTACAGAGAGTTAAGTGACACTTAAAAACCAGGGTAGACCTGCTACCAGCACAAAAGGGAGACAAAGACCATTAGGGCAGAGTCCCTGTAGCATTTCCTGCTGGCAGATGGCTAGCAAGGACCCCTCATGCAGGAGCCTGTTTTATTTGCAGAGGCCACAGTGGTAAATTAAAGCCCAGCCCAGCCCATTCTGGGATTTCCGGTTTCTCTTGGAACTGTTCCTATCACTGCCCATAGGCCACTAAAACCTGCCCGCATTCAGAATGATTGATTCTGCTCAAGCAGCAAGCCACAGACTCGCGTCAAAACACCCACTTCAAATGAGTCATTGGCCTCCTTTATGGATGTTTCAGGTCATAAGGAATAGGACCTGGGAGTCCTATCTTTTGTAGAGTAGAAAGGGACTGTTTGCAGATGTAGGGGGGAGCTAGAGAAGCCTCAAGGGGGTGCATGAGCCCCTCTGTTTTCTGTCCAGCAGCAAGAGGAAACTAGAAAAAATAAGCCCCAGCAACCTTATGGCCAGTGCCAGGGATTCAAACCAAACCAAATCAAACCAAACCAAACCACCCATGGGTTCTTCATTGCTACCCTGGAAATGAAGGGCAACAGAGAGAGCTCAACACCCTGCCTTGGCTCCCACATCAGACAGAGTCTGGAAAGTACCCGGAACACAGAAAGTTGCGGTGAAGCCCTGCTGACTTATGGGACAGTCCGTTTCCGCTGAGCAGTGATCGAGGTCACTGTGGGCAGGTGGGGTAAAGCAGTCCGGTGACAGTAGCCATGGCCATAGCAGCAGCCCAAAGCCACCAGCACCAGAAACCTGCGTTCTGTAGCTTGGCAAGTTTCAGCTCAGCGCCTGACCCACGTTTAGCAATTCTGATGTACCGCGGAGCAGACAGCTCCAGCCTGGGATGACTGCCTCCCTCAGCCCCTCTCCGACAGGCAATGAAAGCAAGACCCACTTTGAAAATTCTCCCCCATCATGCAAACTGACACAGGCATGCTTTTCAAAAACCCACAGCCAATCTGTTGATCATTACTTATTTACAAAGGCCTTCAGGCAGAAAGTCCTGTAAAAACCATACTTGATACGGTATATACTAGCTTTTTCTGCTTGTGGAAAAAAAGTCCCCCCAAGGCTACCTCAAACCATCACTTTCTATTGCACATAAAATGTAGCGTGTAACACTAAAGTATTTAATATATAGGGTATAATATATCTACAGGAAAGGCATTTGTGTAGAAGTATGTTACCCTGGATTTGGTAATTTGATGTTTTGCTGAAGGCTACGACTTAAAAAAGCTTCCACCTCATACAGAAGACCTGTCATCTTGGTACCCAAGAGCCAACAGAATAAAGAAGTACCCTTAAGCAGCAAAACTTTGACACAGCTTTGAAGCATATGAAAACAGTATAACTCCTCAGAATTATTATTACTCAAGATCAAAGAAATGAGCCATACTTTACATAGCAAACAGGGACAGGGAATTTGGCTCCAAAGGTTTCAGATTTTTCAGACTTCTCTTTATTTATTTATTTGCATCTCTAAATTTAGGCAAAAGAAAGCGTCTGGGCTTTTCTCTACTTTCAACGGAGAAAACTATTAGCATGAGATAAGGTGATTACCTAAAGGTGAGTAAATAGCAAGCAGATTCCGAGCATGACAACTGGCACCATAAAAGCGAGAGGCTTGGCAGTTGGCACATTTTATCCCTCCTCATAAACTGTAAACAAGCATGTAAATCAGCAACACCCAAGCAAGACTGAGCCAAGGGGAGGCAGAGAACTGGTAAGGAAGCACTGAACAGGAAGCGAGGACGATGACGGACAAAGGACACAGGGCTGGGTGAGTCTTCTCCTGGGATCTGTGTCCTCAACCACGTGAAGAAGGACGGCCCTGTCTCCATCCTACAAAGGTGGTCGTGGAGAGCCAGGAAGCTGCGAATGTTCGGAGAAGAGGGGGGAGAGGAGGAAATCACCGTGATTTTTGTATCGATCATCAAAGGGAGGACAGCGGCCAATGGCAATGAAAAGAAGAAAGTACCATCAAGATGGCAGGTGTTTCCATGGCAGGAGCCACTTAGGGAAAGCAGTGCAAATTTGAAATCACTCCTGTTTCACTGAGGTGCTGGAGAGTTAGGATGTTGGGGGACATAAGCACTGGGGTTGTCAAATGAAATAAAGACCAAAAAAGAGAGATGAAAGATAAAGAGGCCAAGAAGAGGAACCAACAGAACTCTATTGAAAATTGACTTCACTTGCCATTTCCTAGAGGAAGTTGTAGTCAAGATAGAAAGAAGAGAAGGAAGGAACGAAGGAAGGGAAGGAGAGAGGGAGGGATAAAGGAAGGAGAGAAAGAGAAAGAGAGAGAAAAAGAGTATACACAAGCTCTATTTCATAATGAATATTGCTTTTAGCCTGAGCAGAACTGGATTACTTTTGAACTTTGCTTTGGCAAGTCCACAGATTATTAGACTTTTTTATCAGTCAAAATCAATTAGCAGAAATTTGATTTCAATCGACAGGATAAAGAGAAGGTAATCTTCAGGTTCATTTTTGATTGTGATGATACATCTCACATATGGCCTTAAGTACAGAAAACAGTCCTCGGAGGGACTCCAGCAGAAAGAGACTTGCCGGAGGCAAACTAACCACACGAGTTCCTCTGATTGGTTGCCGCCGTCATTAGTGCCACTGCTGTTTAGGAACTACACATAGACAGGACATGGTGACAGCTCAGACTTTAAAGCCTATGTGTTTTTCAAACAGCTTTTCAAACTGTTTTTCATGACAGAATTTTTTCAGCTCTATCATTAGCTGCTGACAAGCTGACAGAATAAATACTCCAGCCTTTAAGAAGCCATCTAACGATCTCGTCCCCTCCTCTGCTGTGAGCCTGCTGGGGAGGGAAGCCTCTGGGCCAGGCAGCGTGGGGAGGGGGCGAGGAGAGGAGATGGAGTGAGAGGGGGACCCACCGGGGGACCCGCTGCGGGGCCCGGGCCCCTGTCCTTACCTCATCAGCTTGGGCGAGGAGCTGGGTGAGTTCCGCATGCCTCCGTTGCGCTGCTTTTTTTTGGGTGACAGTGTTGACGGCTGCTCATCTTCAACTGGAAATACAGGCAGCTCATGAGATTATGAACAGTGTGAGGGCAGACTGTGCAATACAGGCAAGATATCAAAGGACACACACTCACGGCTCAGTCACTCACTAGGAATTCACGGCCGTCTCTTAGGACCCAATGACAAAGACCAATGCGTTAGTCAAAGAGGCTGGCTTAGAAAAGGTGAGAGCATCACCTCTTGACACTCCAGCGTTTGAACATGCACTTTAAACAGACTAAAATAGTTTGTAAACACCCTGCCATTAGAGAGAAAAGAAATTATAATTTATCTGTATGCAAATACATATATATATATATATATATATATATATATACACACACATATATATAGATGGGAACACTCCATCATTCTGCTTAGAATTCATTTTGGTTACTTCGCTTTGCTGGGTAAACAAATATGTTTTCTTGTAACCAAAATCAGAAATAAAGTTGCATATGAAGCAGCAGCGTAAGAGCTGCCAGCTGGCTGCTTCTGCCAATGAACCAACCTGTGACCAGGTCCTAATTCCCGCACACCAGAGGAAAGAGCCTTGGAGAGAGGCAGGGATTTGAGGCCTTAACAGCCAGTGTTTCAATCAGCTGGCACTGGGAACACTGGTGTGTTCTGGCTCAAGAATCCCAGCCCAGCTCAGCTCTCCTCCCTCCACCTCCCAAGAGGGAGGGCCCGTGGGGCCGTGTGCGTGTGTGTGGCATCCTTGCTTAATTCATTAAGGCGGGAGGAAGGGGCTGCCAGGTTGCAGAACCAGGCTGGAGAAGAACGCCCAAAAGAAGGAGGAGGTTGCCAATGAATGATATCTCTGATGGTGCGGTGGGGGGGCAGGGAAGGAGGGCAGCAGAGGGGATTGGAAACCACAGGCTGTTTTCCAAATGTCTAAACCACACATATTGCTAAGCAATGTGAAGCTCTGCTCGCAAACAACACAGCACATTCTACTGCTTTTGCCCAAAGACACCCACTAATAAGCTTTGGCGACGTATTAGCCTGCATCGTGCTTCTTTTTAAGAGAGCTGCTTGATAATTAGCAGATGCGTACCCTGCCTCTCACCCAAGGGCACCAGCAGGAAAATCCTAGTCTTCCTCTCCCCACCCCCACAATTCGGGCTAAAGCTGTAATGTCAAGAAGGAAAAATAGGGTCCTCGGATTCTTATTGTTGACTGCAACACAGACTGGGAGGAAGCACCCCTGAAACTCGAAATAACACACAGTTACCTTAAAGCTAAGAAGAGAAATATTAGCAGCGACAACATCAGAAGAAGCTTGATATATGTTAAAGGTGTACAAGGCTTAGATGGGGGAGGAAATGCCATCTCAGCTACTTAATATTATCCAGGAAGACCCATATCAGAACATGCATGATATGGTACTTCCCTGAAAACCCTAGATACATTTAGTGTGTTATGATACAGAGTCCTGAAGAGAGTATAATAATCCAACTACACTCCAAATCTGTTTCAAGGTATCACACTTGGTACACTTCTTTAGTCTACTGTCAGTCTGGGGTGGTCTAACTTCTGGCTGACACAGGGAAAGGGAACAAGAATGTGGCTGGAGGTGAGAGTGTGACCAGAAGAAACGAAGGCCAAAAAGCACCTGCAAATGCCCACGGCCTTTATACTTTACCACCTGCCCCCGCTGCCCTGTTCCCCCAGAGGCCCAGGCTCAGGCTGCGACCATATCAGTCACTTAGGGCTCCAGGCAGGAACTCGGTGGCTGGGAGGATACGGCATCTTATCAGAAATGAGTATCCACAGCAAATCACAGAGACTAAATAGCACTTAAAAGATTAAAGGAAATAAATACAAGCCCCATATAAATGGTATTGAAAAAAATCACTTAGAGGTGATATGCATCTCTCAGCAAGCAAACAGGCGCTCTGAGCTTGACCCGCATTCATCTTCCTTTCTTAGGCTCGGAGGCTGGGCATCCCAGGCAATAATGGGGTAGAAAGGCAGAGAGAGTGAGATTAAGAGAGGCAGAGAGACAGAGAGAATGTGTGTGTGTGTGTAAGTGTACTTTTGCACTTTCCCCACCTTAGGATGGGGCAGAAAGTCTTGCATTGACTACCCCTATAAGACAAGGTCATCTTTTAATATGGACCACTTGCAATGGTTGCAGTGTGCTCAGGATGACCTAGATTAGTTGAGTAGCATGTGTGCATGTGAGTCGATCTAGTAGGAAGTGAAAATTCTTTTCCACTCTAACACACTAGCCTTCTTATGGTTAAAATGAAATATCCAAAGAGGCCTTTCACTGAACCTAGTCTATGTGGCTAGCTTTATTCAAGGCCACCAGATGTTGCCACGGTTTTGTCCAATTACACAATGAGTCTATAGTTGTTAAGAAGCACACTCACTGGCATTTCTGCTAGATTCTTTTGCTTAAATTTTCTTTCCCCATTTGCACTGGGCGATCCTCTCTGGTTAAGTGCCCGTTAACCTTGCACTTTGTCGCTGTCTGTTTACCTGCAGCGATCTTCAGATGGAAGACTTGCAAGTTAATACCTGTTCGCCAGCTCCAGGGAAACACCTTGTTCTGGTGCTAAAGTCAGGCCTCCTTCTATGCAAGGAAACGATTTATTTTCATCACAACTCAGAAAGACCATCCATCATAATCACACGGCATTTAAACTGGGATTTGCTCTCTTAAATGAAACGCACGTTCAAAGGTTTCCTCCTGCACGCGCAGCCTGGAAATGCAGATCTGCTCCCTGAAGAGACGGGGGGAAATGTCTCCAGCTTAAATATATGAATGTTGTGTAATGGAGACCATTACATATGGCTTAGATCCCACAAGAGGAGCAGTGATAACTCCTGTCTCCTAAGTAGGATATAAACCATATTTAATTATTACCCTTTTACATGGATTCTATCCATTTCTGCATATTTAAAGAAAGCAAATCGAGGAAAACTTTTAGTTAAGCTATAAAATATAATTTCATTTCATGGCTTCTGTGACTACATGAGAGGAATAAAAATGGAATTAAAAGGGGGACAAATTTACTTACTTTCATGAAAGACAAGTATTGAAGGAATGGACAGCTACCTCACACCAACGCACATTTCCAGGTTCACAGTGAGCCTGGTTTCTGGCTATTACAATATACCTCTGTCTCCGGCATTTCCACTAGGGTCCTCCTGCTGTGGAAGCCGAATGAAGATAAGATCTTTTAAAGGAACCTGACTTACCAGCTTCTTCAAAACACAAACAAGTTCAGGAATCCAATGCGGAATTTTTATAGGAGCTGAACTCCATCCAGTCTCCGAGTACTCATAAAATTCAAGGGCTTGTTTTTGCACATCCCTAAGTATAACACTTAATGTGCTGTTGTAACTTCCCAGTGCTCGCTTGTCTAATAGGCACCGAATCTAACAGTTTTACAGTTTGGGAAGACTCAGTGCTAGAAAAATGTCAGGCAGGTCTAATGAGCCTTCAGATCCCTTGGTTTGCGCTAGAGTTTAATTTAAAGTTACAATGATGTTTTAACATGTTTGCTTATACTTGACTAAAGAGGATTCATTATTTCAATGACATAACCTCCAGACAATGTTCTGGGAATTGATTTAAGATGTGATGGTAATTCCAACAGCCTTAATGCAGAGTCGAACATCTGTAACAACATTTTACTCAACTTTTCATCGGCGTTCTGTTCTTAAGCAAAAGCAAGGCAACATCTTCCAGAAACACTGGCCAGAACTCTGGGCTCACTTCAAGATGATCATATACTTTACTGGATTTTTTTAAAAAGAGAAATCCCTCTCTTTATTGGCCGAGCTAGCTTGCAAACACTGTGTCAAGGTTCACCAATGCCTCTTTGTGGGCACTTCAAGTAAAATGGGGCAACAATTCCACCTTTCAGCTTTCCTAAGTAGTCCAGTGCTAATCTGTGATGGACCCAATGCTCAGCTCCAGCCTGGGGACACATTCCTTTTTCCCTGTTTCCTCAACAGGGTTTAAGGGGATGATGCCCTTTAAGCCTTAAAGGTGAGTTTGTTGGCTGCAGTTAAAAAATAGTTCAAAGCAAATGAACTCGGAAACGTAATAAAAGGCAAACAACCCATAAACATGAGTCAACTGGCTATCTCCATTACGTTATTAATCACATCTGGAGAAACCCACATCTGCACACACTTAGCAGATCATTAGTAATGTCATATTCACACTGGAATCACTCAGAGTAAGAAGCATGCAAAGTGGCTTGAACGCAAAGGCATCTAGCTAACAGGGCTTCCGACTGAAGTCTTGTGCAAGCTGCTAGTTTGGGGGTAGCATAGTTTTAATGATTATTTATCGTTTTTTATGGGGTTTCTCTTTGGTATTTTGCTGCCCAACAAGCTAAATGCATGCTGAAATTCACTGTAGTATATCTTTTTTCTCCCACTGAGCTCAGCATGTTAAGGTAGAACATTGAGGGGTGCAGTTATTAAAAACTGGGATGGATTCCAGAACTCCTTCACCTGGCTCGGTCACAAGCCGAGAATTGTGAGTTGTGTTCTTGAACTCAAATGGGTCTTTGGAATAGCGTGATCTAGCTCCAACCTTGACTGCCAAACAATAACAAGAGAAGAAAACTGAAATTAATCTTGGTGAAATTTTTCATTAGAAAATTTCGAAACCAGTTTTAACATTGAATAGAATTATAGTTTTAAATTAAAGTGGAAGTTTCCTCCCTCAGAGCTGAATTGCAGGTTTGTTTGTTTTTTTTTTTTTTTTCTCTTTTCTTTTCCCCTGATGACTTCTTGAAATTCTTTTTGCTGTGTTATTGTCACCGATGTCAGATGGGATAGCATGTCACAAGACAACCTTGTTGGTTATCGTTTTCCCAAACATACAGATTCCCTTCTTCCCTATGACATACACAGACACAGAAAACTCAGTTTTGCAGGAAGACCAGACCCATTATTCTCCTGAAAGCTGCTAAAATGCATCCTGCTGAATAATCATTATAGTCCAAGTCATCAAGTCTCAATATGAAACTATCGTTTTCATCTCAAACCGCTGGCTTGGTCAGCCCCCTTGGCTGTGCTATCACTGTCTAACTTGCATTAAATGCCAGGGGTTTACCACTCCTAGGAAGGGTGATGTGTAGCATCTCCTTGTGTCATGAGTGACATCAGTGAAAATCGGGTGTGTGTTTTCAACTTTGCAGGATGTGAATGTTGCTTTACTAAAAACAGCAATTTATGAAATCGTTGGACTAGAGATTGAACAGTGTGCTTCCTGTTTCCTGTGGGTTTATTAAACTTCTCAACCCCCCAATAAAAATCATGTAAGTCACAGTAATACAGTCATTCTGCAATAAAGTAATTCACAATGGACATAACTCCCAAGCTGATCCAACCTCTCTCTAGTATAGCTACTTGACTTTCACCAGGAAATCTGGGCGGGTTAACTCTGAGGTCTTACAATGTGGTCAGGAAAGAGCAATCCCGGGGATGCAGCACAGATTGATGCCAGTTTTACAGAGGGACGTTTCCTGTCTTACAATCACAGACCACCAGAACCCTGGCTGGCTGTCACTCAGATCAGACCGGTGAGAGGGTATGAATATTTCCACAAGCAATGAAGGCAAAACAATAATAAAAAGAACAACATATGCCTGGTAAATAATCCATACTGTGAGTTTGATCCTGTAACTGCTGTAAAGGAGCACTTGACTATTGTTTCAGGATGAATCTCATAGTGAGGGATGCCATGCACCCATGGGTGAGGTAGTGCAGCTAAGCTGAGGTAAGACAGGCATCAGGGTCAGTGGGCGGCTGAAGATCAGAACATGGAGAAGTTAAAGTGCATGACATTCTCTGAATGAGAGTTTCTGGTCTGACAACCTTGGAACAACACATATCACAAAGAAGTTTGGTGGAGACTTTAAGAATTATTGATAAAATCAATCCAAAAAAAAGCTTATTTGTTTTGAAAGATCATGGTGAATATTAATACACAGATAATTAAAAGATGAAGGGTGCTCCCTATCAAAAGCAATGCCAATGATAATATCTCCAACAAAGAATGCATACAACTCTCTATAACTGAACCATTACTTTATCATATACATTATCAGGCATGATAACGTCACAACTTCTAGCTGAGAAACAGCAAATGCATTTATTTGGAAAACCTAGAGGATGTAGGCAGGAAACAACAATGACCTGTTATTATGTAAAATGAGGATGGAAAGAATCTCCAAGCTGCCCAAGCCCAGGCACAGGGAGCAGGGCCCCATGGTAGGCTGAGGGGGAAGAGAAGGGGAGGCTTGTTGGAGCATTTTCATTTCTGGCTTTTGTGGTGCTAATAGGAGAATGGGGAGGGAGACTTTAAGGAACAATAGGTTATGCAGAAGTTAATCACAGGGTATATTTCTGGCTCTGTTCACTGACTAGGAAACCTGAATTGTGTGAGTTTGAGTCCATCAACACAGAGTAATGAAAGAATTCAGCTCCTACATGGAGAGAGAAGAAATGCTATATAAATATATTAACAGAATCCACGTGACCAGGATTGCAGTGTTCTCTACAGAAATACCATGGCCTGACAAACCCTCGAGAATCAGATTTGGTGGATTAGAGGTACCTGCCGTAGCCACACCCCATCCCAAACCACAGCCTCAAGTTCTGTGTGTATCCTGGTTAGAGTCCAACATCCATCAAAACCCCTTTATCTGGAATCTTAGCTCAAATATCTTTACTAAAAACTTGACCTGTCATTATAACCTGCCCAACACTCTTGCCCTGCTCAGTATTTGGTAGAAAATTCCTTTTGAAGATCTAGTTGCCTTTGGTTCTTTTCTTTCTTTTTTTCTTAGAATAGACTGTCTCCATCACCTCAAGGGCAAAGAAGAGTCTCAAGCAGAGATCACTAGATATTAGCTTCTCAGAGACGAGACACAGAGAAAAACGAGGGAAGTCTAAAAGCAAATACACAATGGAAATGAGAAAAGCAAGAATGTCTTTGAATAATCGCTATGGAGTTTGGAGATTGGGAAGGTAGTAGAAGAAAACTTTTGCTTTGAATCAAACAGAAAAAAACGCACAAGAGTTCAACCAGAACAGCCTCTTCTCAACTCTCCTTTCCTTCTCTCCTTCTCTCCCTGCTCCTGACATCAACAAGATGGTAAAGGCTTTGAGGCCAAAAAGTGTACCTGACTCCTTTTTGTACCCCTGACACATGCAGAACATGTTTGTGGGGACAAGTTACAGAATAGGGATGAAAACTGCCAGGTTCCTGGCACCCATAGCTGCCTTCTTTCTTTTTCTATTTCTCAAGTTCCGGGATCAGCAAACTATACTCTGGAATACATTTTTGTAATGCTTATGAGCTAAATATAGTTTTTACATTTTGGGGGGAAAATCTAAGACGAGTAATATTTTACAACACATTGAAATGATATGAAATTCAAATTTCAGTGGCTCTAAAACAAGTTTTATCATAAGATGGCCACAGTCGTTTGTTTACCTAGCATCTGCGGCTGTTTCCACTCGACAACACAGAGCTGAATCATTGCAATTGAGACTGTATGGCCCACAAAGCATGACATAATTACCAGCTGGCCCTCGATAGCCAAAGTTTGCCGATTCCTGCTCCCATGTATTGTCTCATGTTTTCCTAGCCTTCCCGTTTTCAGAAAGGACAATGCTCTTTCCAATCTGCCAAGACAGCCAGACGATAAAAGCAACACACAGGGAACTCACTTCAAGTGCACAGACGTGGGGCAGTCGGGAGGGATGGAGGTAGTTTAGAGACTTGAACGTCCTTCCCACCCAACCTGCTATTTGTCCTGCAGACCTCCTTGCCTTGGAGGAGATCAGTCAGGTGAGTTCCCCATTTTCCAATGCAGGCTAAGTTAGATTCATCCACCGTGCACTTTGAGAATCAAGGCAAACCACATCTACCATGAGCAATTCCTTGGAGCTGTCAGTGTGTGCTCCAAATCCACCCGGCAAGAGCCCATCCAAGACAACAGATTAACCATTAGACTAGATATGTTGAAAATATACAGCGTCAACCTTTCCCCAGCTAGCTCAGAGCGATATATAGATGATTATTTCAACCGTCAGCTGCCGCATAGATTTAAGCCCCTGCACAATAACTCTCGGATTCATCTGCCCCTTGTCAAACTTGCACAGCTTTACTTGGAGGATACATGGTGTGGCAGTTTCACTGTGAATCCAGAATGATCCAGACGGCTGCTGTCTTTTTGTTAACAGGAAGCCAAACTGATGAGTTTGGAATGCATTTCTTATCAAAGGTAGTTTCAGAAAAGAAAATGTGCCCCATCAGTTTGGCTAGAATTTCACATAGACTAGATTATGGGCTTAATCAGAACATCTCTGTGATTTTCTCGAGGAAATAGATAATTCTGCAACCATCCCATTCGAATCACTTTATGCCAATGAATGATGTATTTATGAATCTGTAATTATCCTTGATTTTCTCCCCTCCTGCGGTATACTTAATAAAAATCATCACCTGGAGCCTCCAAAGTGATGGTTCTTAATACAAGCAGGCTAATACACTTTTTACAGTTAACGCTGATCTTTCTGGGCTGTGTGTCTAAAACGAGCATTGTGAATAGAGGGACTGTAATTTTCAACTCAAACGTTTAACAAAGACAAAATGGACTGTAATGGAATTTATGGAGCCTGTAAAGGAACTCTCTAATATAGTTTACTATCAAATAGATTTGGATTTACTGTAGGACAAATGGGGCTCCTCTCAAATGTATCAAAAGTGCCTGTAAGGTACTGAACAATGTTTCCGGAACTCTTCAAGTACTCACATAGGTGGCAGACCTGCCAGTTTTGCTGTGTTTGTTATTCTAATCCCTTCTGACTTGCGAAATTCATTACTTAAATGCCAACATTAAAACTGCCATTTATCCTGTCTTTATTTAAAATTCTGACATTTTTAGTCATCATGGATTTTTTTTTCCCCACATTTTGATTTTTTAAAAAAAATATTGCATTGACCTACTGTTCATTGTGATGACCAAGGTTTCTGGTGACCCCTTACATTCAGCGCCTAAAGCACTAAATTTAGTGTCTCGTTCTTCCCACTTTGGTCCCATTACTCCAGGGTGTTCTAGGTGCTGGTCCTGCCACCCTGCCCGTCATTACAGAGAAGTTATCTTAGTTTGTCTCTGCTTGTGTGTGTACATGCTCCCTTGTTCAGAACTGGACAAGGCCAATACAAAGCATGAGTTATTCTTTTGATCACTTCATGCTGTTTGCATGAAATTGTTCAAGAAAATCCTTGCAAGAAAGGCTTCCTTGCGGATTTACAAATTGTCAGACACCCAACCGAGTGGAGAAAAGATCAGGTTGCCTCAGGAATCTGAGATTTGCCACCAGCCTAGGGTGAGAAACAGAAGAAAGGGAAAGGGTCAGGTCTCTCCCGGACTTAATTTCACACCTCACATCAAATTCTCTGGGTGAACACAATGTTGATTTACATTTCCACTTTGGGGTAAAAGTTTTTATTTATTTATATGTGTTGACTCAGCGGTTACCTTCCTTCTCTTTTTGTTTTTTCTCCCCCTAAACAGCTTCAAGTAAACATGACTGGCAGACAATGTCAATCATATTTCCATTTCCATTTTCCCTTTGCTATTTGCGTGTTTAGAATTAATGCTTGCCCCAACGATTCTATTTGAAGATCAGCCTAGAATCTAATGGTGTGTGTGTGAAATTGTTTTCTAAACCATAAGACGCTATACAGATAGGGACCGTTACTATTGTTAATACCATTATTATCATCGGCTCATTCATAAACACCATCTCTGCCATTGAGCCGGTTTTGTCACGAGCCCCCTAGCATTCTAATATGTATTCCAGATGGTTGCACTGATACTTTCTCTGAAACTCAGATAAAGGTAAAATGCATGGGGTTTTAGTGCAACCCAGGTGCACTGCATGGCCCATGAAGAATGTCCTGTCAGAACACTTTAGAAGTACTGTATGCTTTTAACCTTGGGAGGTAAGGATCAGTCTGGATGGTGATTTTACACTAAACACAGCATTTAGTGTATTTCTTAAGGGCATCGTCGCCTGCTAAGGATGTTCTCCAACTATAAAATCATTATCTGTATTCTACTATAATTTATCTTCGGACATAGCCTCTGCAACATTTTAAAATGCTAGTGCATGGTGGGCCCTTGCTGGTCAACACAGAGAACATGGTGTGGAATGCAGGAGCAGACCTGAACAGGGTTTAGGGGTGAGCAGACCTCACCTGCTTTGCGCTCAAGGTTATACTAATATGCAGACCCAGAAGCAGCCAGGTCTGCTGATTTCACCCAGATCATTTGCTGTCAGAATTCTACCCATGAGAAGAGCATGAGGATATGGGCTTCTAGAGTCAGGGCAGCTGTCCAAGTCCTAGCCCCGACCCTCATCAGAGCTCTGACCTCAGACACGTTACTCAGCATCCCGATGTCACAAGATCCTCACTGGACAGATGAGGACACCAAGGTCTGGAGATGCTGAGGGGTTAAATGTGATAACCAGCGGGCACATGCTGACAGTCTGAGGACAAACGCTGTCTTGGAGTGCTCTGCCTGACACCACACTACCACTGCTCCATCGGATTTTACACGCGGGACAATCTTGAAGTCTGAAGGTCATCCATAAAAATCTGGATTTTTAACTTTTGTTTTAAAATCTTGTAGAAGATTCCACTCCCATCCCAGGATGGTAACTGTCTCACGGGACATGAGCTCACCAGCTGCTCAAACACCCCCATGCTACCTCCTGGACCCCCAGTCGTATGGCAGGTACTCCATGTGAGCATCTCTGGCTCTGACTCTAGCAACACTGAAGTAAGCTATTCCTGAGGTAAGGACTGTAAGACTGGAAGCTTCCCCCTACATATGTCAACTCATACCGAGCTGCAATGAGGGTATCGGTTGAGCACACAGGCCTCGAAACCACACTGTTAGGTCTGAACCTGGGTATTTGGTAAATTGCCTAAGTTCATTTTTCTCACCTATAAGATGGGAATAATCAGAGTACTTTCCTCAGAGGGTTGTTCTGAGGATAGATTGAAAAAAGTGAAGAAAAGGGAATAGATTGAAAAGTGCTTAGAAGAGTTCCTGGCAGGCTCTTGATAAAAGTTACCCATCATTATTATCTTGGCTTTGAGAAATCAAAGTAATTAGAGCTCTCTGCCAGTGGGTCCTTTTCCACAATGCCAATCTGCTTTCTTTCGACTTTCTTCTACTCAAATGTGTCCAAAATCTCTCCTCTGCCCCAAGCAACCGACCTGGTTTCCAGATGCTAGAATGGGGTGAGATTCATCACCCCATCCCCATTCTCTGCATCCTGTTCCATGGTCACTTCTGTCCCATGGTCACTTCTGTCCCATATTGCATATGGTCCCAAGGAACTGCTCAGGTCAAAATAATTAGGCTATGCCAAGTGTCATAAAAACAAGAAAACCCAGAAAATGTTTAAATGGGCCTCAACTGAAGAAGGCTGGGACCATTCAGAGCAATAACAAATGAAAGTCAGATGGAAATGTGGAGAAACCCCACTGTTTTCTCTAAATTACAGGAAATTCATGCTGCCTGCTTGTGAGGGGCTTTTTCCCTTCAGTTTCTGGTGGGAGGTCGTGGGACTGGGGCACGTACTTAGGAGGCAATGGGAGGGGCATGATGATGGGGTAAGAGGGGTAGCAACTCCTCTATTCCTTCCCACCAGATCTTCCTTTCACCTCCCTACTCTATCTACTCATCAAGAAACAGGTTAGCCTGCTTCCTCCAGGAAGCCTTCCCAGATGATCCCTCCTTTCTTTAAAGTGCCCTTGGCCCTTCTCATCTCACGCCCCTCTGACATCTCATTTTTTTGCATTGTAATTTGTTTTCCATTTCCATGTGTCCTCCCCAACTAGACTTCTAAGTTCCTTTATGTAGTCCACAAATCTCTGAATCTCTCATAGTGCTGAGCTCCTAGTAAAGTTCCTAAGAAATACTTCCTAGTTGCCAGAGAGGTAGCACTGCAGAGGGAAAAAGCACAGCCTAGTGGTGAGGAGGCTGGGTCCAGTCCTGGCTTAGATCAACTGCACAGCCTTGGCAAGATCCTTCCCCTTCTGGAGGATTGGCATTAATTAAGCACAGGAGTTTTTCAGCTCTCATTTGTAATGGTTCTGGGCTCAATGCTCTCTTCTGTTACTTGACAAATTATCACAGGAGCCGGCCACGGACCAAAGGCCTCATAACCCTACAGCCACAAATAATTACCCAGAACTTCCTACCAGACTCAACTCAAAAGCGCTACAGAGTAGGAAAAGTGGGATTCCTGGCCCAAGGAAAGTGTGGTCCGGTTCAGTGGTTCTCAGCTCTGCCTTTCAATAAAATAGAGAACTCTATAGAACACCAGACTGATTCAACACAAATCCTGAGGGGCTAGGGGCTGGGCACTGCTTTTTCTTTTTTTCAAAAATCTTTTTAAAGATGCACAATAAAAGAGAACCACAAGCCTGGCTGGAGAAACGAGACAATTGCATTAATATATACATCTTTATAAAATTCACAAGTTATATGAAATAACAGTGTAATGTCAGGTGAGAACTAAATGAAGTACCATATACAATAAATGTTAGAAGGTCTGGGTGGTCAAGGAAAATAAGACTGGAAACAAGAACTGGATGGAGAGAGATGTCAGGCTGATTCACCTGCGTATCCCCAGAACAAAACACAGGGCCTGGCACACTGGGGGCGCTCGAGCCATGATGCTGAATAAACCAGGGGGGCAGCAAAGGGTGGGAAGGGCATGCTAGGTGAAGAGAGCAGCTGGAGCAAAGGCAAGGAGGTGGGGAGGCACTAAGCTCAGGGACTATAAGAAAAGCAGTTTGGTTCGAGCAGGAAGGTTTACTTGAGGGCATAGAGGACATAAGGACCAGGGATAGTGTTAAGGCTTTGAATTCCAAGTGGTGGAACTTGGATAATTCTTGGTAATAACCTGAATCCTCTGAAAGTTATTTTTCCTCTGACTTCAAGACTCAAATTCAGAGAGGATAGTGGGTGGTTTGCATCTTGGAAGAGTCTATCAGAAATCCCCCTAACTCAGCCTACTTTCTTTCCGGCCACTTCAAAGTAATAAGGGTCCAAGAGAAGATGCACGCATGTGTGCATGGAACTAAAAAGGAGGAGGCCCCTGGCCATGGCCCAGTTCCACTGGAGGGCTCGATTTTATTCTAGAGAGTGTATTTGGCAGGAAAATAAAGTTATTTAATGCCTTGGAAAGGGGTCCTGTGAAACTCACAGGGCTGCTTCCTCATAGCCCAGCCAGGTAAATCCAACCTTGACTCTGGGATGGTTACTTCCTGTCTGCAACCACTCATGTTGATCCCATTCCCTGTGAAGAGAACTGGAAAGGAAGTTGTCAGGGTTGGCTTTAACAGGAAAACTGATTGCAATTAATACTGTGAAAAATATTTTCAACAAAACCAGGGCTTTCAAGTGGATGCACCATGAAAGATATGCCATCCCCAATCTTCTACTCCTTGGTTTCACCTAACCAATAACACGTCAGGACTCTCTCTGTCAAAAGCATATAAGTGAATAAAATAAGAACGTACATGATGTCATCTGGATCCTTAACCTACACACTTTAGCCCAGTATGCCTAGAAAAGTTTTTTAAAAAAATTCAGAGGAGAAAATTCCTATTGGCTTCCCAAAATTAATGGTCTCAAAAGTTTAAATTACAAAAAGAGTAAAACATTCATATTCAAATTTCTTTATAGTCTGATAGGTAGCAAAGAAGAAAATTAAACAAATATGTGAGTCATCCTGGAATGTATTTTAATTCTCCCCTTATATAACTTCAGTAAATCCATTGTCTCCTAAACAGGCCATGTTTATACTATACACCCTGTATAAAAGCAATACTAAAGGTTAAAGAAAAAAAAGAAAACTTAGTAAAATGATGTAGTTGTGTCTTTAAAGAAATTTAAAAGATTCAAAAATAATCTGTGCATGGGTAAAAAAAAAAACAAAAGTAAGTTTTGCTTGTATATTTGGGTTTTTTTCCCTCATTGTTGCCCAGATTGACAAGCTGATCAGCCTTTGTATGGACACCCTTATCAGGAAAAAAAAAAACCAGAACCAAACCTCTGATCCTATTTGTCAGAAATTTAGGTCTGGCCCAAGGAGAAAACCAATCTTCTTTGGTTACCTTGGATTCTAAAGTAATTCTTGATGAAAGAGTATTACGTAAAATTATTTTTATATAGCACATTAATCCAGTACAAAAACCCCCTTTATAAAAATGTCCCTCATTATCCTGGTATGGAATGAAGCCTAGGGAATTAATTTGTATAAATAAACATTAGTTAAAAATGGGACCTGCCACATAACAATGATCAGATGGTGGACATAATCCAGTCTTAGCGGTGAGAATCTGGTATTGTGTAGTTACCTTTTAAAAACATTAACATTTATTTAACTAGGACTTGTTCCAAATGAGCATTAAACCAAGCAAGTTGGATTTAAGGAAATCTTAGCAATTAAAAGGTGTTGCCTTATTGGAGGACGATCTCCTCAACAAACAAACAAATGAACATAGTTTTGGACATTCACTGTAGAGAGAAAAAGGGGAGAGAATCTGGAAAAGAAAAAGCAGAGTAGAGAGGTGGGGGTAGGACCTAGAGGAAGCCAGGCAGAGGATTTTCATTTATAGAAGAGCAGCGCCACCTGCTGGTAGGTCTGCATTTAGAGGCCCTCTGCAGTTTGCCGGCCATCATCTATCTTGCAATCTATGCGTAAATACACAGCCGTATTTCTCAGCTGCTGTTATACATAAGAATTTTATTACCAGTCGGCAGATTTCTAACACACTGGTTGCAGTTTAATAATCCTCCATTACCTGAAGTATGGGTTATATAAAAACCTAGACTGTTAATTGCTGACAAACCAATTCTCATACGTAAAGCACTGTAAGTCACCCAGTAAATATCCAAATAAATCAAAAGGGATAGCTCTTTTTCCTCTAACAACATGTTATTAAACACCACAACTTGATCACTTATATAAAAATAATGTTCATACATTTCGATGTACTAAGAAATCAGGAAAAATGCATTATAACCTTACTAACTGAGAGCTTTCCCTTCGTTTACAATTTAGAGGAAAATGTTTTTGCCGAGAATATTTGCCCCTGTCTTTAAAAGCTGTACTTAAACCAAGGTGTCATTTAGGGAATTTTCTCATATAACAAAACCTGAGTTATAAATAACTAAGATTACATCTATAAAATGTTATATTTTTTAAATGGCAATAGAGGAGTCACGGAGCATATAAGTCACTGACAGAGTGGGCGAAGAAACAGTACCTGTCATTTTTTCAGAAAAAGATCACACAAACGCGATAGCAAAGGAACACAATAAAAAGAAGAAACAGGAATGTGATAGGTGACTCTGATTATATCTGCAAAAGAAACTGTGAAATAAATTAACACCCAAGCACCCAGGAAAGGCATATTGCAGCTTCACTGCAAGTGATCGTTATGCAACAGAGAAGGCTGGTGATTTTGTAAGAACAGAAATAAAGTGTAGGCTGTGAAATCTGGTGGTGATAACTAATGACCACACTACTTACAACTCTGATTTGATCTCTAACAGAAAAAAATTAAAAAAGCACTCTACAGGATAGATGTATGCAATAGGAATCGGATTTTTCACTTGAAATGAAGAAACCCCAAATGGGATCAAAGGGCCCCGGCAAATGAAAAATGACAGCTCTTATGTTGCCCTGATTTGATCTCAAGCAAAATGACCATGCTGATAACATTCCAGAGCTTAAGAAGAAGAAGGTAGGGCCCTTCTTGGATTGTTTCGGGAAGGGGGTGAGTGTTACTGCCCACTCAGTGGATGGGAAGCCCATTCTAATTTCAAAAAGTTATTGAGATTTAATCTCTAACAACTACAACAGAAAAAAGGTTGCTCGTGCAGCAACCGAAGGGGCATCCCTTAAAACACACACACAACACTCTCTCTCTGTCTCTCTCTCAATTTTGTTATTTCTGACGGGAACCGTGGAATCCCTTTACGTTCCATTCTTCCACCTGTCTTAAATTGGGTAAGGCATACATGTAAAGAGAATCAAATGTCAGAGTGCTTCCTGTAAGCCCAGAGCATCTCCAGTTACCTATCACAGGAGACTTGAAGAGGAGGGTCTCAAGCATGGGCAGAGAGCATCTCCTCTCTCACCTCAGCTGGTTCCCACTTGTGAGGAAAGACAGGGTCTTGCCAGGAGCAAGTTCAGGCAGACGTGGAGGGTGTGGGGGACTCTGGGAGCTTAGGGCTGTCGAGATTTGAGCTGGGGGCTTACCCTCCCTCAACATAACTCCTAGTGGGTCACCCAGCGAGAGAAGGTCCCCACAGCTGGCTGGGGTCTGAGTGATGAGAGGTGCAAATCCTGCTTTCAGAGCAATTGGGATAAATTCAGTTAATGGGGAATCAGAGTTGGATGAAAGGAATGTGTTTGAGTTAGAAACTTATTGTGGACCTGAAGGGCAGGGTGTGGTCACTCGGGGAGGAATGAAACAATGGGTTTGCCACACTTTCCCAATGTGGACTCAAAGACCCGATGACATACGGGACGAGACGCACCAGCATCCCCAGATCCACCACGGAGTCCAAACACGATGCCCAGCAGAAGCAGTGCTCAGTTCTGCATGAGCTCTTCAAGAGTGCTCCAGCAAAGGAAGCAGCTGCTCAGAAACAAGCGTTTTGGTCAAGACGGCACCGAGGAACAAGAAGCAAGACCTCTAGGCTCAAGATCCTCTTTTCTCTTGAGAATGTGCCTAATAAACTATGGAAACATATTCCTGACACAGTGTATATGTTATTCAGCAAATAGGTGTTGAATTCCTGCTGTGTGACTTGGCTGCTCTGTGCAACACGGCTGAGAATCCAAAGATCACTGAGAGGTGTTTGTGCTCGTTGTTTACTTCTAAAAAGCTCAACCTGAACACTGCTCTACATGAGGCTTACAGGAACTGTTACAGAATTACAGAAGAGAGAGCCATCTGAGCTAGGGATGGGGGAGCCAAAAAGTCTTCACAGAGATGGCGATATTTGAACTGTGTGTTTAAAGCAGGAGTCAGCAAAACTTTTTTTCCGTAAAGGTCAGGTAGTAACTATTTTGGGCTTTGTGAACTTTATGCTCTCCTTTGTGGCTACTCAGCTTTGTGCCTCCAACTTGAAAGCAGCCATAGACAATATGCAAATGAATGGCTGTGACTGTGTTACAATAAAACTTTATTTACTAAAGCAAGCAGAAGGGCCACAATTGGCTGACCCCTGCTTTAAAGGATGGGTAAACATCTATCAGCTAGAAAGCAAAGGGAAAGAATCATAGGCACAAGAAAAAGTTATAGAAATATGTTACATAACCCAAAACAAGACATTTCTAAAGAACGGTTAGATGAAAGATTCATGGAGAATGGAACCAGAAAAATAGGTTGAGGCCAAACTGTGAAGGGTTTTAAATGCTGTGTGAAGAAGGCTAGAGGCTGTCCTATTGAAAACAAGGAGCCATCAGAGGTTTATCTTTTTCTCTTTAAAATGGGATAATAACATGATTGAATCTGTGCTTTAACAGAATAAACTCAGTGGTGGTTTAGTGACAAAAGAGACTAATTAATTGGAGGGCAGTGGTGGTAGAACAGATGAGAAAAAACAAACAAACAAACCGAGGGCTTGAAGTTGGCAACGCCACTGAGAGTGAGAGGAGAAGGTTTGAAATGTAATCCGGAGATCAAATTAGAGGGCTCAGCCATCAGTAGGATGGAGGAGAGGGCAGGACCACAGAACCCTTAGGATTTCAAAATGCGTATCAACACTCACTCAACCCATCTCTAGACTGGTCCTCACATCAGGTCTGCTCAAAGAAAGAGGTAAAGGCAGTGCGTGGGTGAAGGATTTGGATACCATCTTGACCAGAATCCTTGCACTAATCATACTGATGGGAAAATCAAAAAGCAGCAGAGCTCAACAGCTCATAAGGAAATTTAGGAAAGGTGATGGATGATGTGCAGCCGCAACACCATCCGGACCTCAAAATGAGTTGAGATCAAGACCACCATAAAGAAAAGAAGTTTTGATGGAATTTAAAAGGGAAGCAATGCTATCTCTCCCTACCACCTGTTCCCCTCGTTTGCTCTCCAACCTTCCTCTTCTAAAAACACACTGAATTCACTAACTCCATGTCCACTTTAGAGATGGAAAAGTCATAAGACAGTTTCAGTAAGATGAGGGATGATCAGACACAGAGTCACAGTTGCTCCACATCACGGTTGCTCCATGGTCCTATTATTGCCTCCATTTTACAGAGGAGGAAACTAAGGAATAGAGAAGTTCTGGGGCTGGTCCAAAGCCCCACGACAGTAAGGGATGATGTCTATTCTGGGATTGCCTTGATAAAGTAAGATGATGTCGGTGCCTTGAGAAGTGTAAGGACTCGTACATGCACAAGCATAACTCTTACAGCAATCAGCATCCACTGAGCATCCATTTGGTGAACATATCAAAACGTGACTGTGCCAGGACTGATTTAAAAGTCCCCAGAAAAACACACAAATCTCACCCCTTCTCTCTCTTCCCCTGCCCTAATGTTCCCTAGAATTTCAAGCTTTAATTGCCAAGAAGATCACTTAGTTCACTGCAGAGTGAGGGGAATGGCTTAGGAATCCCTGACTATAATGCAGAGACAAGACAGGAGATACCTGCCTATCAGATACCCATCTTCATCTTCGTGGAAGAAATCTGTGGAGTGGCCCTTCCAGCAACTAGCACCTTGCATATTTCACAGCTGCATCCCGAGACCTCTAGGCCACATGACCTGAACCTCTACCTCCTCCTGGTCCGCACTTCTTATCAAGTTTCATTCTGTCATTTTCACTGCACATCTCTTTTCTCTGCAGGTCATTGTACCTCCTTTTTCAGTAACACCTATTTAGGGCTTTCGCTTTGAAGCATCCCTGCTGGACGTGTTCTCTCAGTTGGATATGTTACAAGCCATATGTGGAAATTCACTCCATCTGCACTGAAGAAATGGCCAGATGAACCTTGACAAAATGCAAAGAGCAATTCAAAGCCACTCAAAGGTAAGAAAATGCTTGGTACAGCCTGAGAGAGCTCTATGAACAATTGAGAAAGCCCCCTGCCCACTCCTTATCTCGAGCAGAATACACAGCCTATGACACAATAGCAGATATCCATGAGACACTCAGCCTTTGGACACCTCAAGGTTGGAGGAATTGTCTCTTAGGTGCTATAGGATTGGATCTGCCCACCTCAAGTCAAAGTCAGTGATCTTAATAGTCACGAGTGGCCCTACATGTGTCTCTGCATTTTGGCAGGCTGACTTGGTCATCTGCAAATGGTTATAGCGCTCCACAAATGGGCCCCTTTCCTCATACTGGCCCCACCTAAGGCATTATTACTTTTGTGCCACACTGACTCAGGCGATCAGGTTCATCAAAATTAGTAAAAGTGAATGCAAATGTTACAAGTCCTTGATTTTCTAGGACACATGCTCTCATACACACGGATACTTTGTGTGGTGGTACCCCGTCTCTCCTCATTTGAGACATTTGGTGGGGTTTTGCCTGTGATTCTTTTCAGTCTTTGTTTCTAGATCTTCTTTCCCAATATTTAACCTTCACAAAGAACACAGATTGTACCTCCTAGTTGATAATCTTCAAGATCCTTCAGTTACGTCCTCGTTTTTCTTTTTCTTGCTACATTATCCTCTCTGAATCTTCTCGTATCCTAGTTGTGGGATATCTACAACTGGGATACAAGAAGATTGTACTCACACACATTATATATATATCTCCATATCTATATATACACACACACTATATTGTAAGCAGCTTAGAAAGTTTTAGGAAACTTCATTGATCCAGGGCCATCCTGCTTCTGGTGGACCATCTATTCCTTTAACTGATGGCTGAGAACCCTTTCATTCATTCATGCTTTTACTCATCAAATATTCACTGAACTGGAATCCTTCAGACCACTTCCTACTCAGGTCTTCTTGCCAACATACAAAGTCCAGCCAAGGATGCTAGCATAGTACCTTTCTGGCCTTGGAGGGAAGGCAGGCAGTCCCCAGGTCTTTTCTCGACTGAGTGCAATCAGACTGGCTCCAGCCCAGAAAGCTGGCAAGGGCCAAAATGAAGATCACATTAAGGCCAGCAGTCAGCTCCACTCCCAGAAGGCGGCCCTTGCTATTTGGTCTACAGATGCCCCTGTATGTACCATCTTGTGTGGCTCCAGCTCTGAGAAGCAGTCTTTCTCATTTCATTTCAAAGTCTTTCAGTGCAGTTGATCAACGCTGATGCACAGCAGCCTCAAAAGCTTCCACTTTGAGTTTACACAGAGTTTTCTCTGTAGTTCTAGGAGTCTTTGGTGGGACTCACCCTGCCATACTGAACGGGATAAAACCAGGGCTTTCAGCATTATGCGAAGAGGCCACAAGAGTTTTTCTCTTGCTATTTCTCTTGGTTGTGGGAGGATAGCTCCTCCCAAGGATGCCCAAATGAAACAGTCAGAGAAGGAAGGCCACTTTGGAATCTCCAGACCTTTCCCCAGCTCATCTAAGCTGGACATCAGAAGAATGTCTCCGCAGAACAAAAATCTACAGGCTTGTCTAGAAGCTCTCTGCAAACTAGGTATTGTCTATTTATAAAAAGGTCTTTTCAATGCTCTCTGAAATTTCATCTGTGTGGGTCTGACAATGCTGAACTTGTTTCTGTCCATCTAGATTCACCTTGGAAAAATGTTTGGCTAGGGAAGCAAAAATGGTAAGCAAACGTGAGGATGGAGGATTCCTTGATTATCAAGGTAATTCAATATGATGGACTTCCTTGGTGGTCCAGTGGCTAGGACTCTGTGCTCCCACTGTAGGGGGCGTGGGTTCAATCCTTGGTCCGGGAACTAAGATCCTACAAGCCTCATGGTGTGGCCAAAAAAAAAAAAGATGGTTCGGGAGAAAACCTCTGAGAGAATGCTGGAAGCTGGGGTTCTCAGCACAGCACCTCTACCACTATGAGGGAGCTCAGGACCCTTGTGTTTCTGTGCTGTTTCAATGACCCTTTGGGGTTGAAGATGTGCATGAATCCTCCAGTCATGGGTGCTGACATACAGACATGATGAACGCAGATCAAATTCTTGTGCACAGAGTGATAAAAAGGAAAAGAAAATTGTGCCATGGTAGTTGGAAATGCCATACGACTTCCTAGGATTTTGTGTGGCCATACCTCACAGGAAATGTGTTTTGTATTTCCACCAGAGTTGGATAAGTTGTTGGAAATGACAGTGGATTTTCAGTGAATGGGATGTGAACCACTTTATTATATTTTTTCCCTCCAGAGATGGAAGGACACATGCTGTTTCCCTGAGAAAGATGTGAGGAGAAAGTCACCTTGCCATACACAGAGATTTAAAAAAGAATCCCCAGGTGTTCTAACGGAAGCCACTGCAGGCAGCTTGAACCACGGCCCTCAGGGCTGGCCACGTGCCCCAGCCGGTGGTCCTCGTTTTGTCCCTGCTGCGCAGCCTGGGTCAAAGCCATTCATGCCAGCGATTCATAGCTGCCTAGCTCTGTCCCCATCAACAGTCAAGATGTGGGTCTTGTTAGAAAAGGGGAGGCTGGTAAGGGAGGAAGAAGAAATACTGATTCAAAAAGAACAAATAGATGGAGTGGATCCCCAAGACCAGCGGCACTGGAGGCGGCCCAGTAGGTCGCCAGTCCCAGCCAAGATTTCAGGAAATTCTCCAGTAAGATGACTCCACAGAGCCCAAACTGGAATCACAACGACTACTAGGTCAGCTGGGGAGAATTAAGCTCAAGATATTTAACTAATAGAATTCAACCACTTCGGCGCTATTAATTAAAGTTTCTTTTAAAAAGGTTTCAACTTCTTGGAAGTGTATTTGGATAACGTGCTTCAGCCGGGAGTCCTAGAGGCTGTCGGATCAAGTCTTCCTTCCTCAGGCTTCTTGGAGAGGCAGCTTGCTCCTGCCTCCTCCTGGCGCCCCCCACCCCACCCCGGTCTTCTCTTCCCTCACAGGGAGGCTCCCAAGGGCCTCCTCAGCTCCAGTCCTTCTTCCCACAGCCACCATGGTAGACTTCCCAAAACAAAATGTTTGTGGCTCACTTCCCTATCAATTACCTTGAATGCTGTCTATCATATTACAGGTGAAGATAGTGCCAATAATAGGGCCCTACTCACCCTTCAAGGTTCCTCCCCCTGCGCTCCCAGCAACACATCTTAAGCTCCAGCCAAACTGGGTGACCAGCTGTTCGGAGGCTCCGGCCCCAGTCTTCCACTGCCATGCCTTTTCTCATGCTGTCGGGCAGGACATCCTCTGCCTATTATTCTCCAAGGCACATCTGATCTGTCCCATCCTGTGGGACTTCTCCTTGGCGGACCAACAGGGGTGACCTCTGGGCCTTTGTACTACCAAGCATTTTGCCCCCCTCTCTCTCACAACACCCCCCACACTGTCTCCAGCTGTCAGGACTGGACTCCTCGTCTTCCTTCTCCTTCCTTGGAGACAGACTGACCTATCCATCTTCTCCAACTGAGTAAGGAAGTAACTCGATTTGCTGCACAGGCTGTGGAACCAATCATCCAGCCTGTCCTCACATGCCAGCCCCACCACCGACTCGCCATGTGACCCTTGGCAAGTCCCTTAACTGCTCTGTGCCTCAGTTGCCTCATCTGTCAATGCACAGAGGCCTCTGTTTACAGTTTCCTCAACTGCGAATAACAATTACTACCTCATGGTAAGGACTAAAGAATATTTGTAAAGGGCACAGAGCAGTGCCTGCCCTGCAGCAAACGCTACGTGTGGGTTCAGTTTAAAAACCACGGTAACAAACACACACGTATCCACATACACACACTCCCTTGCAGCATTGGCAGAGTCTCCTGCATATATCAAGAGCAGACACAACACTAAGTCTAGTCTTAACGTGACTCCAAGTCAAGCAACTGGCCATTTCCCAGCAGCGCCATGTAAACAAGCCTCTGTTCCTGGGCAACAGTACATATATCCTAAAAGTGGAGGTGTCAACCTCGCCTCAAAAGGGGAAAGCAATTTTTCAGCACATCGTAGTGGGCCTCACTCTTCTTCCCTCCTCACCAATGAGTATGACCTGTTTATAATCTCTACATCCGCTCTATTCTGAAAATGTTCCCATTACGCTGTTCTGTCCTCCATCATAGGCTTAAACGTGAATCAAAGATTCCCCAGCACTGAGAACCTCTCTATAAGCACACTGGCAAATGTCCTAAATGTGTTGGGCCAGATGACACACGTCCATCTCAGCTCAAGGAAGCAGCCAGATGACATGATGGGCACCATATGAGAAGGGAGGATCCCAAGGCCTGATTGAGACCAGAACGCTGCGGATCAACTGCTCATTTCCATGTGGATGGGACCGGGAGGCAGGCTGCAGTGCCACCAGGGCCGTCGCCCTGCAAGCCTCTCCAGTGGCTTTACACCATCGTTGGTCTGATGCTAATTCAAGACAACGCCCCATCGCATCCCAACAAATTAGCCACAGACATGCGAGAGCAATCAGCTCAGGGGGCGGTCCTGATGCGGGCTGGGGGACTCCCTGTCTCCACGAGCCGCACGCTCCCACAGATGTTTCTAAAAGCCTCTTCCCAGAGGCCCATTTAGAGAGAAATTAAATGCAACTTTGACTTAATTAACGTTTTTCATGATAATGAAAACAATGTAGATTCATAGGAGGCATTTACATTGTGTTGTAAAATTGATAAAAATTTAATAACTCCTTGTTAATAAGTTATGTCTCCCCAGACCCACGAAGCCTAAGGCTCTGCAAACTCCAGCCTGGGTCTAATTCAGCCTCCTGGTGCAGGTGGAGGAGGGAGGCAGAGATGGACTTGACATTTGCTCCAAGCCTGCTCTAATTCAAACCTCTGCTTGTTCATCAGAACTTTATTTCATACAGTAAAGGTCAGGATTTGGGCTCAAGGCACAGCCTTGACAAGAAAGCTCAAGTGAAAGGCGGGCTGGCCCTGGCATCTGTCGCCTGAGATAGCAGAGGCAGGGGGGAGATGGAGAGCTCACTGGCCGCATCTGTCCTCTTCCATGGAGGTAAGAGGCAGAGTCCGCTGCCTGGTGGTAGGAGCTGTCGGGGTGAGTATGGTGACAACTGGCCACTGTCCTGAAATAAAAATGCAAACATAATTTCCATGTCCCCTTGCATAAGGACTACTGCTTAGCTTACTTGTGGCACGCCAATGTCTTTTCTGGTTTGTCCTTGAAGAGCCCAGTCATTTACTAAAGTGTCGTATCCCTGGGAAAGGAGGTGTCCAAGTGACGGGGGTACACACAGAGCACCCTTTCCTCTTTCTGACCTTCCTACTTCTTGTCTCCCAGCTATGCTTCAAAGGATTTCTTTTGAAAAGTTGGCTGTTGTTTGCCTACTGTTCCCGTTCCCTTTCATCTACACGTGGTGCCTCTTCATTGCATATTTATCTTAAAGAATCTGACTATTTTGGAGGAGGAGGAGAGTACATGGGGCCTCAAAATGCAAGTCAATCACTTCACCTGACACTAGACTGGAAAAAGAAACTGTTATTTCTTATGAATAAAAACATGGTTTGTTTGGAGCTCTTTAGAGATGGGCAATTAAAAGGATTCTTTTCAAAGGAAACTTTGTCCAAGCATGATGTTGCCTTACAATGAGCTGACTTCCCTATAAGCACAGAGGAAGGCATCGTGCTTCGTGTCACCCTGCTGCTGAATGTGGCTACCAGAAAAGCAAAGGAGAGGCACTGGCTCCTGTAGCCTTGCCTTCTACCAACAGAAGTGCCCTAAGATGCCCTCCCAGGTCCATCACTCATGGAACAGTTACATGGTTGCCTCAGCCGAGTTGCCTTCCTGTTTTCACTTCCTGCAATGAAATGCAAATGGCCAAATCAGGACACTTGGGCCTAGCTAAAGCGCTAGGGTGGAATCCAAAGGCTGCTTTAGTGTTTGCAGCAGTAAATGGAGAGAGAGAAAGAAGGCGGTGGGGGGGAGGGTGGAGAGAGAGAGAGGGAGGGAGGGAAACACCACACTGGTAAGCACAAGAAAATGGGAGAAACTGCAGACCCAGAATGAATAGGCTATAAAAAATACAGGAAAAACTATGATTAAACTGATTTGGGCTGAGTGTGCTTCACCTATCCATCTTCTTACTTTCCGTCACTGATGGTGCTGGTGGGAAGAGAGAGTGTTGTCAAGGTCCAGAGTAAAATAAACAAATAAAATTTAGGCATGGGGAGCTTGAGGAAGTCACCCAACACTACACCTACAGCAGAGGACTGAGATAATTACGGGCTGCTGATTTTTAAAGGCAGCTTATTAAATTAAATCTCCCTGCAATGAACAATGGAAACTGTCAGCACAGGGTGTGTCCTATTATAGACACTTTCCTAGAGCTATTTGCACCCCCTGCCCCAGTATCTGATTTCATGTACTTCAAAATACCATTAGTTCAGTCCAGTGACTTTAGTTCTATTGACAATGTTAATTCTCTGCCTGTACAAACCAAAGGCTACTCAGGATAAGCTGATTTTTGTTTATTATCTGACAAGACTCAAGATTACACTAAACTGATTTTGGTATGCCTCCCTTCAGCCTAATCGTATCGGACTTCTCCTCTTGACCGAACCATTGGAGTTGAATGCCTCCTTGTATTATATTTATACCCGAAAGAAAAGTCATGCACCATTTAAAATCAGCTACAGTAGTTTGAAAGTGGGTGTACGTAATTGTGCAGGTTTAAACTATTAGTAAATTGAAAGGTTGGTGTGAACGATCACACATGTCCTTCAGCTAAAACTATTTCCGAGAGCAAGTCTAAAGATCTGTTTCTCTTCGAGCACACGATTAGTTTGTTCATGCTAGGGTTACTGATGGTTTGTGGCCAGCATCATGTCAGGCAGGCCTCAGCAGGTCTGAATCAATAGGGTCTTATGTTTGTCACTGCATCACAATTTTAACTGTCCCCTTTCTATTCGACTTCGCGATCAGATAGCGGGCAAGACTGAAATAACAAGAATACATTCTGAACAGAGAAAAGGTACTACTTTAGAAAATTATACAGAGGGGATGTGGAACAGATTAGAACCTCAATCTATACTGATGTGTGTGTGTATATTGCTAGACATATATGTTTTATGTGTCACAGTGCTAGAACATAGCTACTTGTGAAAAGTCTGAGGCTCATACCATCGTAGCATCTTTTAAGAGACCTGGTCCTTTTGCCCAGGATCATCCAAAGGAGAAACAAAATTGGAAGGACTTGAAAATGATGCCCTGCACATCACCTCTGGCCCACCACACTGAATGATGCAGTCTTGCCAAAAATAGCCTTGAGGGCTTCCTAGGTGGCGCAGTGGTTGGGAATTTGCCTGCCAATGCAGAGGACATGAGTTCGATCCCTGCTCCAGGAAGATCCCACATGCCGCGGAGCAACTAAGCCCGTGTGCCAAAAAAAAAAAAAAAAAAAAAAAAAAAAAAAAAAAAAAAAAAATAGCCTTGGGATGAGTCCTTACTGGTCACCCTTTGCCTTACTTCTCTGACACTGATTTTTAAGTCTTTTGTTAAGGAGTCCTCCTTCTTCGCAAATCTTTTTTGTCAGCATAGTGTGGCCTGACATCCCGTGGGTTCAACAGAAGGAGACAACTGTTAGAAACGTGTGGGACTTAACAACAAGGAGAACGTGTACCGGGCCACACCTCCGAGGAGAGGTACGCGGAGCCGCCGGCCCCGCTGCTGGGAGGCCGACTTCTCAGACTGGGTGAACACTTTTACTATATTGCCACTCCCCTGGGAACTGGCTACTTCTCTTCCCACTTCGGAAAACACATAATGAGACTGTGTGTTTCCATTTTACGTCCCTTGAAAACGGAAATCCTTCCCCTTCTAAGGAAAAAAAAAAGGAGTAAAGAGGTAGACGAAAGGCAAAAGAGAAGGAATCAGGCAGTCTCCAAAGCACACTGGCTCAACTGGGAAACTGCGACCAAAGCAAGCTCCATAATAATGTAATGACCTTTAATGAGTGTCTTGGGAAACAATACAGCCCCAGCATAAAAGACAAAGGGCAAAACCCATCATGGCTCCGCTGACACTAATTCAAAATGATTTTCAGAACAACTAAAGAATGTAAGAGAAGTAATCTGATCCGCCCATCTGACCTCACTTTGATTCAAGGGCCCTTCTCCTGCCATTTCTAATTGTCAAACCCTCTACGTTTCACATCTGCTCATATTTAATGAAAAGCCCACGCTCACCACTGCTCTTTGAGGCGACCAGCTCTGTCCAATGGGCACCACCCAACCCCACCACCAGCGAGGGAAGCCCTGGGATTGCTATTGGAGCCCTGCCAGCAGAATTCTGTGTAGACACAGACATTCCTTAATTGGAGAGGAAGGGCTTATGTGGGCCCACGAAGGGGCTCAAATTGGAATGGATTTTTCTAACTTATTATTAATGGTCAAAGGTGAGCGGACTCACACAGGGATGGATGAAATCTGCTTTTGTTTGATGGAGTGACGACGGCGGGGAGACTGATGAAACAGGGGAAGCAAACCCCCCCTGAGCTGTCAGTACCAGTTACGCCTTCGACACACAGCCCAAAGCGCCATGTCCTCCACGGTGGGGGCTTATACTGGAGGGGCAGAAAGACAGCAATCTCACGCCCAGGATGTTTCTCAGAAGACGGAACAATCCCACCCCAAGTTTTTCTCCTCCTGGCCTCCATCAACACTTGGATTAAATTGCAGAGCTGAGAAATCCCTCCAATTATGGTTTCTCCTGGATAAGATGGAAATTGCACACACTGGGTATCACGGGCCTCACGCAGGGGACACAGATTTTGCTGTGATTGGTTTGGGTGGCCAGTGCCAAGACATGACCACAGGCCTTAGTTTAGAGCCTGAGTGGCTCCTTCCTTTTCTCCACTGGATCTCTGGCCAAGGTTTTAGAGTCTAGTGGTTATGTGAAAATAGAAGTTGTGCCTTAGACGGGTAACCGAAGGGCCTGGTGCTTACGTTCACCACCATCATTCAAAGAGGTGTGGCCAGACTGGGCCACCACAGCTCACCCCTCCACTCCTCCTCCCCAGCTCCTGTCTTTGAACCTGGTGTCTTGCCACACTTCGCAGACAAACAAATCCTTTGTACGGTTGTGATCAAGTTCACCTCGGTGGTGTCATAGGAACCAGAGAGAACTGTGATGAGAATAAAGGAGTAAGGGCACATGCTGTGGCATCTCTAAGAAAGATTTAAAGGAAATTTCCTCCCTAGGATTTTAGGCCAATGTGATTGGGACAGTCCAAAATCCCTCTCAACGCCACGTCTATTCAGCATCACTTTAAAAAATGAATCCTGTGCCTTGGCACTGTTCTGAAGGAGCAGTAAATCATAAACCAGAGAGGATGATGGTTCTCTGGGCCTAGGTGGAACCTCTTCCACCTGCCTCTAAGACCGCCCCATGCACCATAATGTCGCAGGCTTGAACTGTGGGTTCAAACACCAGCGCCAGGCATGGCGCACTGCACGGCACACAGTGACGTGAGGGCTCCCCCAGCCCTCGCGGCCGCCCCACGGATCACTGCCACGCAAGCACACCGTGCCGGGACCACCTTCAACACCGGCATGTGAGTCAGCAACTTTCTCACGGCAACAAGTTCTCAGGAGTGAAATGCCGTGTTCTCTCCTTGTTGCCGGTATGAATGAACTGCTGCTGGTGAAAACTTAGTTCAACCAGCTCTGGGCACTTAGAAGAAAAGAGAATGGATGATATGGTTACCAACACACGTGGTCGGTGTTTTCAAGAGGAAGGGATGAACACAGAAGGAAGGATTGTCTTCGACCACCCATGCTACCAAAAATGTGAAAATAAGGTGACAGCCATACTTTCAGGCATCCAAGTCCTCAGGCAAAACACAACCTCTTCTGCCCTTAGAGGAGGACCCTCGATGAACAAGCTGGAGTTTCAGTAACATCACCTACGAAGTGTGTCAGTAAAACACCAGCAAAGTCCGTGCTGAAGACAAGGACGGTGGGGGAGGGGGTCTCAGGAATCTGGTGTACGTCAGCGTCGCCAGCTACCACCGCAAGACCCTGAGAGACTCTTTAACACCTCTGAGCTTGTAGGGGACAAAGACGGACCCCAAGGGCTGCACGATGGACTCAAGGAAGCCATGGAGGTTCTCGGCTTAGGATTTTTGTTGTTATTTGGAATCACAATTGCTACAAGATACCTTAGTTGAACAGGGGCTATATTTTTGGAAAAACAAAAGATATTACTGGACTGGTCCTTTGAATGAGTCATCTTTTTAAGGGGAAGCTCTAGAATCCACCCATCTGTATATGCTGGCAGATTCAGAATATTCTTTTTCAGAGCATAGGAGGCAATCTGGCACAGGAGGAATGAGATACAGGTTAGGGAGGTACAGTTAAAAAAAAAAAAATACCCATCTGCATCGAAACCCTGTTGTACTCTGGAAAGTATCCGCGCTCACTAAAAGCAAGTTCATGCCAGAGTTGGCTTGTTCTCCCTGCACTATTTTCCCTCCTCCTTTCAACCCAGTCTGATGTCTGACCTTTTCCCCCGAATAGTGAGATATACATTTCCATGCATCTCTGCATCAATATAGTGTTTGATGTGCTGTCACATTAATCTCCAGTGTATATTTACTTAAAGGAGAAAGGAATAATATTACCAGATTATAATATCACAGCCTGCACGCTCTTACAAGAAACACGAGTTCACAGAATAGGCAGGGAGGCCTCCCCAGCACGTACACAGTGACACAGGCAGCGAGGGCAACACATCACCACGTACACTGGGAGGAAAACATCAGCCCGATGGACTCACAGCACCCAGGGGCACAACACAAGACGGGGATGATGCCACAGACAGCACAGACATGGAACTGTGTGTGTTGGGGTTAAACTTACAGGCACGGAAAGTGGTGGAGCAATCATTAACAGAGACAGAAGAAAGCGGGAAGGCTCTCTCAAGGGTGTCCACGTTACCACGCACACGGCCTGACATGCACGAGCAGTCACGCTCAGAACGTCCGCAATCAAAACAACATGCCCGTCTCATTCTCTTGTAGATGGACATCTTGGCTATAACCATGGGGTCGGATGGGAGGAGAGGAAGAGCGGTAGTTAATGGCAAGGTCACACACAGCAAGGCAGCTGGAAGGAAGCTGAAGGGATTGAACACAGGTCTTAGTTCACATTAACAGTCTTGACCCAGAAAAAAAAACAATGCAGAGAGAACTGTTGGTAACACTTTGGTTGTACATCGAAAAAAGCAGAGAAAATATCCATTGCCTGTAGCATCCCCCAAGGCTGTGGCGTATTATTTTTCTCCCCTGGGTAAAGCCGGTGACCACGGGAAAGGACATGGCTGATGACACTCGGGTTGTTGGATGAGAAGCAGCACATGTTAGAGACAGCAAAAATGTAACCCACATTTTTTCCCCTGGCACAATTAATACAGGAGGACAAAATACACACACAGCCAATCAATTAATTGCTCATTGGGTACAATAAATGGTTTTTGCAAGATGCAAAAATATCTAATATGTAGGCTTTCTGATTTTCATCCATTGCTGGGCATTAGGCAGAGGCTGGGACAAGCTTTCATCAAATTAGATGTGAAACGATTACGTGTTAATGTAGAATCTAAGGATGCCTCCGCTGAACTTCCCCAGAGTGAGTTTACATGATGCCTTCAGGAATTTAAATTTACTCTTGACAGAACAAATATCCAAATCTGTCCATATAAGAAATGCAGCTACTCAAGGCTAACGCTGCGTATTTGACATTAAAGGCAGCTCACAAATAAGAAATCACCCAAAGCATGTGAGATGTTGGTCTATTGGAATGCATTTAGCTACTCATGGGTGTATTTTCTGCTTAAAGCTGAGAGAATCTGAAAATCCCATCTGTTTTACTCTCCCCGCCCACCAAAAATTCAGAAAGCTATTGGGCTACTGGTTAACTATAATTTTTTTCTTATACAGAAAATATTGGCTAAAAATAGATGAAAAATTACAAAACATGAAATGAGAGAATAGATCCCACATAAAATATCGTCCTGAGATCTGCACGAGGCATGGATCACTCTTCTCAAGTTAATATCACAGGTTCTGCGCTGCCTGGGCATCCAGCTTGAGTGCTAACCTACACAACTTGTTGGACATCACTGTAATTGTTCTCAAGGCCCTGCATCTTCACCCTGCGAGCCAATTTATGCGTCAGTACAAGAGAAGCTTTTTGTACCTCATTTTGATGCTACAGCAGGCAAACATCTCGGCTTATCCTTAGCATGAACCTGCCTGCTCCTCTCACAAGATGGGAGAAGAATTCATGCTTTTTCCAAGCATCACAGCCAAATAGTCAGCTGAACTGGAGAGCTGTTATTTCCTGTGTCCACACCTTCCATTGTGAAAGTCATTTTTCCCCCATCTTGTTTTTTTCCTTAGTGGAGAAATGTCTGCACTCTTACTTTAAAATATAGCTAGTGGTTTTGAATGTTACAGTCACCAGGAAGAGGGGTTTAAATCTCTCCAATGGGTCAAGTCCTGTTCTAAGACCTTTATGACTTGCCATATGGTCTATTTGTCAAGCAGGGGTAACGTTATGATTGTGAGGAACAGGCACTGGGGGAGATGAATGAGAGATCTCTTCAGCAGCAACTCCATTCTTGTAATCTTGGCTCACATTTTCAGCGACATGTTCTTTTAGCATCCTAGCTAGTCAGTTGTGCAGATCACCATCATGCAGCCCCAGCCCTGTTCAATGCGTGGGACATCATTCCTGAGCTTAGCTTTTACAAAAAAGAAAAAAAAAAAGAAAGAAAGAAAAGAAAAGAAAAGAAAAAGAAAAAGAAAAAGGTCCACTATAGCATTTGAATCAGAAGAATTTAGAAGGCATGGTGTGATTGCCCAGATGCCCCAAACAGCAGTTGTTGAAGTCGAGAAAGGCAAAACAGTCTTCAGCTGAAGACATGCAAATAAAGTTATTTTAAATACATTCAGATCTGGTGTACAACTCGCAGACCACTTGCTTGTTTTTTCCTTCTTAGTTCTTTTACTGGAAATATTGACTTGTTATTTATACAGAGGAGGGAAACGAAGAGGATTTTTTGTTTCATGTAGATAAATTGTTTTGAAAAAAATTTAATCAAATGCTGTAGCAGAAGAGAAGCCCATCAAACTCTGAAATGCTATGCTTCTCATTAGCAACAGTGCCTGGTTTTCGTTTCCATACTGCCGTTTTGGGTTCATATACAATAATAGACTCTGACACATTTATTGGAAAAGAAAGTTCTTATATATATACCGTCTTTTAGACAAGGGGAGGGAAGACGGAGGTGGAATAACTTTCGAAATGATTTTGTCAGAGGTAAGCCCATCCTAATGGGTGACTGAAACCTCCTACTTGATAAGGGTTCAGGAGGAAACACAACTTCAAACCAGTGCCTCTCGGGGACTGTTTACAATTGTTATTGTTGGCTCTTCTGGAGACCATGCATTGTTCTAAAATTTCATAGTGTGAGCATGCAGGAGCAAGCTGAAACCGGTAATCAAAGCAGCAAAAAAAAAAAAAAAAAAAAAAAACAAAACCATTTGCTATAAGAAGATTACATGTTAATTGTAAGCACTCACATTCCAAAGCAGCATGTGCATAAAAAGGAAAACATGCTATTTCTCATCATTCCTTCCCAGTCATCAGTGTTACAGTCACACCAAATCCAAAATAGAAATCTCAGAAGACAAACAAGCACCGCCACAAAAAGAAAAAACAGAAAATCAGCGAGAATGATCGATGAGAGGCTCAAAGACAAGACAGAAACAGTTAAAGGTGACTGAGCCCCGCACGTTGACAAACCTTTGTGAATTACAATGTCTAGACCAAGGTGCCACCAACGGGGAGGCTGGCTCTTTTGCTTTACTTCTGGAATAGTCCATTTTCACTCACTCCCTATCAGGTGTCTTCACCTATATACTCCTGGGTCCACTTCCTTAAAAGGTAAGGCCCATTCTGACCTCCCGTCTGGTGGGTGTGATCCGTCAGGCCTGAAGGATGTGCGTCCCAGCCGGGAAGAGCCTTCCTCTGGGCCATTTTATGAGTCCTTTAATCCATTTAACTAAAAATGGGTGAGGATTTGCCTCTCAGGTGGTAGCTGTTCCAGGAGAAGTGGATACTCTGTGTGTAAAATTAAACTCTCAAGTTGTAAAATAAAATCATATCAGAATTAAGTCGTGGACTTCCGACTTTAGAAAATACCATCCCTCTCCCCTTCGACTCTCTCTGCTTCCTAATCCTTCGGTTTTATTTTAGTGCATTGTGGATATTCAGAACCACCGGTATTTTATTTCCATGTCTCCATGATTGTTTCCTTTTCTAGAGCTGATGTAGGTTCAAAGGTTAATTTCAGATATCAGGGTGCCACTTAAAACTCCCAAGGTTAGGTTTCAAAGAGCAATTTTGAAAGTTTTAGTATTTATCTAAAACAGAAGTAAGTTTCCTATTTACTCCCTGGCCACATAAAGTGCCCTCTCTCCTCTGGTGTTTGCTGATTTTCTTTTTTACCTAGTCACCCAATGCTCTCCTCCCCAGTGTCAATCCTCAGAAAAGGGAGTTTTCCCTAGGAGCTCAACAATAATACTAAGTAGACCTGTGAGGACATCTAGTGGGTCTGTGTGGAAGAGCAGCTAGTTAACAGACCACCTGAACTGGCTGGGAGAGGATGCTGTGTGCCTCTAAGAACTGAAACCTGCAATGTCATTTCAATTCACTGGCTTCTCCCAATCCACAGCAGATATTTAGGGGAGAGCAGGGATGAAGCGGAGAGAGGTTCTAGGACATGGTCCTAGAGTGGTCAAAAGTGGCAACTTGCAAGCCCATCGGCTCTGCAGCCACAGCCAGCAGAGCAGGACCGCTTCAGCACCAGCTGGCTGGGTCTCCTTAAAGTAAAGCCCTGCTGTAGCATCCAGAGACAGGGAAGAGTTTGTCTCTGAGAGGTGTCGATGCTGCAGCTACTCGTCATTCCATCTTAGCGCTCTTGGGACTTTATGCTCAATTAATTGCCCCCATCGGCCGGCTTAACTCTGGGAAAGCATAAATACAAGCCTCTGGAGACTCAGTTTTCTCTTTGGCCCACATCACAAGGCTCCTGTTCTTGGACTGGTGCCAAAGATTCAAAGATGTTATGTGGTTGCCAAGAATTAGACCCTGGGTCTCACCTTTCTCCTCTAAGAACTCTGTCCTAGCAGTTTTACAATTTGAGAAAAAGCTTTTATGTGCTTTCCTTCACCACGACGAAGTGGATGTTCATCCAATATTTCCATTATGACTTCCTAGTACTATTTGCAGAGACAAAAGTATTTCCCTCACAGACATCATCAAAGCTGTTTACTCTTAAGTGTTGAAAACTGGAAGATTTCTCATATGTACTCTTGGACAACTTTTCTTCTATATTCAAAGGTCATGATCAGGAGAAAGGAAACCTGTATCGAAGGGGCTGCTGTAGATGGAGCTTAGTTACGGCTCTTTCCTTGTGTCAAACTGACAATCAGTTGTCAGGTTCAGGTTCTCTGCTGGTTAGCCCTTCGGAGCCAAACCTGGAATGGAAGAGGGAGTTGGACTCCATCCTGTTCTCAGCACCATCTGCCTCCTACACCAGCAACCAAATTGTCAGCTAATTTCCAATTGTAGAATCTTAATTTCCAGGGTGGGTTGGAAGGGGCAGGAAAAGCAGTGCTGGACTGAAAGGCTCAGGTGGAGTTTTCCAGTTGCTGGAGAAAAATATTTTAGGTTTCAAATGGAGCAATTCAAGGCAAGACTGGGGTGGAAGAAAAAAAACTGTCATTCAATTTACAGACACTCGTCAGATTGCAACTTCATGTTTAAAATCAGTCCAATGAAGGAAGGATTATTTCCAAGCCTGAACTCTGGAGCTGCTCTTCATATGCTCAGCAGCAACAAAAATTTTAAGTTAAAATATCCAAGGAAGAAAAAGTCCACCCAAGTATAAGATGGAGGCATTTGTTTGATGGGACACTGGGAATCCAAGGGCATTCTTTCAAATCCTATAAATGAGGACTGATGTCTCCACTTAGCAAAATTCCTCTGATTAGCTTCTGGAGGGAGGAGAAAGACCTTCCAGGTGGTTTTCCAAGAAAGGGAAGAAGGGAAAGAAAAAGCTGGTTAATGTCAGCAGCAGAGAGCACACACCAAGCTAGCTGATCCTGTCCCCAGTGCCATATTGTGGCTGGAGAAGACAGAAGAATTTGGCACGAGAGTTGTTTGTTGACTGACATCACGGTTTCCCTCCAATTCTGAAAGATCATTAGATACAGTAGGCAGCTCTGCAGGTAGGAAAGTGATTCATGCCCTCAAGCCATTTTTCAAGGTGTTCTGCAGACAAAGTGAGCCACGGAGTTAATTTTGGCAGAATTTTGCTCCAAATTGAAGAAGGTCATTGTTTTGTTTTGTTGGTACATTGAGCATTCCATATTCTCAAACTCTGAAGGCTAGCCCAAACCAGATGACCAAGTTGCCTCTTCTTCTGCAAAGGAGTAGGAGAGGACCAGGTGCAGAGACATCTCCAAATTCCAGAGCCGCCGGACTGGTCTCCAGGTTGGGTCTCTTGTAGGTGAGTAAAGGCAATGCTCATTGCTGATGCCACTGAAAGCAGCACTGCTCTAAGTCACACACAGAAATACTGGCCTCAGAGCTCCTCATCAATTGCCACATCTTGCTGGGAGAGATGGTCCTACTCCTTGAGTAATTTAGGAGCTCAGAGACTTACATCTACTCATGCAGGCTTTTACACAGCCCATTAATGAAATGGGACATTCTCTTCGAGCCATCGTTTTCTGCCTTAAGCAAGTAAGTGGATCTTGCAAGATGCCTAACACCCATAGAGGAGCTAGGTATGTCCTAGTGGGTATTGTTGAGGGAGCAATTTTATTTTAAAGCAAGGGTACTTCATAGACTATAGGAAATAATTACCACTGTGGAAATACTTGTCTCCAGTAAGGCAATTTAGATACTTACAGTCCCCAAATTAGGTGTCCAATTAATTTTCTCTCAAGCACTTTCTCATATAGAGAGGCACATATGGTGTAATAAGTATATCACTCTCTCTACAAAATATCTCTATGCTTATATATAAAATTGTACATTTTTACATATAAAGTACTGGTACATATCATATATATCACAGCAAGGGAATACATATGTAGCATATGTGATTCCTTCAGGATAGGAATTCAAGCTTAATAGCAGAGGAGACCAAGTATAATTTATCAAAGGCAAGCATGACAATAGACCCCAATTTATGAGGCATCTAGAGCTAGTGGTAATTACCTCAGCGGACTCAGTGTCCCCTAAAGGTCCTGAGACAAGGCCTTCAAGAGAAACACTGCTGTTAAGGTCTTATTTTCAAGTGGAAAAATAAGACAGCGCCAGAAGCTGGCAAGAGGCTGGCGGGGATGGGTGGGGGTGGATGAACAGAGAGGGGTTCCCTGCTCGCAGGGTTCTCCAGCTCCAGGCTACTCTGCAGACCGAGTTGGGGCATGATGTCACTGCTACATGCAACATAAATACCAAAAGAAAAAAGAAACTGCAACTGTACAGAAAATAAAAGAAGTATCTCTTCTAGAGAAAGACAGGGGGAACTGGACTCCGGGCTGCTGGGAACCCGTTTTACTCACAATATATCACTACCAGTGTGCAGTTAAAATAGAGTAGGGGCCGTATTCCAAGGCAGCAAAGAGAAAAAAATAAATCAAAAATATGTCAATGATTAGACGTGAAAGAAAATTCCTTCCAACACAGCAATTTAGACATGACTTGCCCCTTAGGAGTCCACCTTTTGGCAAACTTTTAGAGGCTGGGGGAGAAAATGTACATCATTAGACCAGGTTTGTTATACAGAAAAAGAAAATGGGTAAATAGTGGATTCTGAGAACATGCTCCTTGGCCAGACAGCTGAATTTGACTCTCTTCCTTGATGGAGAACTATGAAGAAATGGGAAAAAATGCAAAAGTTAAACTATACTAACACAGAATTTCCAGAAATGGAGTGTCCACACTTGATGTTTCTCCAGATAGTATCACACAAGACATTTAAGGTTGTTGAATGAAGGTGAATAGGGAGCCGGGTGGGGGCGGGATTTGGAAAGGGAAAAGCAGGATTGGGAGGGCAGGGTTAGAAAATTGTAGATAAAGACCAGTGATGTCATCAGCTCTGCCCTCCCGGAGATGTGTCATTCCAGGGTGAATTATTAATACCTGGCCTCACAGGTTTGGACAATTGACTGAGGGTCAGCTGCCCTCTCCAACTCAGGGCACCAGGCAATGTGCATTCAAAGGCAGGAACCACCCCCACCCCCACGCATTATTAATAATTCTAGCTCCTTCTAAGAGAAGTTTCTTTGCAACCAAAATCTATCTTCCCCAATTTCCTAACCTGCCTGGTATGCCCAGGGAGGTGCATGTTTAATCATTCATTTTATTCTAACCACCCTTTACACACACACATCCGCATCCTGCCCTCGGTAACACAGGCTGCTATGACCTTTTAATGAGGAAGAACGATAACTGGACAATCCTGAGTGTCATCAAACAATCTGAAGGCCTCTATGAGACGTGGAGCCCAAGGAGGGAGGGGGTGCAGAGAGAGGCTGTGAGACCTTCTCACACTGGCTTGGCTTTGCAGAGACAGTCCTCTTGCAGCAATCCGTGCCGTGCGGGACGGGAGATCATTAGATTCACTAGCTGAACCAACGTTAAAGGTAATGAGAAGAGCAGAATTATTTCAAACAATCAGGTGCTTCTCTCTCTCCAGGAGGAAGTTAAAGTCAGCTGCCATTTGCTTGCCTGGAATCAAGATGGAAAAATATCCTAGAGGCCAAATCCTCATTTCTAGGGACTTAAAAACCTGTCTGCGGGTCTCCTTGACAGTGCCCTGCAAGAAACATCCCAGCATCGGAGCAGGGGTCGGAGACGCCTGCTCTTCCTCCGGCCACTTCCACTCCTGCCTCCCTGGAGCCAGTTCTCTGTCCAGTCACCAGGGAGATCCTTTACAATAAGACCTGATGATGTCATGAACTTGCTTAAACTCTTCCAATGGCTGTATTTATTACAGGGCTAAAACCCAAGTGTCCCATGGCCCCTGCCTGCCTCTCTGACCTCGTCTCATACCACCCTCTCCCCAGGCCCACCAGCCTTCCTGCCGTTCCTCAAACGCCACTAACGTATTTCTGCCTCTCGGCCTTGGCTCTTATTCTTCTGTCTACGTGGACTGGATCTCAGCTTCAATGTCACCTCCCAAAGGAGGTCTTCCAGACCTTTCCAGCTAAAGAAGCGTCCCTACAAGGTCCCTCACAGCCTCAGGCAGTCTCCTCTCTCTTCAGAGCACCTGTCTCTGTCCGAAGGTGTTTAATTATTTCTGTGATCATTGCTTGTCTCCAATCACTGAGTGAAGGCTTCAGGAGGGCAAGGACTATCTCGTTCACTGCTCCATTCCTAGCACCAAGAACAGCGCCCTGCATGAAGAAGGCGCAAAAATATGTGAATGACTGATCAACAAGTGAAAGTAGCCTTGCCATTTCACTGATGCCCCCGCAGGGCCAGGTTCCCTGGTAAATATCCGGTCAAGGGTTATTGGCCTCAATCCTCTCCTGCATTCCCCAACTCCCTCCACTACAAGTGTTTTCTTACTAGGGTTCATCCTCTGGTATTTGTTACTCTCTCGGGTACTTCTGCCTTGGGATATTGTGTTCCTTCTGGTGGAAGTGATCTGGGTGATGCCCAGTCAGCTGAGCGGTTTCTGTGTGTACAACCAGCTGGGCTGGGTGCACTGCCCAGCAGGCCCAGCGGGAAGGGCCTTTTGAGTTATGGAGTCTGGGTGATTGAGTGGGGAGTGAGTTTGCTCTGTGCCTTTATAGGCCCTTCGATGCTCTTCCTGGTAGGCTGTTGAATCGGAGAATTCTTAGGCCCCACATAGTTAGAGACTCTTGTCCTGAGATATGGATACTCACCTTGGTGAGGTGTCAGAGCTGGGTGGAGGGGCCATGTGTGTTAAGTCAGTGGACCTAAGCTGCCCCAAGCTTGGGAACCAGCCCAAGAAGATTTCTACAGAAAGTGTTCCAGACCAAGAGTGTTTCTATGGGCATTTACCCACGAGATTGAGTGTCTCCTCTGTGCTCCAGTAGAGCGATGTTTACATCTCACTGATTTCGCATTTCCTGCAACCCCCTTTAGGACTTCTGTGAAAGAAGCCCTAGCTTCGGTCAGCATATCTCAGGAATGGTGCTCTTCTGATTGGTGTGTGCTTGTGGAAAAGTATTTTATGCAGTGATCTTTTATAATTGGCTTATTACTCATCGGACCCAAGGTCACCCACCTTGCCCTTCTCTCTTACAAAAAGACTAGGGCACAGCATTAAGGGAGGTCTCTGGATCTGTATGACTCTCAGCAACCTCATCCTCCCACAAAACTCAGAGCCTCAGTTTCCTCTTCTTGTAAAATGGGATTAATAACACCATCTGCCAATTACACAGGGTTGCGGTGAGATCAATGAAAATAATGATCAGAAGGGGCTTTGGAAACATTAAATAGCCAGGAAGGAAGGCACGACTATTGTTGTTCTCTCCAGAGTTGGGAACAATTTCTATCAGGCAATGCAACATAATGACTGCAAACCTCACTTTAAGCCCTAGTTTTTTGAGAGCTCACCATCCTCCATTCCTGATTTACCATATCCTTCTCAAGAAGTCCCACTGGCAAGCTGCTTTGTAAGGAGTTTGAGACAAGACATGCCAGAAGCTACTGAGCCCAATCTAGTCTATCCCAAAGAGCAATGATGTTTGAGGTTGGTCACCATGGCAATGGCAGATAAAGCCCATTGGTGATGACCAAGTTCTTTCCTTGAGCCAGTCTGAAGGTATCACAATTGAAAACTCTAGCCTTTGGTACCCAAATCAGCAGGAATTCCAAATGCAAAAAGAGTCAGCTTCCATTTGGGAGACTGAATCCTCAGACTCAGTTTCCCATCAGCCCTAGCACGGCCATCTTCACACCAGGTAGCCCTCCCCCCCATCCACTGGAAATCACTATGCAAAACCACTCCCTCCTTCAGGGCCATGGCATCCCTCCTCATACACTGCATTTGCTATGTTTGACTGGACACATCTACCTAAGTATCCCTTTAGAGCCAAGAAGTGGGGATTAGGCATGAGGTTCACGCCGAGGTGTTGATGGTGGTGATTTTCCATCCTCTGCTCTGATCAAGTGAGGACAGGTATTTATTTCACATCTCTTTAAACTGCACGGTGAAACATAAACATATTCAAGAAAGCTCTTGATGTTTAGTGTTTCTTTAAAAGGAAATGGAGAAGGGAAATGAATTTGGGGAAAAAAGGAAGGAGAGAAGGAGGGAGGGGGGAAAGAAACTCTACTTACGCCGTTTGCAGCCGCATTTTTTTATTCTTTTGGGATCCGTGATGTCATCGTGACAGGCCTTGCAGTAAAAAAATGCCCTGGAGAAAGAGAATGGAAAAGCTGACACGTTTCATAATCCACCCAAGCGAAATGAGGACCACATTTCCTCCACCGCGGTGCCAAATTAATGAAACATGCCAGCACTAATTTCCTTTAATCTTCTGAAAGGTTTAGACGTTTACAGACGGAAATGTTTGTTGCGAGACCATTTATTTCAAACATAGGATTCTGCAATTTGAGTTAGTGCTCCTTTTCATAAACTTTTATTTGAAAAGGAGCAAGGAGAGAGATTGCTGACGTGACACACCACGTCTGCTCGTTCCTCGTTCACTTTGGAGAACAGCTCTCCATGCTTCTCATCAGAACACATGAGCAACCAGCCCCAGACCTTCAGTGGGAAGTTAAATACATCTCCGACATCCTCACGGTCTAGTCAAATAGGTATTAAAGGAGCACAAAGAAGACAGTCAAAGAAAAAACAGTAGCCTACTCACTTTGACAGTGCCTTCCCTTGTCAGCCAAAGTGTGAGAGGTTGAGGAGGAAGGTGGACAGGGAAGGTCAAAGGAGTCCTCTGTCCAATTCCTTCTGGAATTTCATAGCCCATATTCACTCTTAACATGGCTGGACCCACTCCCGTACTCTCCAGGCCTGAGAACAGGTCATCACTGAAAGTTTTCTTTTTTACTAAGGAGCACAGCCCATGTGACCCCTTGGATGGGGTGGGAGGAGGGTATTATAGTGTTGGGGTGGATAGAAGGAGACCCAGAGGAAGCAATCAACAAGAAAATCCCCTCATGTGACTCAAGTGTCAATATGTGATTACAAGGCACATTGGCTGTGTCGGAGATATTCTGGATGAGACAAAACAAGGTCATTGGAGCACTGTTTAAAATGCACAGGAATAAACAAAACAACATAAAATAAAATGCACGGGGCCTAGAAGAACAGCACTGGGGGGGCTTGTGAGCTTTCACTACTGGGGGATACTGTGATAAAATTCATTGGAACAACCTTCTGGATACGGAGACTAACAAAATCCCTGGCTCAGCACCTTCATCATCCCATCATGCAACTGAATGCCAGGGTTAAACATGGTCTTTCCCTGACCAGGGCTATAAAGACATAAACACAATTCTTGACCATTTTATTCTTGGTTCCTTTTTGTTTTTCACAGGACTTCGTTTATGGTTGGCACTGGTTAGAAACCAACATTAAGGGCTTCCTAGGTGGCGCAGTGGTTAAGAATCTGCCTGCCAATGCAGAGGTCACAGGTTCAATCCCAGCTCCAGGAAGATCCCACATGCCACGGAGCAACTAAGCCCGTGTGCCAAAAAAAAAAAAAAAAGAAACCAACATTAAGACTTTGGGGTGTGGAAGAGATCTTGAAGATCTTGCGGCCAAAGTCCCTGGGACTCAGTGTCCTCATCTGTAAATTTTGAGGAGGTTATTGTGACCTGTTATCCTTTCTGGACCTTAGCCAGGTCCAGGACTTCTAAATCCAAGCCCAAAGCTCTTTCCACCCTAGCAGCTCATCCACTATTTAAATGCCAGTTCTCATCCATCTTGCAGAAAAGGAAAGGTAGTTGATTGCTTGTCTGAGTGGCAGTGTGGCTGAGAAACCAATCAGCGATGACCTTTCTTGAAAGGTGAAGGACAGGAAAGGAGGTAGTGATTTTGCTTCCACTTCCTTTGGCCATTTTCTCCCCCATTTGATGCTACACATAATAATACTTGTAACAAAAATAACAGCTAGCATTCACAGAGCACAGATTACAGGCCGGGAGCTGTTCTAAGCATTTTGCAAGCATTAACATGTTTGATCCTCAAACAATCCTTTGGAGAAGATAGGATTATTATCTCTGTTTTACAGAGAGGGAAACTGAAGCACAGAGAAGTTAAGTGGCCTGCCCAAGGTCACACAGCTAAGAGTGGCAGAGCCAGGATTCAAATCCACAGTCTAGTACCAGAGCTCAAGGTCTTACATCTCTACTAAAGAGATGGTGAGAGGATGATGAGTCTGAATAGACTATTGAAAAGATAAAGTATGATTACTTCATGAATTAAAGCTGGATTCTGAAAGTGAAATACTCAAAGGGCCAGACAGGTAAAGTTAATGAGTGAAATGCGGGTGGGATGGAGTCTGTGGTAACCTGGAGACACACCCCCCCAACTGAAGGGAGCAGAGTATCTAAGCTCTGGCTGATTTTTGCTAAGTGGCACTTCTCTGCAGGCACCATTCTCCTCCCCATGCTCACCTGGCAAAGCCCCGCCCTACTGCACACCTGCACTCAAGCAGCAGAGCATTGCTGGAGAAAGGACACACCTCTGTGCCCACTGATCTTACTTTAAGTCCATGGCTGTGGACTCTGGGGGCCTTTTCACACTCTTCAGGATCCACTCCCATACCTCCTCCTCCCACGTCAACCCTCTCTGCTCTCCTCACCATTCCCTCTCCTCCCACCCCTTCTCCAAACAGGTGACTTTGCCCCATGCATCACCAAGACCAGACCTGCATCCTGCAAGCCTGGCCTTTAGGATCTCCTTGTCCTCAGGTTTCCCATTGTTTGGCCAATGGGAGGGGCCCGCAGGAGAGTGGAGGGTGGTCTTGAAGTGGTAGTAGTGACATGTCTCCCCTGAAGGACACAGCTCCTGCCAGGCAGCCTTTCCTACCCTACACCCTCTCTCTCCGGGTTTGGACAGCCCTCCTTCCCCTTGAGCCTGAGGATCCAGGGCTGAGAGTGGCTCCCCTCTGTTGCCAGCTCTGGGGTGCTTTGCCATCCCTTGTTAGTTCCCCTTGACTCTCAGCCCACAGCTTTATTTGGTTCCTTTACAAGACTCTCCTCCCTTTTCCCATTTAAGTGTGTCACCTTTCTTGCCAGGACCTTCGCTGATACAGCACCCAAAAGAACATCTCCAGCTCTCACCTTTTCCCAGAATGCCAGAACTAGGTCCCTCTGGCTTTGTGACATCTTCATGTGTGTGTTTAGTATGTATTGCCTACTTATCCTAGTCCAAATAGAATTCTTGATTTCCTACCACCCCAAACTTGCTCCTTCCCCAGTTTTCCCCATCTCAGTAAGATGGAGCCATTATCCCCCCAGCAACTGCATAAGCTCCAAATCTAGGCTCCATTCCTGATCACTCATTTTCCCCTCACTTCTTATATTCTGTTCATGGGTGGGTCCTATAGACTCTCTAAAATATATTCTGAATTGGTCTTACTTCTCTCCACCTCCATTCACCAATCTAGCCCAAGCTCTCATGTCCCACCTAAACTATGCAGCAATCCCCAAGTCTGTTGACCTCCTCTCCCAACCCACCTCCTCCCATTCTCTACCACGCAGGTGGAAACATCTTTTAATAACATGAATCAGACTACATCACCCCCAGCTTAAAACCATCTATGACTCCACTCTGTAATAATGACTTTAACTCTGTATAAAGTTCTATGGAAACCAACCCCTGCCTTTCCCTCTAACCTCATCTAGCCCACTTTCTTCCCCTACATTACCTGAGTACAACAGAATTGTTCCCGCCATGTCTCCTCTTCCCTTCTTATCCCTGTATGATGGATTCTTTCCCACCACCTCCATCTCTGCTCAAATCTCTCTCCCTCAGAGCAGCCGTCACTTACCCTCTATCTAAATCAGTGACAGCGGCATTAATCCTTTGCACCACGAATAAACAAAACTGCAATTCTCTCCTCCCCAGAAGGTGAGCCCATGAGAGCAGTGTCTCCTCCCCACTGTTTCCTACTGCTTCCCTGGCACCTAGTACAGAGTGTTCTCCAAAGTGAGTGACCTGCAGACATGTGATGAACGAATAAGTATGAGAATGTTGGAAGCTTTCACTCCTCTTTTCCTAAAACACTGCATCTGAAAGTTTCTCTGAGCTACAATCCATTCACTTTTTCCATTGCTTTTTTGCAGCAGAGGGTGCAAACTAATACTAGATCATCATAATCTACTTTTCCATTTTTGCAAAACTTGTTTAGTTTCCTTCGAAGCTCCAATGTCCTTTCTGTGATTTTCTGCAGTCTTCACCTATTCGAAATCCCCTAACTGACAGCATTTGCTCTTGACACATCACACACCATGGGAAATTACAGGCTGGTGTTGAGGCTGATTGTGTCAGCATGTATTTGTGAATACCATAATGCACTGAAATGAGACATACTGCATTCCCTAACATAGGAGGTAATTTGTTTTTTGGACTGCCTGGTATTTGTGACATTCATTAGTGAGAGATGCAATACAAAATAGAATTACCCAAATGGGAGCTTCATGTTATATTTGCTTTCTGGGAGGAACATGTGATCAATGGTGCCGCTGTGCTCCCTGGCCCTGTGCATGGTGCTGAGATGCTGTTTCCAGCTTTTGTGCTTCACAGTCTGGATGAGGGCACAATCTTCTCTCCCAAAAGACCTGGGACCTTCAGTCCCATTTACCCTCACTTTCCTCTCTCAGGTGACCCCAGTTTGGGGGGGGGGGGTACTCCTGGAAAAGGTGAGGATCCATGAACTGGATAAGGAGGTTTTCCTCTTCTACACCTGAATAATGACAATCCTTTCCCAATCTGCAGAAGTAAATTTAAGTCATTAGATAGTTCAATCTCAGGATTTTTTGTTTTTGCTTCTGCACCCCATTTTTTTTCCCTAAAAGCTTTTTTTTTGGCTGTGCCACACAACATGCAGGATCTTAGTATCCCAACCAGGGATTGAACCCATGCCCCCTACACTGGAAGTGTGGGGTCTTAATCACTGCACCGCCAGGGAAGTCCACCTAAAAGCTTTTATAAGAAGGACGGCTAGTCTGTAAGAGTGGGTGGAGAGGAAGAAAAGTGCCAGCTGTCAAATCTCATTGGTGTGTGCTCAGAGTGGCAGGCTCACTTCTTGGCAAATAATTAAGAATGTAAGCTCTGGAACCAGACTTCCTGGTTTTAAATCCTGGCTTTATGACTCACTAGCAGTGTGGCTTTGGGTGAGTTAGTTAACCAATCTGTGCCTCAGCTTCCTCACATGTAAATGGGAATAGTAATGCTACCTGTCTCTGAGCTTGTCAAGAGGATTAAATGAGTTCATCAATGCCTGGTACCTAGTTCCTAGAACAGTGCTGGTGCACACTGACCTCTGCATAAGAATTTGCTAGTATTTTTAAGTATGGTCAAAAATGTGGGTTTTAGAAAAGAGAAGACCAGTTCCAATCAGGTTCTGCCACTTGCTTAAGTGCTGCATGGCCTTAGACAAATTCTTTGTCTCAGTTTCAGAGATGAGGAAACCAAAGCCTGGAGAGTTTTAGAAGACCTACCAGGTTATTCTGAGGACTAGCAACAAAGACTGTAGAATACCCAGCAAAGGCCTGGCTTTGAATAGGAGCTCAATGAATGAAGACCAGGCTTTTATAAAAATGATAGACCTTGAGAATTCATCATTTATTTAAAATATTTTATGTAACACTGTCATTGAGCTGAGTGACCTGTCTGATCACCTGAGTCACATTTTCTGCTAGTAAATTTTTCCTAGTTCACAGGCTAGAATCAAATATAACAATATTCCATGGTGTTCTGCAAAAAGCCCTGTGATTTCCTGGGCTGCTTAAACCAGTCTGAGGATACTAATAAAAGTGTCATGAAACACTGAGGCCAGTGAAATCCTGGACTGTGCCTACAGAGGGTTAAAAATTGAGCCTGACAATTTCAGCCACTTACCTAGAAGGCCACCAATAGAAACACAGCTGGTTTAGTACTTCATCTGAAAGTAATCTAAACCTTCTAAGATTCCATTTGGCACTTAAAGTGGGAAACAGATAATTCTCGAGTAAATTTGCCTGGATAATATTAAGTAAAGAGTGCTAGACGAGGAGCCGGTTGTCCTATGTTGTGTCGTTCTGGGTCATCAAGAATCACGATGATGTTGAACAATCACTTGGGCTCCCTGGGACTCATTTTCCTCCCTTGGAAAATGGAAGAGCAGGTATCTAGGGCCCCCTAGGTCTAAAATGTTATTATTCTAATTCAGAGGTGTGGAGTTGACTGTGTAAAGAAGAGTCCATGGAAGCATTTGAAAGCACAATCTCTTTTTCCTAAGATTCAGCACCATGTGATGCCCACAGACATGTTAAGAAGTTCTGGGGTTCGGGCCCGGTACACATTGAAAGCATATCTCAGTGGATGGAGGTATCTATGTTTAAGCCAAAAAGAAAGGCAAGTGAAAATAAACTCTTACCTTTTAACTTCTTTGGCATCACTTGCGATGAAAAATCCTAAAGTACCTTCTTGGATCTTAAGATGGTTTCCAGGATTAATTAATATACTGCTCAGTGAACAAAAACAAACAAAGAAGACACAGTTGTGAGGTCATATTCTGAAGAAAACCTTGAAGGTTACACTGTACTGTTAACTTTATAGGGGGCCCACTAGTCTAATGCTTTCCCCCAAAATTTTTTCTAGAACCTGACATCCACTGTCCCACACATTTAATTGGCTAACTCCAGCATAAAGTTCTGCTGCCCAGTTTTCAGGCTGGCATACTCCCAGTTGCAGATATGAAAGCAAATCCAGGTTTTAGGGCCAGGTTTGTAACAATTGGTTTGCCATGGGCTTCTGATTTGAAGCAAAGTTCCTAACAATGTATCCTTCTGGAAATTGCTCCTGGCGGTCAATGTTGAGTGTTATTGGTCTAATAGAGCTATGCCTACACTAATTTTCCAGTAGATGACAGAGCATTAATGGGACCCCTATATGCATACAGAAACATACATGTATACACACCACATATTACTGCAGGGAATGGTACGGGACACCTGTGACCAACGCAGAAGCAAAAAGAACACCTGCATCACATTGTTAAGGACATGGAAGTGGATTCCATGTGCAGCCTAGGTAAAAAGAATTAGATCTACGCTAACCATGAGAAAGAAAAGTGCCAGCAGTTGGGAATACTTAATGATTCCAGTATGCTATTTACAAAAATACATGGGAGTGTTTGAATAAGGTATGTGTCTAGTATATCCTGAGTGGGGCCAACTGTAATTGGAAAACAAATGCAATTATCCCTTAAAAAACTTCCCCTGCAGGAAAGTATGAACCTAAATATACACTGTCCTATTTCAAAGTGGTATCAATAGATTAGCTGACCAAGCTGTGTTTGGACTGACAGAAGAGATAAATGTATCCTAATCTAATAAATGGATGAAACAAACAAGTTTAATTGTCTTCAGATCAAAAGCAGAATACAGGGATATCTTACACACAGACTGAGATGAGGCTTTAGGCTTAATGGACACGGAATCGAGGCATTATAAATGCAGCACCAGATATAAAAGAGGTATTCTTTGATCTGAAAAGCTGGTGTTTAAGGTAACAGATGTTTGGAATCAAGCTAAAGGAAGTCCTCAACTGTCTAAAACAATCAAAACAGAGGATGGTATTTAACGTGTAATCTTTTACTGCTAATAAAATCATTCTCACAGTGTCATGGCCAACAGAGTGATGTGTCTGTAGCAAGACGAGAAGGACTGAGGTGAACTTCTGTTCTGTTCGGAGAGCTCTGAGCAGATCATTACTGCAAAATGCTTGTGGTCACAGGAAGATCCAGTATTTACACATAACAAGACCTGACAGGAAGAAATGAATCCTGTGACATCGCTGCGATGAACACTAAATAACAGCAAGAGTCCATGAAGATTGGAGTGTTCTGCCCTAGGACCACAAGCAGCAGTGAGATTCCTCCCCAGTGAGGAAGCAGCAGGCCACGCTAACTGCACAGCTTGCAAGGGGCAGGAGCTCCATACGGGCACCACCCAATCACCCCTCTGACAACTCTTCACCTTGGTTTCACAGCCCTCTGACTTTTCACGATCACAGGAGGAAAAGGGTCAGAGCTTATCACAGTTTAGATGGATCCTGTTTTCAAGGCCAATGAAATGGAATGTTTTAGAAAGGCAGAATGCTGGATCTTGCACACTTTCTTACCCTCCTGACTGCACTGCATGGCAGTTCTTCTGCGCCCTGGTTCTGCAATCAGAAATTATGTCCAAATTCCAGCCCTGCCACTCAGTAGCTGTCTGACTTTGGGCAAGTTACTAAATCTCCCTAGAACTCAACTGCCTCACCTACAAGATGGAGAGGAAGACAAGCATAGTCTTTTTTTCAGAGGATTAAGGGAGGTAATGCACAGAAAGCTCAATGCATATTGGGGATTGCTATTTTCATTATTTCAAAAAAAGCCAAAGGTATTTCATTTTTAACGAAATGATCACTTTAGCTGGCCCCATGGAATGGAACACAGGACTTCTTATCAAAATACCCTGCTCATAATGATATAAAGTTATAGAATGAAGAACTGTATACTCCAGAATGATATACAGGGACATACATGAAAAGTTCTGGGTCCTTCTGGAGTTTAAAAGAACGAATTCCTTAAAAGTTAGATAAGCCTACATTTTGAAGTGTATTCATACAAGGGTGTAAAAAAAGCTTCTGAGTGAAAAAAAATCCTATCATGATTTTAACAACGCAATTCAAAAGGGGAAATTTGACACTCATCAATGTCTTGGTGACATATATGCGCCAAACAAGCCTCGCACAGAACCCTGTTTCCCTTTTCTACATCATATGCTTCATTAATTGCACTCCAGTGATCAAGCCTATTGTGTCACGGTTCCCATCAATGGAAAGTTTCTTTTCATTTCCTTTGTTCTTTAGCAACAGTGAATAAGAATTGGCATACAGTGAGAATTCGGGGCTGTCATTCCGGAGACGGCAAGTTGAGATAATTTATTACAGCCTTCAAGCTTGCTTTAGTCAAGTTAGTGTGGTGGAGAGGAAAGATTTTGGGCACTGATGTAAGGCAGATTTGTGTTCAAATCTCAGTTTCTCTGCCGATGTTGGTTAAGGGAGCAGGTGTATGTGTTGGGCAGTCGAGCTCAGGTCCTAGCCTTGGGCATGTACCTGCCGATAAATCTCACTCTCCTCATCTGTAAAATGGGGTGAACGACTACTAGCTTACAGCGTCCCTAAGAGGATTAAAGTACGTACCAAGTGCTGAGTGAGGGCCACATAGTAGGTCCTTAATACATGGTCACTGTTAATAGTAAGCAAGGTAATTACAACTGAATGAGAGGTAGATAATCTCTCACAGCATCACAGCTCTCCATTTTGTCTTTGGTGCTAATAAACTACCTAGGAGGCATCTTACGGGCATTGAAAGGCCTCTGTTCTGACTGCAGTATCTGAAACATTTTACCGTCACGCCACATCCGGAGATGGACTCACTGCACTGGCTTTTGGCTTCACGGTGGAGTATCACTCTGTTCTTTAAACCTTATGGCTGATTGTATAAGGCACCGAAAGCACTTCCAAAGGCCATCACTGACCGTGTGATTCTAGGATGCCCTCTTGTTCTCCTTTGGACAGAGGGGAGAGGCTTTACATCATCTGTATGTGAGATGTGAGGCTGCATCATCTGCAGTACCCTGATCAGGCTAAAGCAGCCTTCCAGGTAGGAACTGAAAGACTGAGCGCAGCTCTTCAGAATAAAGAAGGAAAGAAATCTAGATACATAGAGAAGCTCATTGTGCTGGATTCCACTCACAGATTTAAGGGTTTGGTAAAGAAGCAGGTGCCCCTGATTTCAGGGTACCACTGCATATAATACTTCCTGTGTAAGAGTACAAAGTTTCAAGGTCTCTTTGAGGAAATACATTATTCTTTTTGATATTTTAGACACTGGGTCTTCTATCCACATTCCAAATCTAGAAAGTTTAAATAGAGTAAATCCTTCTCTCTTTGAAAATATAAGAAGATAAGGATCCTAGACAGAAGTAACTTTTTTCCCTGCCAAATGCCTGCTACCCTTAGAAGATGTTATTGACCTTCTAATGGGAATATGTAAATCTTTCCAAAGATGTTTGATCTCAAAAGAATATCCAATGTTAAGTTTGTTTGGCTCTTGTGGCTGCCAAAAGTCTCCCTCCCTGTGCCTCGCTTTAAATCAGGCTTTTGCTCCAATTTTGTCTTATTCACTAGCTTATCAGAGATAAACTTCAAGATGTGTCATGTGAAGAATCAAGAAACTCTCTAAGAAAAAAGTCCATATATCAATTAGCAGAATTCCAATAGGGACATCTTCTTGGCAGGGGTGGACTTTCTCTCAATTCAAGGAACTATAAATTATCCTCTTTCTCCTATGACCTTGTTAATTTCAACTGAAAACATTCAGTAACAGCTGGAGGCAAAGGGCTGATGTGGTCCCTTCCCCAAGGATTCTTGCTCTCTCTCTTTTTTTCCTTTGCTCTCAAACTAGTTTTGTATCTAGACTTCTTCTTTGGTTCCTTATCCACTCTATGAAGCAAAGATACATTTTCTGCAGGGAACCCACAATTAAGTAAAGGAGTGAAAAGCATAATCCTATTTTATTTACTTTTGTAAACAAGTTTCTCATAGTAGTCAGCTTAGAGCCCTGCATGCAACAGGCACATTTCAACTATCTGTTGAACAAATGAAAACCATAAGCAGTGGTCTCAGTTCTAAAAGTGTCTCTTTCCCTCTCTACTAAAGAGAAGGGTAGTCACAGCTGTTTTTTCAAAGACCAAGCTGCAATTCTTACCAGTCAGGCCTATCAAAGGAGTGACCACTCCTCTTCTAGGGGGTTGGCAAATGAGCTAAGACTCTCCCAGATGCATTAAGTATAAATATGTAAATATACAGATATATAAACGGCTAGTCACCCGGGGAGTTGGAACAATCGATTCCAATATTGAAAACACCACTCACTTAGAACTGAACTATGAGTTCCTAAACATGAAATACAAATTCACATGAAACTGCTAGCAGGGCTCAGTCTAACAGGGAAACATCCCTGTCAGGTTCCTCCAGGAAGGAAGCTCCAGATTTCAAGCTGAAACTCCCTTCATGGTGTATCTCTTGCTGGACTTTGGTCAGGTTGGAGATTTGGGGCTTCATGGGGCAAAATGACTTATTCCCTTTCTCCACCACTTATGCATAGCAACTGGGAAACATCTAGTTATTCCTTCTTCAATCACCATAAACTTTACTTGTTTGCTGTTTTTGGAGACAACCAGGGATCAGTAATTCAACTGAAACAGATATTTTTTTAGAGGAAACTTTTATCCATTATGGATAAGTATGACAGGTACATATTTCTCTCCTCTCTCCCCTCAATTTTGATAGGTGTAGCGTACCATTCCCTGAGTAATTACAAAAATATCACACGAGAAGATAGTTTGTACTGGGTAACATGGTAAATATATCTGTGTCTAGCAAGCTAATGGGACTTCACCGACTAGAGCAAGAAGATAAAAACCATCCAGGACTTCAGCATCTGCTGTGCCCATATGAATCATGCCACTGGGAAGTGGCCTGTCTGGCCACACAAGGTCATAGATGATTGCTATTGGGTGAGACTTTGTTTGACCCAATTGTTGCCCTTCAGTTTATGGGCTGTGTTAGGGCACAGTGTACAGAAACCCCAAATCTCAAATCTTATTGCCTTTCTGGAACTTTTCATTTCTCCTAGGCTTTAAAATATATTCTGCTGGAGTCCTACATAACTAGACACACGTACTTTTCTTATAGAATATATGTAAGAGCACAGTGTGTATTCCATGCTTCAATATATTTGAGCCCAATTCGCTTACACAGAGACAGCATAATAAAGATTGCTCCCAGTTGGTCACACTCAAATGACCACCACTGTGGTCTGCCAATGACAGGGGCAAGGACTTGTTTAGCCTGAATCCATCTCAATAATTTTAGAAATGGCATTTTTAAATCTATTTTGCACATAAGGAAAATAGTAGCCATATGGGATGGGGAAGAGAGTTCATTTGGGAAGGACCATGCTGGATATTTGGTTCTGGGAGCAAGCCATGTCACTTTCTGAAACACTTCAGGACAAGTCATGCCTATATCACAACATGCCTTCACCACAAGATAAAAGGATTCAAAGGCCAAAAGCCAACAGCAGAGGTGCAACCACTGTGGACCTTTGAAGATGCAAAGTGTTGCAGTAACTTCTCGCAGTTGGATCATATCAATAATACCAAACTGACAGGAAGCCACCTCTACTCAAGAAAATCACAGAAAAATCTGACTTTGGAAAGAGTTCCAGACAAATACACACACACGCACACACAATTACAAACACGAACACATGACAGTGATTACAACCACAGAGCAAAACAACTCTAGAGAAGATGAACAAGTCGGCATCTCAGTAGTAGGTTTTCAACAATACTGTTTTCGAGAAAACAACACTGGAAATATTAACCCAAAAAGTTGAAAAAAAAATCTATCGATGAGGATTTGGTCATGCTTCATGCAACATAAAACACCAGCGAAACAGGGTGAGGTCACATGGTGAAAGTTGAGATACTTCATATTAAGAAATATGCCCAAACACACTGGGAAGAAAGAAAGCTGTGAGTTCATCTCAATAAACAGTACTCATTCAGTAAATCAAATGTGATGATCTGGCGATTTAGTAGCAGTGTTCTAAGTCTGTACTGAGTACTGGCCCAAAGAGAAAGTACGCCAAATGTTATCATCAAAATTAGCGTAGGGAAAAGGAGTTAAGTGTAAGGGCTTGGTCTCTGTTTTGTGGATAAAAGGACACAAATTCAGCTCTACAAACTGGAAACCGGACACAGGGAGGAGGAGGTCACTGGGAATGTGGATGTGGTATGCAGACAAATGGCACCAAGACACATCAGGACAGGACAGAAACAGACAACAAGGGCTGGAGAGAAGCGTCCTCCTCTGTCAACTCTAAAAGCATGTGTTCCCATCGGTGGTGCCATGACTGTTTTTGTGTAGGTTTCCTGCAAAGAAGTTAGTGCGTCATCCAAAAGAATCAACAAATCAAACAAGAAAAGCAATATGCTACTTTCAGTTTTTATGGACTCTGGTTGGAGAGAGGTTTGTATATAACCATACACATATATATGTATATATATGTATATACTAGACAAGGGAATGAGATTATATATACATGTACATATATATATAATCTCTGTCTTCCTGAATTCTTGGCAAAGGGTTAGTCCTGCAGTTAGACGTGAAGACGGAGGGTGGAAGTTGGAAGGAAAGTTAACGAAGAGAGCATACCGCTTTCGGCTTCTGCAAAACGACAAGAAAAGAATTGAAAATCAAACAACTGGGTAATATATTGACTGACACCAGAAGGAAAGAAGGAATAAAACCTTTGTTTCGAATTGTCTGAAGGATGTGTGTGAAAACAAGGTTTCTCAGCAAAGCATGGAAACAGAATCATGGGGTGAAACAGCAACAAAGGAGGTAGTTCACAAGGTCAGAGGCATGGGGTGGGGCGGGGAGAGAAGCAGGGATCTCTGAATTTTAACACTCGGTGACTTAGGAAATGGGACAGGAAGGGAAATGGGACATTTTAAAATGAACAAAATCAAAATTATTATCTCAGGAAGGGTCAGAAACTCAGTTCTTTTTAACATGGATATGGGGTTTAAGTCCTGTGTTTTCTCGGAGGGATGATCCACATTCCCTCCAACACACCTTTTTCCACAAGAACCAATGTGCTTCCACACTGAGACCAAGCCACGTTTGAAGATTAAAGCTGGCGACTGCACACAGAAAGCCAAAACCAAGCCAAACAAGTTCTTTTCTCCCTTTTCTGAAAAAAGGAAATTCCAGAAAGCTATCTGTATGTACAAATATGGCTTTGTTGAAAACATCTCAGATTTGTGAATTAATTGGAGCATTCATGGAAGAAAAGACTGTGTCTTCAGGGAAAGCTCTGAGTTGTTTTTCTTAGAATGGTGACAGTGGATTCACACTGAACCATTAACAGCCTTTCTCTCTCCCTCCTTGTGACTGAAACGTGGCAGGTGGAAGATGGCTGGTCAAGGTTCAGGGTGCAGTCTCTTGCCATGAAATTATTCCAGGATGGTCGAAAAGCGCTATTCAGCATCGCCCACGCGGTGACATTTTTAGAGATGCACAAAAGTGATAGAGAACACTGAATTGCACAAAGATTTACTGACTTGGCAACACGAAGAATACCATTTGCAGAAACCCAGTATACACACGTCCCCTACACAGGTACAGGTGTGTATTGGCTACAACGTGGGCAAGCAACAATCCCAGCAACATCCACCTTGTCTGCGGAACAGCAAATAGCCAAGGACTCTCGGGGTTTTTGCAAATAATATTTTTCACTTTGCCAGCACAGAGAAGGAAAAAGTCCATCTACGTAAATAGTTGTTAACTGCTACAACCGTGGTGTACCAGGTGGCCACCAAATCTACTACGTTGTCTTCCTTTTGGTTGATTTGGATTTTCAAAATAGTTTATCATGTGATCAGATTGATTCTGTGAGCAATCTGATCTGGTGGTTAAGGTAACAGAGAACATTGGATCGACTGGCTTACAATCCAGTGTTTGTTTTGTTTGTTTGTTTGTTGGTTGGTCATAGAGACATGGACTGCACATTTGGAAGTCTGGCTTTATTGAGTCATTCACCCAGATCATGAAAACTCCTTAAATGATGACAGCAGGAACCTTCTAGTCTTGCCCTGCACTCTGCTCAGTTATTAAGGCATATGTTGGAGCGTATCTGCACCCTTCCCTTGGGTACCTACAGGAAGCCTTTCTAGCATAGCTAGGAACAAAGCATGGTTGTCCTTTCAGAGGACACAAGCCTGAGCATTTCTCAGTGAGCTCTCTTTCTTCCAAAACTAATGATACGAATTTTGGGAAGCAAAAATCATCTCTCTTTTATCTGAAATGCATACAGAATGCCAACAAAATTCCTTGTTAACGCAATGCTTCCTTCTTCCAGCGCAAACTCATATATTGACTGGGGTGTTATCTATTTCGACCAGACCCAGTCCCTCATCAGTCTGATTTGCACATAATTAAATACAAAATAAATAAATAAAGAGGGCTCATGCCTCCAAGCCCTGCTCTCCTGGCTAATTTACATGAAGCTGATATTCAGCCACCTGGATTTCAGCTGTACCAGGAGAAACACATATGGTACACAATAGGCTGCTTGTAATTTGGCTATCAAGAGAGCTGGTATCTCCTATCATGGCTCTGCCCTGTGCCTGCTATGAAGAAGGCCAAAGTCCACCTGTTTTTTGCTCACAGCAGTAAAAATGGGTTTAAGGACAGGGTCTGTCCCCGGTTTTATACTTAGAGGGTGAAAAGTGTAAGTTGGCATGATCGGGGGGAGATCTGGATGCCTCATCCCTTTCCCTGGAGAAACACCCTCTGAATGCCCGTTGGGGCGTGGGTTGCCAGGCACGTCTGGGATAGAAGTGGCAGTGTCTGGTTGAACACGACTTGAAATGTGCCTTCAAGTCAGAGAGGTATTGCACTAGGGTTTCAAGCAAATACATAATGTGTAGGAAAGAAGTGGACCGAAAGCTCCAGGCTGCACGCTCACCATCATAAATGTCAGCTGATGCCAGGTCGAGGCAAACTTACCGGCTCTCTCGGTTGGCAGACTTGTACTCAATGGCTATCATTAGAAGCTTGAGCTTCACAAAACACAGCCTGCAATGAGATGAAGAAACCCTTCAGTCAGTGCTTCAGAATGACCAGAGCCACATAACAAACACTGTTATGACCTTTCCATCTCTTGATGTGGTCATTAACCAAGGGACACCCATTCTACAGTCACTGTGCCAGAGGGAGGGGAATGGGAGCCACTCCTCCCCATCCTCCCCATTAAACTTGATTTCTCGCAAGTGATAAGGTGCTGAATGTTCAAAGTGCAAGTGGCACTCAGGTCTGGATGTCTAGACACAGACCCCAAGCAGGGATCTGTGCCTGGGGATTTACGCTTGGCCAGACTCATTAGTTACTCAGTCAGGTAGTAAAATGTTAACGGCGGGGGAGGGAGGTATTTAGAGCAGCTGGACCTCTTATTTGGATTCCATCTCGGTCTTTTGTACAAATGGCTCATATTGTTGTTCTGAGCAGACCCCCATGCGCTCGGAATGACGGTAATAATCCTTAGCCTCCGTGTAAGTGCCCAGCACATGACTACAGCACCGTTACTCCTGGCTCCATCCAAGCTGTCTCACTGCATCTGCCCGGTACTCCTGCCCGCAACCCAGACTGCTCAGAGGCTGGCTGGCCGCTGCCTCCAGGCCTTCACCCATGCTGTCCCTACCCCCAGAACGCGTTCTTATCTGCTCCCAACCCATCCTCCAGGCCCACGTCAAATCGAACCCTCCACGTAGACCTTCTCGGGCTACTGCCAGCCTCTGATTTTCTCTGAACTCCTTCTCCTTGTCTGCAACTGCATCACTTAGCCCTTAGTTGATTTCACACTGGCAGCAGTTGCGTTCCACTGTTTCATGTGTCTGAACTTTATCTCAACTAGTGCAACTTCAAGAGTTTGGGACTTGTTTGGAATTCCCCATAGTGCTGTACATGGAAGGCTTGATACAGAGAAACTCAAGAAATGAGTGACTTCTGCTTACTGGGGTTCAGTTCTCAGAAAACAAAAAAAAAGGTTCAGTAAAGTATTTATGCATGGGACTTCCCTGGTGGTGCAGTGGTTAAGAATCTGCCTGCCAATGCAGGGGATGCGGGTTCAATCCCTGGTCCGGGAAGATCCCACATGCTGCGGAGCAACTAAGCCCGTGTGCCACAGCTACCGAGCCCACATGCCACAACTACTAAAGCCCATGCATCTAGAGCCCATGCTCCACAATAAGAGAAGCCACCGCAATGAGAAGCTCATGCACTGCACCAGAGTAGCCCTCACTTGTCACAACTAAAGAAAGCCTGTGCACAGCAACGAAGACCCAATGCAGCCAATAAATAAATAAAATTTACTAAAAAGAATTTATGCATAAAGATGTCTGAGGGGGCTTCTCTGGTGGTGTGGTGGTTGAGAATCTGCCTGCCAATGAAGGGGACACAGGTTCGAATCCTGGTCCAGGAAGATTCCACATGCTGTGGAGCAAATAAGCCATGTGCCACAACTGCTGAGCCTGCGCTCTAGAGCCCAAAAGCCACAACTATTGAGCCCATGTGCCACAACTACTGAAGCCCATATGCCTAGAGCCTGTGCTCCGCAACAAGAGAAGCCACCGCAATGAGAAGCCCGCGCACTGCAACAAAGAGTAACCCCGCTCACTGCAACTAGAGAAAGCCCGCGCACAGTAACAAAGACCCAACACAGCCAATAAGTAAGTAAGTAAATAAATAAATAAATTTACTTTAAAAAAATGTTCGAGGAAGTACTAATAACTAAGTAGAAAAAAGACTGAAAGCAACCTAAATGTCCAATAAAAAGGCAACAGTTAGATAAAATAGGGTACAATATAATATTAGCATTCAAAATGTCTTTTCAAAGAATATTTCAAGGTATAAGATCAACAAATTTTATTATATAGGTACAGATATGTAAATGACACCACAGTTAGTTGAAAACGTATTTATAAACTCATGGAAATGAAAGCTCACATAAACAGAAAAAGAATTATATACATTATGTATCATAAGTTTCTAATATGGGCATTATCACTCATGTTTTAAGGACTTTTGGATAGTAAAACACTGGTCAACTGATAGACTGAGAAATGAGTTGATAGTTACTCAGCTGCAGCATTGTAATGGGGAGGAGGTGCTGGGTTACAGGTCAGGGCCTTGGTGTTCTCACTGCATCTCCACAGTATCCCTAAGATGGAGATATGACCTCAGTTATTCATATTTCTACTGGTATTTCTATTTTACAGGTGATGAAACTAAGACGTCGAAAGCCCATGTAACTTGCCCAAGGTCTCCAGCTAGTACCTGGAAGGATATACAATATCTTTGTCCCAAGGAAGGCTATTTTATATTGGGAGAGAGAGACTGAGCAAATATACCAGTGAATACATAGTAAATTTCCAGATGAGGACAAGTACTGTGCAGAAAATAAAACACCTATGAGGATAAAGAGTAACTAGGAAGGTGTGTTATCTGTGGTGGTCCAGGAGGACCATTCTGAAACAGTAACGCAAAAGCACGGAGCAATGGATTGTGATAAGAAGCAGCAGACAATGAGAGGATCTGGGCAAAGAGCTTCCTAGGGAGTGGAAACAGCAAGTGCAAGTGCCCTGAGGCAGGAAGGAAGCTGGGGCGTTTGAGGACTACCATGAAGGCCAGCGAGGCTGTGGCTGAGTCAGGAAAGTTGGGATTGACAGTGATTTGGTCAGGGAGCTAGGTGGCAACAAGATCATGAAGACTGTCAGTCACAGCAAGGAATCTGCAGCTTATTCTACGTGGAATGGGAGGCTCTGGGTTGGTTCTGAATAGAAAAGTGACATAATCAGATGTGTCGGACCCATAGATGTGTTGCTTGCAGGTAGGGTGCTGGTGAAGGTCTCAAGCTCTCCGATGGGAATAAGACCAATTTCTCATTCTTGCCTGGGAGGTCATGATCCCCTGTATTGCTTTCAAAAGACAGACAGATTTCAGAGGCCCACTTCCACCTGGGAGTGTTTGGGCTCTCCCGGTGATTTGCAGGTTTTCTGATTGCTGCCAGCAGCCTCTAATGACCTGGGCTTTGTGCTGATTACGCAGTTTGCTGAAACACCAGCCCACACATCCAACCACAGCTGGAAAAATGCTCTTCTTAATTTATGTTCCACAGAGCACGGCCAACACACACCCTTTATGGGGCTGTTACTTCTGGAGCTTAAGTTGTTTAAAATATCAGACGGTTTGTGCAATATTTGTTGAAAAAAATTATCAGATTAAGTAACCACTTTCTAATGTAAATAACAATGAAGTGCCAAACTCAAGGAGAAAGCTAATCTTAACTTAGCAGAGATCATGAAGAGGCTGATTTGCTGAAACCCTATGAGCAATAGCCAGCCGCTCTGATTTGGGATTCTGGTGGTTCGTGGAATCAAGGATCTTAATTGCTTTAATGACCTGACCCTACTGGTGAGAAGGGAAGAAACAGTTCATAATAATCGTGGATTACATCTTCCTAGCTACTACGATACCTTTAACCAACTAGACATAAAAAGAAAGAAGCTTTCTAACTCAGAAAAGTCAATAAGATCTATATGGCCTTGTGCATATTCCTTACCTAGCACGGGGCAGACCAGCCGATCTAAGTCCTCTTTTATAACTTTCCAATCCATAGCTAAGATGATTCTACATGGTCTTGTAGAAGCCTCTTTTTAAGACCCCTCTGACCTAAAACAAGCCTTTGTTCATTGGCCAGAGGCACTGAGAAGAGAGGGACAGAGTAATGTAAACAAAGTGATCACAGGCAGGCCTTGGAGATATTGTGGGTTTGGTTCCAGGCCACTGCAATAAGGCAATTATCACAGTAAAGCAAGTAATGTGAATTTTTTGGTTTCCCAGTGCATATAAAAGTTATGTTTACACTATAGTCTATTAAGTGTGCAATAGCATCATGTCTAAAAAAAAATCAATTTTTTAATTAAAAAAATACTCTATTGCTAAAAAAAAAAAACCAAAACAATTATAATAGTAACATCAAAGACCACTGATCACAGATCACTATAACAGAGTAATGGAAGTTTGAAATATTGTGAGAATTACCAGAATGTGACACAGAGACATAAAGTGAGCAAATACTGTTGCAAAAATGGCACTGATAGTCTTGCTTGAAAAGGGTTGCCACAAACCTTCAATTTGTAAAAGAAACAAAACAACGCAGTATCTGCAAAGAGCAATAAGCCAAATGTAATAAAAAGAGGTATGCAAACAGTGCCAGAAGCATAGATTTTCAGACGTAGGCACTCCAAGATTGGCAGGTCCTGCCCTTCTCACACAGGTGACAAACTGAGGTCCAAAGAAGGAAAAACAGCTTGCTCAAGATCAAGTGGCTTTTATGGAGAAAAGCCAAAAATGGAAATCAAGCAACTTGTTCAAGGTTAAATGACTCATGTAGAAATGTCAAAAGTGGAAATCAAGTTTCGATGCAGTGTGCTACACAGATGCTTCTTATAAAAGCAAAGGAAATGAAATGGTTGCCAGAAATCCAACATTCAGACATGTTCTGTTTGGTCAGTACAGCGTTTAAAAAAAAAATCTAGAATTAGATACCAACAGGTGATTCCATATAAAAGCTAGCTTTTCAGCTTTCCTTGATAAATCAGATACGGCCATATTGGAGTTGCATTCCATACAGTAAAAGGGACCAGAGCTTCGAAGCGCTTGCCCCTCTAGATGGGACGTGTGCTCTCCAATGTGTCACAGTCCCCACCACTCCCTATTGTCTCGGATCTCCTCATTCTAATTCTTTGTTGCTAACTACCTGCCCCCTGTAGGCCTCTAAGCTATAAATCCCTGCTCTGGTGAGTATCCTCTGGATATCTGCAAAATACAAATCTTGAGTAGTTTATAATTTACACTGGAAACAGAAGTATGTGTCTCCCTGTTTAAAAATACAGTTTTTCGTTATTTCCTGCCACAGAGAATTGGCAAAGGTCAGGGTGCTGGGCTTAAGGCTGCAGCTGAGGCACAGCCTCTGCTGTGGGTCCAGGGCGAAGGGCAGATCAAGGTGAGTAAACAGGGAGTGGGTGTGGTGTGGTGTGGTGATCACTTGTTTACTCGTCTCTCTGCCCTCTAAACTGAGCTTCTTCAGGGCAAGATGTATGCTTTGTCTCCCTGGCATTTTGCAAAGTGCAAAGAGTAAACTTTCAGTAAATGCTGAATAAATAAATGTATGAAAGAATTGGGCACAGAATCTCATGAGTTTGCTGGAATGACCTGCAACAGATCAAGTGGTAACCTAGGAAAGTCTAGTGTAGGCAGAGAAGGCTTGGAAGTGAGTCTAGAATTGTGAAACAAGATGCTTTGCAACTTGTTGACTAGAAGCAGACAGATAGGAAAAGAAGGGCATAGAAGGAAATAATAGCGGTGATATGCTCTGGGGACCCAATGTTTGCTTTCGATCCACCATGACGTGAGGTCAGTATGATTCTAAGATACAGACAGCGATTTCTCCTTGGAGCCCCCCCAACAGATCCTGTTACAAAGGATGTGCCTTTGGACTACTTAGAATTGATGTCCTGAAATTAAATATTTACTTGCATCATTTGACACCACTTTTCTGGTAAAAGCAAAATGGATTTTGCCCATCCAATCCTTAGAGTCATTCTTAGGGCTTAAGCATATACAGACCTGGAGTGGGAAGAGAAACTTAGCATGAGGTAGGGAGGGTATAAGAAAGAAACAAGGAAGCTTCCACAATGTGATAAACAGGATGAAATCAGCCATAAGTTAGCAAGAATTTAATTCTTGGTTTCTAAAATAAAATGTCCCAATATGTCCAATGCAGCAAGTTGCCGCTGGTTGCAAAAATAATTACAGGGCAATAGAAATGACTTCTTTTTTCAAGGGGGAAAAAAAAGAAAAGCACCACTTGTCCACTTGTCACAAAAAGGTCTTAAACCAGCAATCTGCAATAAAACTGTTGTAATAACAAGTTAGATTGCTTTCTTGATAATTATTAAGCAGAGGTCTACTAAATTTGACAACATTATACAAAGCCCTTTTTTTTTTTTAACTGCCAGCATCATCTGTTAACTACAGTAGTTTCAACCCAGATGTTCCTGAACAAAGGCTCTTAAGAATTAGAGTCCAACTGTTTCCACCTACCCAGAGGGAAATAAATTGTTCTTGCTATTAAATCAGCCCCCTTGACTAGAAAGATTGCTTGCTGGTGTGAATTAAGCATAGAAACCTATCGTAGAGTTTGCACCTTCCAACGTGTTCAGGAAGGGAATGCAAAGACGTGGTTTGGGGCTGCCGGTGGTGACTCGCCGAGGAATGAAGGGACAAGGACAGAAGAGGCAGCTTTCACTGTGCCCTCCAAACCCAGCTCCACCCCAAGGTGCCAGCCCCCCTTCAGTTGTCCAGAGGGACCCCGGGAATATCAGGCTGAGGCATGTCATCAGAGTAGATGAGGATGTGAACACTGCGTGTGCATTGGGAAACCAGGTCTTTAGGATCTAGGGGCTAAAATGAAAAAAAAGATTCATATTTAGGAGCTTTGATTTAAAATGATAGCCTCTCAAAATGGAAACACTGAGTTAAAGAAAATTTGAACCAGAGGGATTTGTAAGACTCAACACCAGGAAAACAGAAGTGATTTAAAATGCTCATGAAAATGTTGTTCAGGTTTCCCAGCAGCTTTCACAGAGGTAGAGTGGGAAGGCTTTAGAACACCCCAGCCTTCAAACACACCCACACTCTCACAGTATCTCCACTAGCACACCTAAGACACTTGAATTTAAATGTAATTACATTCTTTCATATGGACAATTAACATTTGCCTAAAATGTCAGTAAATGCATTTTTAGAAAGCTTTGCTATGATTATTAATCAGAAATATAAAACGTAAACTGTGTGTTTGCTATGTGCACTCCGCATCAGGTCAAGCCCCAGCATTTCCTACCGGACTGCCTCCCTGACCTTTCCTGTAGAATTCGAGACTTGCCACTGTCTCTGTAGCCTCCGATTAAGGGTTTTAATAGATCTTATGGCCACTGGTTTATTCATATGTGGAAGGATTATTGGTCACCTTCTCAATCCCTATGATAGAAATAATCATAAATGTTGTATTCCTGTCTGTGTTCATATATGCGCAGTCCTAAGTATAATACCCCAAATAATTGGGTGAATAGGGCTAATTCTTTGAGGAAAAAGATGTTTAAAAGATGAGACTTGAACCTCTCCATAAATTCTCATAAAATGTTCATTTTTGCAGCCTGGCTAAATAAATTTATCATATAACAATAGAGTCTGCTGACATTTCTGCTCCATGTTCAAATTTGGATGTCTTTCTAAGAACTAATGATTTCACAGAACTCAAGTTAGACTAGCTGTAGCTTTCACTGGGCAAGAAACCCAGCTTTCTCTAGGCAGTTTTAAGTTTCCTCAAGTGGCTTCACTGGAAAGATCTGTCCATTCCAAATGACACAGGATGACAGCATGATATTCTCAACGTTAGGGGCCCTGACTGCAGGTAGGTGAGGGGAAGGAGAATCACGCCCTGCAGCCCCCACACTGTCTAAACCAGCACAGAAGCGTCCAGGCCTGCACTTGGGCTGGAGGGCAGAACTCCTGCCCTTTAGCAAAGGGAAGATCTGGTCAGAATTCCTCAAGTTACCCAGGCATTAAATACGCCACATCAAATCTGAATTTTAACTGCTCCATCAGTTGCAGGGGGACACAGAGAGACATGTACTATTTTAAATACATCTTTTGTCCTAACCCCTCTGAGCTGTAAAACCTGATACAATTAAGCATTTATATTTTGCAAGTGATGACTGACTGACACATCTGCTCACCATGAGATTCAGGACCTGGCCCACGGCGCTCTTGCAGTAACCACGCCTGTGAAGCTGTGGCTTCCTCCGCTCCTCCTGCCCCACCTCCCTCCTCTGCCCTCACATTCCTACCTGGAGGCAGGGGGGTGCATCCTCTCGTTTGCTAATTCTCATGATAAAAACGGTATCGCTGTTTCCCCCTGAAAATATCATAGGTCAAAAGACCTGTGATTTGTCTCCTCCCATCTAAAGGGCAAATCAGTTTGCTCTCATTATAAAATCTCAGAGACCTGGGTGTTGAGAGAGTTCTGTATGGCTCTCAGCCTCCCAGTTGCCTGCCACTTAGAATTCCTCTTTATTCCTTCTCTGAACCCAACCTCCATACAAGGCATATTCAAGTGTCACCTCTTCCAGGAAGCCTCTCCTGGTCACCCCCAGCCTGCAGGGAGCTCTCTGTCTCTGTAACTCTCAGCATCTGTCCCCCGGTTGTATGCATCCATCAAACACTCATCAAAGCATGCTCATCTCTCCCTGAGGATGGATATCATTTTCCTTCGCCAGACTGCAGACTCTCAGGAGACAGCCGCTGGAGGGAATCAGTATCTTTTCCTTGAAAGTATTGTTATCAATCTTTTAGTGAGCATATATTTGATCAAATCTAATTGTAGGTTCCTCTAGAGATGGCACCATGCCTGGCACACTGGCATAAATATCCCAAGCTCATTAAACACCTAGCCAATTAATAGGCTGGTGACCGATGGCAGAATTTTCTAAAGGGTAAGAGTAATAAAACCTGGAAACATCATGATATATTTCTTTCTCTCTTGGTGCTTTTGTTATGTTCAGTGGGCAGAATAGAAGGGCGGTGGGAAGAGGACAGGCAGGGGAGGGGAAAAGGACATTAGCTGATACTGAGAGAGCAGTTGTATCATTCCGGTTTTAGAGATGAGGAAACTGGGGCGAGCACCCAAGCCTAAGGTCAGGCAGCTGGTAACTATCAAAAGAAGGAGGTAGGCAGAAATCAAATATCTTGTCCCAAATCACATATCCAGGAAGTAGCCGATCTTGGGGTTTGAGCCCAGAGCTTTGCGACTCCCTCCATAGCTCACACTCCACGACATCTCACAGCATCCTACTATTCGAACCACTCGAAAACAGGACCCCTTCATGGGAAACATAGCCTCATACCCAAGCCCCTGGCTTCCTGCAGGCTTGGCTTGTGCTGGCCACCTGTACCCTCCACAGTGAAGGTGTGGAAGGTGGGGAGGAAGATGGGCAGTGGGAGGGAAAAGGAAGCAGGTGGTTTTCTGGTGTTCAGAGAACAATGGGTGGCACCCGCGCTTTCAGATCCCATAGCTCCTTTGCTTTGATCTTACTGCCACACAGACCAGGGGCAAGCCAGCCAAGCAAACCCAAGGGGAGATGCTCAGCAGTTGTTGGCCCTTAAAAGGAACACCCTGAGGGCATCCTAGGGAAGGTCCAGGACATACCCACCATGGCGTCCACCAAGGCCAAGAGGTATCTGGCTGGTTGCACCCTGAACTGTCCTTCTCTGCAATTTGGCGCTTATCTGTTCAGTGCAGCCTGAAATTGCTCCTATGATCCCCTGTGGAAACCCGACCGAGAGCATTAAAGGGCTCAGTACCCCACATCTTCTTCCTTTTCTGATTTGGATTAGGTGTGGGGAGTGCAGAGAGCAGTCAGCGGATTGCCTGGCATGGTACGGGCAAACTCATTCCGACGTCCGTGGAGATTACAGAATACCCTTTGTGAAGAAGGAGCAATGGAGAGGAAGCGCCCACAAAGGCCCAAATCTTAACATTAGCTTGTAAGATGTGGCCTACCTACAATTCTATGATTTGGCTAAAACCAGAAACATTCCAGTGACTGAGCCCGAAGTTGGAATCAGAAGTTATTCCAGCCTGTGGTGTGGAGAATGGGGTTGGTGGGGGGTCCCAATCGCCAGACTGAATCAGAATCACCTGACTTACTTGCAAAAAATACAGACTTGGTGGACCTACCCCAGATGTTAAAATCTGGAGATGGAGCCTAGAATCCTCTCTGTTTAATAAGCTCCCCAGGAGATTCTTAATTAGCCAGCCTTCAGCTAGCAGCTCCTCCAAGCTGTTCCCAATGGCATGAGGCCCCGACATCAAAATCCTGGCCCTGTAACTTGTCTGCTAGGTGGCTTTGGAAGGGGACACCAATGTCCTGGGTCTCAGTGTCCTCCTTTATAAACCGGGGATGGTGACATTCACATAAACGTCACAGGATTGACGCTCATGAGATGCAAGGAGAAAATGTAAGTGACACATTTAGAAATGATGTTGCATTTTGTCTTAGTTATTGTTTTTGGAACAAAGCTGCGTCTTCTGGTGATACACACGTGAAGGCCAAAGGTTGGCGCAGAGAAGCTGGTGCAAGTCTCACCTGAGCCAGAGAAAGCATCTCTCCACTTGAAAGTCTTAAAAAGCTCACCTTGGGGGCCTCCTGCCCCTCCTCCCTCTCTTCCTCCCACATTCTGTTCTCTTGGGAAAGGATCTCAACTTTCACCCATTAATCCTGCCCCCTTAGCCTCCCACTGAATGACTCTCCCAGGTTCTGAGAAAACTGCATTCTTTTCGGTGTGGTGATCCTACCCTGCAAGGGGGCACTCTGCCAGCCCAGGGGAAGAGCCAATTTATTTCTTTTCATGCTTCAAGACGTTATTGGCTGCATATTGTTTTAATGCTCTGAATAATTACAGAAACGGCTCTGGAAATCTGTATATTTTATCTGTGCTTTATTATACCCAGAATATTCCCCAATTCTTTTTCTTCTCCATGAACCAGCTGAAAATATATTTTGGCGTCCTTTATGTCATCTTGAAATTGAATAGCCAATTCTTACTGTAATGAAAATACTTATGCGCCAGCCCGGTGATATACAACCCAACACTCTAATTACGGCTGTGCTTTAATTAACCTGAATTGAAGAGTGTTATCATTAAACTGCTGGTAACTTTGAGTTATGGCTTTTCTTTAATTTAAAGTAGAAAACACAGATAATTAAGCCTCCAGATAATCAAATGCTTGAGGAGAGCTTCAATGTTTTGGGATGTTCCTAAATCTCATTAAATGTCCTTTCTTTATTGATTATTTCTACCTCTGCTGTATCATTGTGTTAAACGAATAATAGCAGTAAGTTGAACACATTTTCACTCACATCAGAAGTTTTTCAAGATGGCTTTTTTTTTTCTTTTTTTGTATTCCAGAAGCTGTACCAAGCAAACACTAAATTCTCTGACAACAAGGTATGTCTGAGGGATTTTATCCTTCTCAGAACATGCTCTCAACATGAAAATCAACCAAAGGAAACATTTACAGACTAGTGGCCGGTTTGTGAGCCGGCTGCAAAGGGCAAAGAAGTTTCACACACCCAATGGGTCAGAGTTGGCAAACTCAAACCTCCAGGGGGCCAGGCCCTGATATAAATGCAAATCTGGTTGGTTTAAGACATCAGGGAGGGGAGGTCCTTCACTAAACCCCTCCTTACAGCAAACTGGAGCCACTTAGGATTCGGTAGAAATGCAAGTCCCATGTTGGTTCATCAGATTTTCAAAAGAGGCCAGGAACCTAGTTCTTACGTGAAAGATCACTTTTTTGAAACACGGGCGACTAACTTTTAAGAAATGAAACACTGTGTAGGACAAATATGTGAGTCAAATTGACCCCACACATATCCTAGCTGGAACTCCCAGAGGAAGCAGTCCTAACCCTCTAGGTTAACACCCTGAAAATGCACTGACTCGGTTTCCAGAAGCAAATAAGAGAAGCCGTGGGAAAATAGGGAAAGGGGTGAGGGGCTGTGGGGGACACAGAGGAACGGACTTGCAAGGGAGCACTCATGTTGACACCAGTCAAGCCCAGAAGACTCACGAGACAAAGAAGGGGGCTTCACATACTCCCCTGCTCATGCGCCAGGTGCCACAGGACCCCTCCAGGCGTTGGCCATTCTGCTGCAGGCTCAGACCATCCCCACGTTAGACAGAAGAGGCCTCAATTGCCTTGTTATACAACTAGCTTCTAATCTAAGTCCTGAATCCTTCTGGACTTTTTATCCTAGGCAGGCCAAGCTCCAAGATAGAGGAAATCCCCTGGGACAGCCTCAGTGTTCCAGGACCCAGTACCTCTGAACGGTTAACTCCTTTCTATGGCAAAATGAGAAATAGCTCTCAAAAAAAGGAACGCATGGGAGTTACAACAGGGCATCCATTTTCAGAAAATAACTCCTTCGGAACCAATTACCTCTTCACTTTTCCAGTCCATTTAGCATTTAAACTTTCGCTTCGAGATGGGGTGAGAAATCTCAGTAAACAGTCAAACCATTTTGGATTGCGTAGGGTCTGGGCCCAGGGACAAGCAGGGTGCACCTGCTGTGCTCACTGACAGAAGTCACTGACAGGTAAACACTAAGCTACCAGGCGCCCTGGCCCCTCTCTGCTGTGCACAGAGCAGCCCAAGAGCCCCCAGGACTTATCCTCTTCAGGCTGCCCTTTCCAGAAGGTGGGTCTGGTTTGCAGGCAGACAGACAGCGTAAGGGAAGAGCTCTTCTTCCTCAGTCCAATGCGTTCCCCCTGTTTCTTCCCAGTTTTTATCAGTGAGACTGAGTTTACCAAATTCTTTGCCACACTGTCAAAGGGTCAGGCTTCACGTTTCAGCATCCCAGGGAGCCTGTGTTTTCAGGGGGACAAAGCCCCTGTTTGACTTACACCCAACATTGGAGCTTCTAGGTGGGGAATCTGAGGCACTGTCCTGGTTGAAGTTTCTTGGGGTCTGGGACACCTGGAGCTCCTGACATTATAGCCCTTAAATGATCACCTGTTCTACCTCGAGCGGTCATGCAGGCTGGGGCTAAATTCATCTTGCTGAGCCAGTATAAAGAGATGCTAAGCTTGTTGATTGTCCTAGCAGTTGCCTATCTCGGGGCTAAATCGCTCAGGACTATTTCAACGCCTCCCTGTGCACGTCTGGTTCCACGTTGCCTCAGGAAATAGTGAAAGCTACTTTAAACAGCAGCTTCTCTGATGTCTTCAAGATCTGACTTAATTGAAAGAGATTAAAATTTCTTTCATCAAGGAGCTGGCAAGATTTGGTTTTGCCCTGGTAAAATCAGAAGCATGGGTTCATGTCACCCTTCATATATGTGTCTACATCACAGGAAAACTGCAGTTCAGGATTTAGTACGAATGATGGACCCAAGCCTGGGATTCTCAGGACTGGAGGGAAAGGAGAGCCAGCAGAAACCCCCCAGGCAGGGGCCCTGTCATGACCCACCTCCCCTTCATCACAGAAGGCTGAGCACAGGACACTGTGCTGGTCGCAGATGGGGTGTCTTTCCTGCAAGGGGCACATAAAATATCCCCGAAAGCCAAAGAATATATGGTTAATGGTCACTTACTCACAAACAGTAGGGAAGGACAGACCCACGAAGGCACTGGAGAGATATTCTGTGTACATTTCATTTGAGACTCCTTCCAAGTAGTATTTCTGCCATGTGTCTTCCTCAATCTAAGGGAGAAGAACACAGGAGGAGGCTTTAAGACAGGACAGTAGGCTCTAAACAGGAAAGTGGCGTTACCCCATCTGGCAAACAAATGAATGCACTGGTTGTGTCATGGTGACCTTCTTCAATAACTAGGAACACAGCCCCATCACCACGTGAAGACTTCCATGAGCCCAAACTCATAGACTAGATGGATGTCCCCTCTAAAGCACCACTGCTTCCTAAACCTGTGTGATTTCCAAGAATGTGGAGGCATGGGCACTCACCCACAACTGATACAATTTTTGAGAGCAATTTTTTAATTGTTATCAAAATTTACAAAAGCGCATACTCTTTTACACAATTCCACTTTAAGTATTCATAGCAAAGAAATACAGACACATGTACAAAAACTTCCTTCCATTCATGGAAAATTACAAATAACCACAAATGGTAGGTTTATACCATGGAATACAGGGAAGCAATTCAAAATTATGATGAAAAGGTATATATTTTCATAGAGAAATTACCTTAAAAAGCACATTACTAAACAGTGTGTATACTCTGATCCTGTTTTTTAAAATACCCTATAATTATCTGAATGTTTGTAAAGCCACAGAAAAAATCTAGAAAGCTTTATACCAGAACAGTAACAGTTGTTATCTCTGAGATGTAGAATGACACTTTTTCTCTATAGGTTTCTGTATTGTCTGAAGGCTTTTGTAATGAGCATATATATAACATGAAACAATATATCTATTTCTACTTTGGGGGAAAAAGTAGATTTTTCCAACACTATCTTAAATATCACAAAAAGTAAAATGTAGTTTCAGAAAGGTCTTAACCCAAATTTCAATAAAATTTTTTCTGTTACATTTTTCGTAATTAATCCAGTTCAACTGGTTTTCCTAACAGCTCCCTTCATGCTAGGTATTTCTGGAGGGTCTCACTTTGGAATCAACCATTTAAAAGTCTAAAGTGAATAACAAGAACACTGAACCCCTCTGGGAGCTTGGGGATGTCACAGATTCCCAAGGCAGGAAGACAGGCAGGCTGTGTGGTTCTTGGGTATCCGTAAGCTGCTGTCTCCCAAGTTTACTTCCACTGGAGGTTAGATAAGGGGGAGGATGAAAGGGAGCTTCCCAGCCAACTGGAAATGGTTCTTAATAACGTTCTGTGTTGGTATTGCATTAAAAGGCATCTTGCTTATGGTCCAACAGTCAGTTAACGGGGAAATGAAAGAGACTTGGAAACAGTGGGAAATGCACACCTACCATCTACTTGGTGATGCTCTGAAATAAAAAAGCTAGGAATAATTTAGAAATAAGTTGAATGCTCCTTGCTTCTATGCTATTTGTCTGGTTTGTGTTCAGGCTGGGTGATTAGATTATGTGGGTTAACTTCATTAGTCTGAGCTGCTTCAAACCTACTTCCACACATTAGACGTGTGCTATGCAATACTGCTGGGTATGGTTTTTCATCTACAAATTAGTCTTCCCCAGCGTGGGGTCTTTAAAAAAAAAAAGAGTTAACCCTTTTTTATTGCTAAACTTTATGATTTTAAAAATTAACTATGTGTTTAGCTAAGCACAAACTTCTTAATTTCCCCAACTCATAAGATTTCAACTTATTTTTTCAAATAAAACATATTCTTGACTTCATAAGCAAAGGTTATTAAATCTAACTAATTTGAAGAAAGCTTAGCCTGCATTAGTAAATAGACAAATATATAATATTTGGGGCACTATATTATCATAATTTTTATTGGTAAATAGGATACTATCTGAGGGATTGCCAATTATAAATCCTCATAGTTGAGTTTTATGGGCAAATAGTCTTCTTGAAGTAGAAGAATTTAGCCTATTCTTTTAGCAGGGACATTCCTTTTATAATATGTTGCTTGTGTTGCTAATTTAAATATTCCACTTGACTTTCAAAACTGAAAATATGAAATTTTATCTTTATTGTTGATTGTTGGTGCAATTCCTCAATTAATATGATTTTAATTTGGTTCTTTTAGTTATGGTCATTATTTTCATGCCTCTAAGTCCTAATGGAACTACTCTTGAGACCAAATTTTATTGTAGGTTCATCACTAAACTTTTTAAGTAGAAATAAATCCTTTTTAGGATAACAATATTATATTCATATTTCTTTTGAACTTAGCATAAATTGTTTCATTGATTCATTAGTTCAGTAAATATTTATTAAGCATATTCTTTATCTTAGGAGCTATTCTAGTTACTGATTGGATTTTATTTAAACTGCTATTTAGTTTCCCATATTGTTCTCTTTGCCAGAAAAAGCATTAGATATACCTGGCTAAGATATATCTGACCATATATATCTGACTTTTGATGATTTTTTTCAATATTTCTTTTCCTGCAAGTTTGTGGCTGACCAGAAATGCTTGAGGACTGAAAGTCAAAAAATTGGGGAAAAAATGTACAGAACTTTTCTGGAAAGCAAAATGCCTCTTCCACAGACATATACAGATGCTCAGATGGTATCTACAATGTGAGATGGAGTAGCATTGAATGGACTGTCTAAAAGCTGAGGAGTTTAAATTCATTGTTATAACTCTTTAACATTTCTACATCTTTAACACAATTTACTTATTGATTAGTTAACAAAATTTTCAGGTTCTGATAAATGTTCACACACACACACATACAAAACCCTACTGAAAAAGATTTGAATGGTAAAATGCTAAATTTTATGTTATATATATTTTACTACAGTTAGATTTTTAAAAAAACTAATACGTGTAACATAAGGAAAATCACTAATCATAATCAACACTTATACCCTTTAATCCTTAAGGGCAAGAATGACAAGTTGTGACAGAACAATGACAGGAACAGGTTATCACATCAGTAGAGTCAGGGATAGAGCACTCAGCCTTATGACCCTGTAACGCATCACAAACTCAGACAACAGAACCTCAATCTTCGTCCCGAGGCAAGGGCTTCAATTACCCCTTCTTATCAAAGTTTAATTTTCTAAGTCTCAAGCATGGCACCTTCCGCTTGTTTTGAAAAAAGCAAAAGCAAAATGCACATTCCTTTTAGTTTTGTTAGTAATGAAATACATTCTTAGAAAAGGAAAAATTAGTGTAAAATATTGATATGTTGTTCATTGTCAAGTGTTTTAAATTCAAAAAGACCTAGAGAGTATAGAGTGAGTTACTGTCATTATATGTCCCCTTTAACAGAGGCACAGAGAGGTTAAGTAACCCAATAAAGGTAACAAAGCCAATCAGTGGTACAAACAGGATTCAGAGTTCATGCTGTTAGCCACCCACCATATTACCTCTTGCTGGAGATTGACAGGGTAAATATTAATATTTAGAGAAGCAGTGGGCTTGGAGGGTTTACTGAATATAAGTACCTAAGAGGAAAATACCAGAACAGAAGCTTCCTCAAGGACTCAATATCTTAAACCCCGGAGCCCCTGACTTGGTGAGAAGTCAGCAAGAAGTCATGTTGATTTTAAGTCAAGCTGAAAGGAGAGTTCAGACCTCCTCTCAGAGCACGACGGCATCATTTCTATTCTATAAAATGGAACCATCCCAGCCTACAACTTCTTGCCTAAAATAGTACATGCTGTTCTCCACATTTGCGCTGTCGACGTATTTTTAACTGTAATGCGAGCACACACTTCCCAGCAGAAAAATGAAGGAAGGGGACCAAAATGACTTAGGGAAAGGTGCCAAAATTAATTTGCCAGCCATTCAGCAATCAGTCAAAGGCAAAGCATTTCCTGAGGCAGCGATTTCTCCTTTGGCTGTCACATCAAACTCCCGCTGCTTCAGAAGAGCACCTAGCAAAGATGAGCAGGTGATGTGCTCTGGGTCCTTATTCATCAAACACTCACAGATCTTCAGTGAGAAAAGAGAACTGAGCCGTGGGGCTCGCTCATACACACTTCTCATGGTCTTATTTATCTGTCCTTCATTATCTAATTTTTCAACCAGTCTAGTTCAATCCCTTTAGTAAACGGCTGTACACGAATCCGGGGGCGGGCAGCTCCACCATCAAAGGCACCATCCAACTGGAAACATCAGCCTTGGCTCTGGGGGAAGTAACACCTTCTTGATCCCAGATTCTGCATGTGTTACTAACAGTGGGTCAGTAACGACACCTTTTATATTTTATACATTCTCTGATTAGAGTTAAACTGTGTTTCTCTAATGCTAACAGCCCAGTGAATGTGAAAAATCAACCATCCCAGCTGGGGTATGTTAGGGATCACTGTGATTTCTATTTCCAGCAAAGAGTCTGAATAACTGTGCTGATTACAGCCAAATAATTTTGCAGAAGTCCATCCCTACCTCCTGAGTCATGTAAATAATTCCAAAGACTCTCATATACCAATCCTTATTTAATTGAAAACAAGTACATTGTTTTAATCCAAATATGTTATGTTGTGCACATCAAAAATAATGAACTAAGAGGAAATTATAAAAACCAATGACCATTATGTTAATAGCTGCAATAAGAAGAGGTGAGTTGTAACATACACACCAGCATTGCCCAAAACTGGTAGTAGAAGGCTATTTTAATAGCAGGTATTTATTGCATTTATGATTTTTTAAAAATCGATCCAAATTCTCAATATTCTTGCTCTAAAGGATGCATAGTTTTAAATCATAAAAGTCCTTAATTAGAATTAATTAGCTGCATCTGAATGAATATTTGTACATATAAATTACATAATACATTGTCACTGTCCTTTGTAATGTGACATCTAAAACAGCGTGAAATGATAGGAACTGGCCACCGTACCTCAGATCCCACAAAAGCATATTTACTTCCACAAAAAAGAGAGAACACCCACAGAATGTGTCAAGCTCTTAATTACAATAATCAACATGGAATCAGCATGGATGGGCTCTAGGCTGATGAGTGTGTGAGCTGGTCACTAAAATGAGTGGGGCCCTTTATCACCACCCCTCAACAGCAAGCTCTGCCACTGGGAAAGATTGGAGTCAATGCTGCACCTAATCATTTCTTGCTGGAAAAAACAATGCTAAGGATAACTGACTGTTAAGAAGACTTTATCACTGACCCAATTCCTGGATTCTCTCTCTCCTCCTTTGTTGCCCTCTATGCTCCAATGTTAACAAACTTGCCCCAGTTTTTACCAGTGGGCATGTGGCTCTCTTCCCATCCTCAACACTGTTCAGTATCATTACGAATCCTAAAAAAAAAACCCAACAAAACGTTTGCGTCTTCCTAGCTTAGGTCCGCAGGTGTGCCAGAAGAGAGAGTGCCTCACTGCACAGCTTTCTGGGGATGGAGGAAACTGGTGATAAAGTTGAAACCAAAGGAAAGAAACAGCAGAGGTGGGAAACCAATGATAATTTGCACCTTTTCAGAATCTCTCTCTTCTCTGTGCCAAATTGTATATCAGTCCAATTGTATTGGATATGGATTTGGGTCTGCTGCCCTTCTGAGAGCAGCACTGGATTTCAGGGACCCCCATAACGATTTGGCATTCCACAATTATGGCCTGTTTCAGATTGTATTTTCCAGAATGTGAGAATAGGATGAAAGGATCTCAGATTTTCCCAAAGGCTTCCGGACAATGTCAATTAAAACACACTATTTGGAATTTGATGGAATGCCAGATAACTGGTTGCTTCAGCACTGAATGAATAAATAAACAACTCCAAAGATTAATTTTAGGGTGGACTTGCGCCAAATCTCTTATTCCCAGACTAGTGGGCTGCAGACTATCAAATGAGATTTCTTCCATCAGGCATTAAGGAAAAGAAAAAAAATCAGCCCACATGAGGTGTTCAGAGAGAGATTAACAGACCACACCACATGCAAAGAGTAGAATGCAGGGTATTCCCCCCCCGTTATGTTACCCCAACTCAGATTATTTCTGAAAACACAGAATGCCAGAGGAACTAAAGTTAGAGGAAGGGTTAGCAGAAACAGTGATACAAGAACTTTTAGAAAGATTATTTACAAATCATTTCAGAAGGTGTTGCCTATGTGACAGGAAATTGGTAAATTTTTTAATATGTTGGTAGGTTTTTCTACCCCTTTCTTCTTCTCCTCTCCGATGTAGAAAAAGTATTTATGCCTAAGTGATGTCAGACCTTTTTAAAGATGGGCCTATTCACTATCTGTCCAAATAGGACTTCGGTTTTTCAATCTTGATAATAGTTAAGAACATGCTCACTTGTGCTTCAAATAATAAGGTTCTTAAAATACTACTAAAAATAACTCTCACAAGTAAGTGTTCTCAAGCAGAGGCCTGCCGAGCAATCCTCCGGAGAACAATTCAGCCCCTTGCAGGCACGATTTTCCAGAACAGAGCTTCTCAACCCATTTAGGATGAGAGACTGGGGTTTTGTTTTTATTTCTAACATCCATCGTTTTACAGACTCAAACATCTGCAAAATCTAACAGAAATGATTTTAAAAAAATAGGTCATGCAAAGTACAAGTCCAAAATTTCTGTCATTAGATTCAACCAATGTAAAATTAATCTGTCAAATTGCTCTAGGAGTTCTTAAGCACTTCCTCTCATTTTCTGCACTTGCGGCTTCGTGGACAAGTAGCAAACAGTTCACAGCACCCAGCCACGGACTGCATTTGCAGTTGTGCTGGTCCTACTCTATCTTGCAAACCTTGCTTCTCACAATTTCCCCCAAATTCCAGTAAAGATTATTCCCAGCTAAGATTTCTCGAGTTGTCAAGACAGAACGTACTAACAGGTGTCACAGTGAACATAAGAGAGCGAAGAGGGAGTTCTATGGTGTCTCCATTAAACGCAGGTGTTTTGAAGACAGAAAAATGCATCTGGGTCTCCAGTGCCTGGAATGGTGCATGGAACATAGCTGTAGCTCAATATTTGTTGAATGAATGAAATACATTTGGGAAGCACTGGATTTCACAAAGCCAAACTGGGGAGTTTTTTAGTACGACTCAGAGTACTTCACATGTTACTATGAATCGTAAACCTCCAAAGGCAAAACATGGTACTTAGTCATAGAATCCTTTATTTCAAGGAGCAGCTCATGGAGACCAGCAATGCTATTCTAAAAACTTCCTCTCTCTGATCTCCCCACCACGTTGTTTCCCTGATCCTACTGTCAGAAATCTCTCTGTGGCCATTTTCAGTGGTCGAAATCCAACTCTTCCTATAAAGTCCCTATCATATGTCACCTCTTCTGTGAGGACTTTCCTCATTTCCCCAAATTGATGTGCTCTGCCCTGCCTTCATGGGGACACAAATCATGCCCAACTCTGGTAAGCCTTGGACGGATAAATGAGATAATGGATGAAGAATGCTTAGAACATTCCCTGGTTCACGGTATGTACTCAATATGCATCAGTTATCATTAGCTACCGTCATAGGATCTGAGTCTCCTAACATCTGACAAGAACTATAATAATGTGAAATTTGGAACATGAGACCCTCCCTTATGCACTCAACTTTGTATCTTCTAGAACAAGCAGCGTACTACTCTATGAGGTGCTTAATTAGTATTTGCTGAACGGAGCAAGACAAAACTGGAGAAAGAGACACAAAGAAACAAGCACAATTTTTCCAGGCATCTAATCACAAGTCAGTGCTGGAAACTTCCTAGCATTTAGTGTTGACCATGAAAGGAAACAATTTCTACCCCTGAATGCTGAAAAATTCTGCACTTGTGGTATCTCATAGGGAATGTGTATAGTCGGGTGATTTTTAAACTTCCCAGAACACTTCCTACTGAGCAGTACATTTCTGGAAAATTTTGTCATCACAGAACATCTTGGGCAACTTAGCAAGTGGCTTATGGTTTTCTAAATTCTAGATCCAATACCTTGGAGGCTTGAATTTGAAAGAAGGGACTCTCGGAAACTGGTGTATTTGCCACCAATCTAATGAAAGTCCTTTCTCCTACTAGCTAGGAGTCCCACCACCCTCCTGCAGAAAGGAGCCCCCTTTGCTCCTGCTTATGACCAGGTTCTCTTCCCCATGTGACCTAGCCCTCTATCTTCTCAATTTCACTCTTCAAATTCCAATGCAGGGTCAAACAACAGTTCAACAGGAAACAGACTGAGCCCAGCAAAGGCTGTATTTGGCAATTCCATTACTTCTAAATTCTAAAATTGAGACCAAAAACAACTGTTGGCTATTAATTCATTAAGAACTGGGAGAAAAGTAAAGGAGTTAGATAGAAAAGCATTTGAATCAGCACAGGAATTATGAGGTTGCTTTTGATGAGACAAACCACATGAGAATTACTATGCTTTTGCAAAATCTTCAGTATTTTAGACGGTGTGGGGAGAATCCCACTGCATCCGCTGATGTTAACACAGGATAATTTCTCACCAGTGGGCACATCTAAGGCTGTGGTCCAGTGCTTCCCAAACTCTGATGAGCTTGTGAATCACCCAAGGGTGTTAGTAAAATGTGCTTTCTGTAAGCCTGGGGTGAGGTCTGAGATTCTGCAGTTCTAACAAGCTCCCAGACAACATCAATATACCCCCCGCTCCTGAATGTGGACCACACTTAGAGTAGCAAAAGTATTCCCAAAGAGAGTGAAGAACAGGTAACGAGTATTCGCCACCTTGCCTCTGAGGACCAGAGAATCAATCATGGCCCAAAGGATTTGAGTAAGAGATGAAAAAGGATGCTTTCTACGAGTATCACTAAATATTGGAGCCAGTTACAGCAAAAGCTTGTAGATAATTAAGCACGAGATGGGTATCCCAGTGTTTGGGTTGCTGTGGTAATTAGCCTAAACAATATTTCAGGGATCCAGATTTATCTACTTAGTCTCTCTCCATCGATCCAATGACCCCAATAATAGCTTAGTCTCCATTTCAATGTGGGCTGTGTAAAGAAAGAACAATGACACAGCTATATTTAATTCAATTAAAATTAAAGTTTCAGAAAATGGCTCCAATTTGTATCCCTAATTTCTACTTAACTTTTCCCTTTTAGGACACAGTGTTGAGCGTGAGGACAAAAACGCTTGCCAACTCAGCCCCGTTTTAGTGACAGCAGATTCTGGATACTTATGTTTCCCATCGCTGTGCAATACGGCCTAATAAAGTCGAGCCAAAGAGACTAGATTTCATTTCAGAGCAAAGGGTTTCAGCCATAAACTTTTGCTTTCTGGCTGAACAGAGCCATTCAAGCTGCAAGCATAAATTCTGCTAGTTTTGGGTATCAGGGTGATTGGAAAGCCAAATGGGTTATTTGTGAGCCAGGGATCCAAGGCAGAGGAACCCGCCTTATTGTGTACTCATTGTTATCTAGAAAAATCTCTTTCCAGCTGGAGAATATTTTCACAGGAAGTTAGAAATGACTTCAGAAATTCCCCTCTGTGGCTTCCTAGAGTGGATTTTAGGCCTCATCAAAAAGACATTTGGTTCAGAGACTGGACGTGGACAGCTTATAAACTGCTGAGGTATTTAGCTGGGCTTAGCAGTTTCTGTTTAAGAGGTGCCATGATCCCGAGTGCAGTAGGCAGCACCGAAGGACATGCAGCCTCTGGGTTCAAATCCCAGCCTCAGTCAACGCCCCTGGGCCAAGCTGTATAACCTCTCCAAGCCTCCATCTTCTCACCAGCAAGATGAGAGCAACAGTAGTGCCCACTTCTTAGGAAGATAGATGAAATGAGGTGACCCATGTAAAGCACCTAACACGGTGCCTGGCAAATAGCTAATGTTTGCTGAGTTCTTCCTATGTGATAGGAGCTTTGGTGGTTTAATCATGCCAAAAATGGTACTTATGGAGTGTGTACCCTGTAGATGTTCTATAAATGTTTTATCTTTATAAATAACGAATGTTGGTGTTAGTGATGGTGATGGCGGTGATGGTGATTATGAAGACATCTCTACTACTCGCACGAAGGAACACAGCCCGTTAGATGTTGGGCCAGTGATTCATGGCTTCCTATTGCTTAGCTGCTGCTAGAAAAACCTGGAACATCACTAATCAATAAATGATCCTCTGGACTGAGGAGAAAAACTAAGTAGCTTGAGTTTATCCCCAAAAGATAGCAGTGTTCTCTGGAGGTCCACCCTCTCCTTCCCTAGTGGCCAGCAAGTTTACTCTAAATAGAAAGGATGATAAGAGAGGACTCAGGTATTTGGAGGAACTGACTGTCTCCCCAAATAGGAGAAAGGTCACATGTGGACAGTACGTTTAATCTGATGTAGAAAGACCCAGCCTGGTCTCCCGAAAGGAGCCCTGAGACAAAAAGACCCTGCTGGGTGGACTGGATTAGCCACTTCTGGTTTCTGGGCTTGACTGCTGCCTGCATCCCTCCAGTGGAGACTCGCTAGAGTCTACTCTTCTCTCTCATCCTCCCTCCTAGCAAATGGCTTTCCTCTTTGTTTGCCACTCACACTGACTCTGAACTGATCCCTGGCACATCCTTGGCCCACCAGATAGGCATGCTAATACTCCAATGTTTATTCAAACATTATTTTTTAAAAATATTTCTTTAACTTGTATTTGGAGAAGAGGCTGAGCACTGGGTAGGGATGAAAGAGAGAAGAATGACCACAGGTCAGAGCCCTCAGCCTCTACTGCCCTCAGCAATTCATTCCTGGCCCCAATTTTGCATACTCCCCTCAGCAACAGAAAAGCCTTGCAGTTAAGTAGATGCGACTTTTTAGAAGGCAAATTAGAAGATATCCATTGTTACTTGAACGTTGATTAATATGTTCAAGGGAACTCATCCGTCCTACCCCAAATAGTTTACCAAAGTTTTCCTTCCAACCACAAACTGTGTGTCTCCTGAGAAGAGTTCTGGGAGGCACATTTTCCTCGTTGTTGCATTTCTTAGAAGATTTTAGCCCTTGTTATATAGTTCAGTATTCCCAGAAAACTGCCAGAATGGTTATCCTACAGTTGGTATAAGATGAGACGAAAGCAAAGACGTGATAATCCTGCTTGGTCAGGGAGAGGTCTCTCTGTTCCTGTGCTCATTGGTTCCATGAGCAAGTTGGAGTCCACAGTACACATTGGTCCTCCAGGCAGGCCCCAGGAGGTTGCTACGCCCCAAGTTCTACATAGGTGACACAGCCCAGCACACAGCTCTTCTCCTTCCAGACACCTCAGGGCTCTGTCCTGGGCAGGACTGCACTTGCTAGTTGGACATTCATTACGTATGGAAAAGAATAGTCAGCAAATCTCCATTCACTGAGAGGCCTGGGAAAAGCCAGACAGGTGCATCCAGGTTTCACCTGTACATGCAGGTAAAATCTTCTAACTCTGAGGGTAGGAGATGGGTTTCTGACAGAAAGGTTGAGAGACCCAACGTCCCTTAGGCTGATGAACAATGCTGCTGCCCTAGAAAACGTGCTCAGGCAGAAAATTCTGCTAATTCTGTATCTCACCACAAAGAGCTCCAGGGACCTCCCCCAACATCAGTCATTGACAAAGACGCTGGCAACGCAAACTTGTAAACAACATAGGGAGGGTGGTTTCAGATTAGGTTCATCCCTCTATCTTCTCCCATCAGTGACCCCATCCTCATCCAGTGTCAGATCTCATCACAGCTAGAAACCCTAACAGCACCACCTACCCCTAAGGAAGAAGAAGGAGGTGAGGTGCTGTCATATACTGGTAATCTTTCCAACGATCTCCTAAGCTCTTCCACTTTTTCTGGTGCATGAAAATGAAGCTCAGAAAGCTTGAGCAAGCAGTACAAGGTCTCACAACAAATCACGTCCTAATTCAGAGCCTTACCACTCACCCCCAACCCCAGCCTTTTGCCCATGGCACAGCTTCACAACTGCCTTCACCGTTCACGAGTGAGGGGGAACAGGCCGGCTGCAGCTGTGATGGCACATTTGAAGAACATAGTGTTCCATGGGTACACCTGGACAGGGAGACACCATCCAAGATCTTTGGATGTTCAAGTCTAATACCTAATCCAGGTTCTGAAAGAGGTACCAAATATTCCTCTTTCACTGGTTCTTTCCTCACTAGTCCATTTAACAAGAAAAAAAATACCCAACCACTAAAATAAATGGCCTTCTCACTGCCAAACTTTAGCTGAAACAAGAAACCAATAGAAACTCCCTAGGAAATGATATTTATTTTGTCACAGTCAAGAAAAAAACAACAACACAGAAACTGATTAAATCCATTGTCCTAAAAAGCAACACCATAAATATGGAAGCTAGGCATAAACACAGACTTCTCTTGGCATACACACCACAACAAAGAGCTCCTGCATAAGGTCAGTGCGCATAGAGCTGTATGTTCGTTTTTGGTGGGCAGAGATACGCTACCTGCCAACACGGTATGGGGAAAGGGAGGAAGTGATATCTCTCACTTACATAATGTCAATTGATGCCATCCACTTCCCAGCCTACTTCCCATCCCCTAGTGTACACAAAGCACAGCATCGAGGCAGGACACCCATATTTCTTTGTACTTGAAACCCTCATCAGTGGGCCTGCATCACTCTTGCTACCGTGAGATACATGCGGCAGCTAATGATAAAAACTATAAAAATTATACCCAGTTGAAAGGTTTTATTGCATGTCGTTTTTCAAGATGGCAGATGGATGCCTAAATTGATCTCAGCGTCATTTTACAGGTGTCCCAAAGTTTCTCTAAATCAGCCAAATGAGTCTGAAGTGGAAAGAGCCACCTCCCATTGTCCTACTAGGAGATGTGTAGGATTCCACTGTAACGCAGCTTGCCAAGTGATGTTATTCACAGTCTCTGATGAAAAGGTGAATCACCACAAACTCACCACAAAGAGGATGATTACTGAATATGCTAAAGGGCACGATGATGCTGACACTGCCTTAGAGGCAATATTCTCCCTGGTCCAGCTATAAAGGACAAACAGAGAGTCTCGTTTCTAAAGTGATATCTGGGTTTCTGGCTCTAGATAAAATAGAGGAAGGATACTCCACCCCGTCTCCTTCATTGACTGCATCTATTAGACCCAGACAAAATGCATGGAGCAGCTATTTGAAGACTCTGAGACCTAAACAGTAGCAAACAGATTAGGGAAAATGACCAGAATTGGAAGTACCACCAAATCAGCAGTGAGTTTACCATTATTTTTGCTCTGGTATCCTCTAGCCTGACTTTGAAGAAGCCCCAGAACCTGTTGATGAAGACAAGAATGTGGAAAGAGAGAGCTCTCATTCTGGCTCAAAGACCAGTAGAGGGAATTCCTAATACTCAGAGAGAATGAGAAAAATCATGGTTTGAGTTATTTTTTCTTTTTTGTTTTTTTCTCTTTTCTTGCACTCCCGCCCCTAAGGCACCCAGTGGTGACAGTAGCAGCCGTGGCAATGGAAGATAAAAGGAGGTAGGAGAAACTTTTCTGGCTAGAGGATCTGAGGCCCCAAGAGAGTGAGGCAAAGCCCTACTGCTTTTTGTCTCTCTTTGTCCTCTCACGGGTTTGCCCAGGTGAGGACACAGTAGCAGAAAGTATATAACAAATCAGGGTAGCTAAAGCCCCAGCTTTCTGGTCAGAGGATAAAAAGGAAGATCCCATAGAAGCTCAGATTCCTCTGGAGATCACAAAGAAAGAGGACTTAAGAAAGTAGTCCCTTACAATTACTTATCAACTCCTGGGCTCACCCTGAACTGTGCAAGGATGAAACTGACCCTATACAGCATATACAGATTTTGAGAACTAAAGCATAATATAAACTATCACCCAGTTTGATATTGATGTAGGACAGATCCAAATAGCACTACCAATGTTTTGAAAACTCAACTCATATTGGAATTACAGCCCATAGGAGCTTGGTCAGAATTTACAGTCTAAAATAAAACAGGTCAATTACATGCCACAATAAAACTATCAATGTGTTTGCAAGATTTATACAAGACCCAGAATTTCATAATAAAATAACCAGTGTCCAGAATACAATAAAAAATTACTTGGCACATGAATAACTAAAAAAAACCTCAACTTGCACCCACTGCCTACATGGCAAAAATATTAGAATTATCTAACAAGGGCCTTGAAGCAGCTATTATAAAACGACCGAATCACTAAGAGAGAACACTTTTTTAAAAAACTGAAAGACATAAAGCCTTAATAAAGAGACAAGATAAAAAGAATCATACACAAAAAAAGAATCATATGGAAATTCTAGAATTGAAAAATATAATACTAGCATACTCACTGGATAGGCTCAATAGCAGGATGGAGATGAAGAAGGGAAGAATCAATAAACTTGAAGCTACATCAATACAAACTGTACAACTTGAACAACAGAGAAAAGAACATTGAAAAAAAAAAAATGAATAGAGCCTTAGGGCCCAGTGGTATATTCAAAAGCCCAACATTTGCATCATAGGAATTCCAGAAGGAGAGCAGAAAGAATATGGTGCAGAAAACATATATGAGGAAATAATGAATGAAAACTTCCAAATTCCACCAAAGATGAACTTAGAGATTCAAGAATCTCAGTGTGGTCCAACAGAATAAACCCAAAGAAATAATGCTTAAGCCCAGTGTAATCAGATGAGAGAAAACTAAAGTCAAAAAGAAAATCTTGAAAGTAATTGGAGAAAAATGACTCATTACTTAAGGGTTAACAACAAGTCCAATGACTACAGATTTCTCACCAGAAACAACAGAGGCAAGAAGGAAGGGAAACAACATATTTAAAGTACTGCAAGAGAAGATTAGTCAAGGGACTTCCCTGGTGATGCAGTGGTTAAGAGTCCACCTGCCAAAGCAAGGGACACGGTCCAGAAAGATTCACATGCTGTGGAGTAACTAAGCCCGTGCACCACAACTACTGACCCTGCATTCTAGAGCCTGCAAGCCACAACCACTGAAGCCTGCACTCCTAGAGCCCGTGCCCCGCAACAAGAGAAGCTACCGCACTGAGAAGCCTGGGCACCACAATGAAGCCCCCGATCCCGCAGCTAGAGAAAGCCTGCTCACAGCAACAAGACCCAACACAGCCATAAATAAATAAATAAATAAATAAGTATGTAAGTAAATAAATATAATAATAATAAAAAAAAAGATTAGTCAATCTGAATTCCGTACCCACCAAAAAATGTCCTTCAGGAATGAAGATGAAATAAAAACATTCTCAGATGAAGGAAAATTGTATTTGTTGCCAACAGACTGACCTAAAGGAATTGCTAAAGAAAGTTGTTCAGACAGAATGGAAGTGATTCCAAAGGAAGATACGGAACTTCAGGAACGAAGAGAGAACAACAGAGATGGGAAATATGGGAATAAATATAAAAGACTGTACGTCTGTTGAGTTCTTTAAAATACATTTGACGGCTGAAAAGAAAAAGTTATAGCATTGTCTGATGGCGTTTTCAACAACACAACTACAATAAAAAATGGGGAGGGTAAAGAGACCTATAGGTTGGTAAGGTTTCTATGTTACACTGGTGAATCACTGAATCTAAGTAGAGCTGGCAAGTTAAGTATGTACATTACAATCCCAAGGGCAATCAGTTAAAAGACTACATAAAGTTATCTAATAAGAAAACACTATAAATAAAACAAAATCAAAAAATATTCAAAAAAACCCAAAAGAAGAAAATAAAGAGGAAAGAAGAGAACTAACAGAGGAAATAGACAGAAAACAAATAACAAAACATTAGATATAATCCAAACATATCTATAATTATATTTTAGATAAACAGTATAGTACATCTTTTAACAAATGGAGAGTCACAGAATATTTTTTTCTATTTTAATTATTTTATTTATAAACCTGTTAGAGATCTGAATGGACTGTAAAGACTATGCCAGAATAATTTTTTTAAACTGGACCAACTATAAGCTGGCTATTATGAAATCACTTACAATTTAAAGATATATTTTTAGTATGGTTCAAACAAAAAAATCATTAGAACAGATATATTTTTTTCATGAAAAATCTTGAGTGGGTCTGTTAAATCAGATTTGAAGTCTACTAGACTTTAGAACAAAGAAAATTGCCAAGGATATTGGGGACAATAGATAATGACAAAAAGTTCAATTCATCAAGAAAATACAATAATCCAAATATATATAACCTGAGCAGAGTTTCAAAATTCACAAAGCAAAATTTAATAGAACTAAAATAAACAAGTACACAGTTATAGCTGGAGACTCAGCACTCATCTCATTGTAAATGGGTAGAGGTAGTAGACGTAAAATCAGCAAGGGTATGGAACTGAACACCATCAACCAACTGGCCCTAATGAACACTTATAGAACACTCTACCCAACAATATATCAGAATACACAACCTTTTTAAGCTCACATGGAATATTCACCAAGATAGATTATATAAAACACACTTTAACAAACTTAAAAGGAGTGAAATCATACAAGGTAGGTTCTTACCATAATGAAATCAGACCACAAATCAATAATAGACATACAACAGGAATATCTCCAAATACCTGGAAATTAAGCAACACACACTTAAGTAACCCATGGGTCAAAGAGGAGGTCTCAAATGGAATTACAAAATATTTTTCACTAAGTGAAAATGAAAACACACTTCAAAAATCGTGATGCACCTAAAGCAGTGCTTAGCAGGAAATATATAGCATTAAATGCTTATATTAAAAGAGAAAAGTATCAAATCAATAACCCAAGCTTCATTTAAGAAGCTAGGAGAGTAAAATAAACCCAAAGCAAGCAGAAGGGAAACAGAAAAATAGAGAAAATAATGCAACCAAAAAACTTTGAAAAGATCAGCAAAATTTACATCTATAAGACTGACAAAAAATGAAAAGGAAGGGAGGGAGGGAGGGAGGGAGAGAGGGAGACACAAATCTAAAAACCAAGAATGAGAGGTTATCATTACAGACCTGCAGACATTAGAAGGACAATAATAGAAAACTATGAACAACTTACATACATAAAGAGAACAACTCAAATAAATTAGACTAATTCCTAATTTTTCAAAAACCTCAAATTGTGGCAACTCACTCAAGATTAAACAAATAACCTAAATAGACTTAACAACTATTAAAGAAATTAAATTAGTCTTTTAAAACGTTTGGGAAAATAAACTGAAGCCCAGATTGTTTCACTAGTGAATTCTATTAAGCATTTAAGGGAAAAAATAACACCAGTTCTACACAATCACTTCCAGAAAATAGAAGGGAAAGACTTTCCAACTCATTTTATGAAGTCAACTTTACCCTGATACTAAAGCCAGACAAAGACAATATAAGAAATCTATAGAACAGTATCTACTCACACAACATAGATGTAAAAAATATTTACAAAAATATCAGCACATCAAATCTATATATCTACCTATAGATATATATATAGACAGAGAAATACATAAAGATATAAATAAATCACACAGTGACCAAGTGGGGTCTATCTTGGAATGCACAGTGGCTGGTTCAATATTCTCAAATCAGTCACTGTAACCCACCATATTAACACTGTAAAGAAGAAAAACAACATGATTATATCAATTGATGCAGAAAAAGCATTTGGCAAAATGCAAAATCCATTCACAATAAAAACTCTCATCAAATTATTAATAGAAAAGAACTTTCTCAACGTCAGAAGAAGAGCATCTACAAAACATCTACAACTAACATTATACTTAATGGTGAAGCATAAGTATTTTTCCCCTAAGAGTAGGAATAAATCAAAAATATCCACTCTCAGTCCACTTATTCCATATCCTGCAAGAAGTGTTAGCCAGTAACATAGTTAAGGATTCAAGGTCAACATAGAAAAATAATGTGTATTTCTACATACCACCAGTGAACAATTAGAAACTGAATTTTTAGAAATGCCATATAAAAATGCTTATAATATCTCCCCCCAAATTTAATACTTATGTATAAATCTAACAAAAATGTACAGAATCTGTCTGCTGAAAATCACAAAACACTGATGAAAGAAGTTAAAGGTTATCTAAGTAAATGGAGAGACCATGTTCATGGATTGGGAACCCATGTTCATGGATGCCAATGCTCCATCAAATTGGTCTATAGGTTTAACACATTCCAATCAAAATACCAGTAGGATTTTTTGTAGATATAGAAAAGTGGATCCTAAAATGTATATGGAAAAATAAAAACACTAGAATAGCCAAAGCAACTTTGAAAAAGAACACATTTGGAGGAATCACATTACTTAATGCCAATTTTAAGCCACAGAGGATTATTCCCAGATCTTAAAACCCAATGGAATTTGTCTGTTTGGATTTTGAAGCTACTTGGGGCCAGCAGTTCCTTTCTTCCTTCCATTTTCTCCCCTTTGGAATGGGAATGCCTGTCCTACCATTATATTTTGGAGGCAGAATAGTTTCCTAGTTTTACAGATCCACAGATGCCCTGCAAATACCTTGACTTTAGTCCAGTGAAACTGAATTCAGACTTTTGGCTTCCAGGAAAGGAAGAGAGAAAATCTGTTGTAAGCAACTAAGTTTGTAGTAATTTATTATAGCGGCTAGAGGAAACTAATATATATGGTTTCATTTCTCTTGGGTAGGTACCTAGGCGTGGAACTGTTGGGTCATATGGAAACTCTCTATTTAACATTTTGAGAAAACCCCCAAGTTTCCAAAATTAAAAACTTTATCTGGAAAAAGACAGTGTTAGAAATGTTCCTTTCTTCCTCTTCTCAGCACCGTTTAATCCTTCTGGATCTCATGTCCTCTTACTGATACAAACCCCGTGTTGGAAATCCACCATACTGCATTCTGAACCACTTGTGCCCTCCTTCAGAGGGTTAGGACCGTGCTTTTGAGCTTTGTTACCTCCCCGCTCAGCAAATAGGTCATCATCTCCCTCCCCTGATCCACTGCAGCATTTGACTTGAGCAACAAATTCTTCCATATGACAAGGCACTATGGTCTAGGGAAAACAGCAATGCCTGGGTCTTTTCCAGACTAAGGGGCACGGAGGGAATGGGTGCAGACGTAAGAATTTCCCACCCCTGAAAAATATCTTAGTTTGACATGGTTGAAGAAACCTAGGATACTACTTTCATAATATTACAAAGTGATTTCTTTTCTTAGGAACTATTAATTTGAATACAAAACCATGCAGTGTTTATATCTGAGATATTTCTCCAGAGGAAGCAATGTGTAATAGTGGGGAAAGCACTGAGCTAAGAACTCAACGATCCAGCATCATCATGGCCCTTGCTATATCATTCCCCATCCAGCATTGTCTTCTGTTTCCCCTTCTCCTATTTCTTCCTACCCTACAGAGGAGAAAGGGTCAGAAATGTCAGCTACTCTGCACTAGGCACACTTCCCAAATGATATACAATAAAATACTTGTGTATCAAATGAAAATAATTTAAGCAACATGTGTATCTTATACTCTAAAGTGCTATGCAAACTTAGGGTGCTATGATAACTTTAAAGACCTTCACAAAATATCTCCCTTATCAAATCAATGGGGGGTTTCTTTCAATGTACCCCCTAGATATGTAGGATGGTTGTCTCAATGTTCCAGGTTCCTCATCATTATTCTGGGCATAAATTTATCTTGGGTATCACCTTAGGGCAGTGATAACCAACACCTTTAATAAGGGAATTTGAGATTTTATTCTTAAGCATTTAATAGCATTATGAGATTTTTGCTTGAAAAATCACTGATGGTGGGTAGCACCCAAAAAACCCAAGTTAGAAATTGTAAGGGTCAGGGAAAGGCCAGGAGGATGCCCAGATGTACTCAGAAATCCACTCAATTAATAAAAGGCCAATATAATCTCTAAAAGAGCTCATTTTCATGTTGGACCAGTGGCTTGGTCGAGAGGGTCTTCTTTCAAGTTACTGACAATAAATATCCTGCCAGCTGATAAGGGCCAGGGAGAGTAGCAGCTTCTCCTGGGTTTCACAATGAGTCCTGGCCATTGCAGTTTCTGTGGCTGCATCCTCAACAGGCACTGGGCTTTGTATATTATGTAATCTTTCTGTGTTACTTCCCCTTTGTTCAGTCCTTGCCAAGAGCCAAATAAAAGAATCCATATGTGATTACAGCTATAAAACCAAAAGGAAAATATTAGACAAAAATATAACATTTTGGGGTTTCTAAGTTTGTTTTACCTTTAATGCTAGGCAGACAGTTTACACAAATCATTTTGCTGCAAAGTAAAGAATAATGAATTAAATGTGTTCCCTGTCACCATCAATCATGTACATTTGCCTTTGATTGACCAAACATATAAGACACATGAAATGACTTTCTAATCATGTTAGGGAGAGGAAGGGAGGGAGAAGGGGAGAAGATGGGGAAGGGGGAGTTTCAACCTTTCTTATTTTATTCAGAAATTCCACTGACATTTTTTGGCAATCTTCTAACATGCTCTATGAGCTTCTCTTTGCTAATAATGTTTGCCTTGAGAATTTGTAAAGGTCTGAAAACTCTTTAGTGCAATGTTCTAGAAATTACCAGGGCCAGAGGGGAACAGAATCCCTGTTAATAGTTCATGGATTAATTCTCTCCTCACTTGCAATCGTTTTCGGGGAAGTTGCTCTATGTTCAGGTGGGCATTCGTCATCTTGGGCAGAGTCAAAGGCATTGGGGGAGGCAGAGAGCCCCTGATCTAATGAGATTCAGGTAGGAAGGGAAGGGGATGCATAATGATGTTGGCCCAAAGGGGATACTGAGGTTTAGCAAATTCATTTCAGTTCATGGGTGTTTATTTGGATTTGTGAATTTAAACAACACACTGACTGGATTTTCTGACAGTCGAAATGGTTTATAACCAAATCTAACCAGCCTCGATGCATCCCTGCCAAGGATTATAAAGCTTGGCATTTCAAATTTCTACATGGACTCAAAGCTCTTTAATTTGGCAAAGGAACCATGTACAGTAGGAAAGGAAGAAGTTTTCAGCACTAAAATCACCCCAAATTGTAAGTCCCCACTGGTCCTGGCCCCACCTAAGCTGTCTGTGATAAAGGTTGGTCCGCCATAAAGGCTCCAGCCATTCGTTCATTCATTCAGCATGCATGTATTGAGTACCTATTATGAGTCAGGTGCTGTTCTAGGTACTGGGGCTACAGCAAGTAGCTCTAGGCTTCAGAGGGCTTACGCTGTCTCCAGGGGGAAGAGGCAATAAACAATAAATGCCATGGAGAAAAAGCCAGGCGAGTCGACAAGGATGTGGATGTATGGGGTGTGGAGGGAAGGGGGATGCAAATTTTTTTTTTTTATTATTATTTTTTTTTTGGGGGGTACACCAGGTTCAATCATCTGTTTTTATACACATATCCCCATATTCCCTCCCTTCCTTGATGCCCCCCCCTCGAGTCCCCCCCACCCTCCCTGCCCCAGTCTTCTAAGGAATCTTCCATCCTCGAGTTGGGCTCCCTGGATGCAAATTTTTTAAATGCAACCTTGATTTTTTTTTCACATGGAAACTTTATTCACCCCATGAAGCCTAAGAGAACATCTACATCCTTCCTAGAGAATATGGTGAAGCAGGACATCTACTCCCTGTAGGGACCCTCAGAAGCCCCAGAGAAATTTATGAGCTTGGTCATTTTCTCCTTGATCTTCCTACATTTGCCAGGAAACCTGTCGATTCATAAAGCATCCCTTCATTAAAGGTATACCATCTTCATAGATTGGAGAACTCAACATTGTAGAGATGTCAGTGCTCCACAAGAAAGCCCCAAAACAGATCAACATGTACACTGCCATCTGGCTTCAAAAAAACAGGGGCTCCTGGGGTACTAATAATACACTGTCTCTCAATCTGGGTTCTGGTTATGTGGAAGTGTGAGTTTGTAAATACTTTACAAGCGATCCATTTATCAGATGCACAGTTTTTGTTTGTATTATATATGTATAAAATATATTATACTTCAACTAAAAGTTTGCTTTTAATCCCTTTTTTAAAATGCAATTCTAATGTTTTAGAAAAAGTTTCCCCTGAGAAATTAACATTGAACAAGGGTATAAAGGATTTGATGGAGGGAAGCCATGCGGCCACCTAGGGGAAGAGCACTTTAGGCAGAGGGAACAGCAAATGCAAAATTCCTTGACTAGCTAAATGGAGTGTGTATGACGTTAAGGAGCAGAAGAGCACTTAGGAGGCCAGGCCAGTGAGGTCACAGGAACCCGACTGCCTGGGACCTACAGACGTTTGTAAGACCTTTATTCTGATGAGATGGGACATCATGGAGAGATTTATGCAGAGGGGTGACAGGATGTGACTCATGCTTGCGAAGGATGCTGTACTGAGGATACACTAGAATAGGGGAGGGGTAAGGACAGAGCAGGGAGGCCAGTTAGGATGCTGGTACAATACCCTAGGAGATAGATGATGGTGGTTTGGATCTGAAAGTAAAGGGAAGGTAGTAGGAAGTGCTCAGATTCTGGGCTTATTTTCAAAGTCAAAGCAAGTAGATTTTCTGCTGAACTGAATATCGTATGTGAGGGGAAGAAAGGAGATAAGGTGGAATCCAAAGGCTTTAGTCTGAGCAATGGAAAGGATGACCTTGCCAATAGTGCAATGGGAGAAGATCAGGTTTACAGAAAAAGAACAGGAATTCAATTCTGGATATGTTAGGTCTCAGAGGAGATGAAAATTTAAATAAAGATGTTGAGTAGTAATTAAATAAATGATACTGGGACCGGGGTCTGGTTGGAGATATAAATCTGAGAGTCATCTATATATCTAGGACTTACAAGAATAAATGAGATTACTGAGGAAGTGAGTATACTTGCAGTGGGAGCAGCTCTCCACTGACAAGGGACGTCTGTAGAAGTCCACTGTCGTGATATCATTTGTGATCAGGGTGACATCACCCTTGGGTATGGAATAAGCAACAGTTTCCATCTCACTATCTAACTTACACCATGTGGGTTTACTTCACCAGGCAAAGCCTCTACTCTGGAACCATTAGCATATCCCCCAGGAGTAGAAAGCCACCTGGGTCCCAGTCTTATCAGGCGGAGCCCTGGCCCTATTTCAGAGGTCCTGTCACCCACTTCTCTCCCACTCCACACAGGGTTGAGCCCTGCTTCTAAAATGCCTCCCTCATCTAGATGAACATTTCTGGTCTCCAGAGCTTACACCCATCAGCCAATAAGAATCACTTGTTATCTTCCAGGAGCATCTACCTAAGCCAATTAGATTCACCCCCTGAATAAAGCAGAGTGTAGTGTCATTTCGTTCATGAGAGCCTAGTTCATTTTCCCACCTTGACTCATCCCAGCCTAGGTTAACTCCTCACCTGTCTTGATGCAGAGACCTCTGCTGTTGTAGAGCTGGCCAGAGTAAAAGGCCAACAAAACCCACAGGATGGGGCTGTGCAAACATGTGCCCATACATCCCAGTCAGAACAAAAGCTTCCTGAAACTTATGAGCGCCTCCTAGCCATAAGGATGACAGTGTGATTAGCATACTGCTTGGAATATGGTAGGTGCCTGGGGAATCTCTATTGAATCAATAGTTCCCATAAAATAAACCACAGAAAGTTAAGATGTTGGTATACTCAAGGACATACTTGGAACCAGTGCGCCTGGTCTGATATGTGAGTTTGTCAATTCCAAGCTTTATATCCTCACACAAGTTGCTGAACTTCCCTTAAGCTACAGTGTCTGCCACTATAAGGAGGTGATAATGCCAGGTTTGGGTGGGGTCATTGTGAGAATTAAATGAGATGACGCCTGTACAGCACTTAGCATAGGGCTTAGCACATAGTGAGAACCCAGTATATTCTAGCTATTATTAAAGATTCTTGACTTCTATTTCCAGCTCCTAAACCATAATGTGTTTACACATGCATATATACAAACACACATACGACATACTAAAAACAATTCCCTTGGCTACAATTAGTGCTAGCACTCTGCCCTGCTGACAGTTTACCTCAACATGGTAACAACAATACTGAACAAATGCTTTCCACGTCCAGCAAATTCCACCTCAGCCAAGATACAATCTGGACAACACAGGCCTGATTTCCCTAGTGCGTCCTCACTCAGAAATAGAAAATGTGATGGAAATAGAAATATTGCCATAATCAATACTAAGTAAATTTCACCCATAAATTCCAAATCTTGATTAATACGGAAAAAAACACAAGAAGTGCATCATGTACTTTCTCCAATTTCATAATTGATTTATTCAACCAGGAAATAATTATGGAGTACATGCCGTGTTCTAGGCTCTGTGTGTGTGTGTGTGTGTGTGTGTGTATGTATAAAAAGGTAGATTAGCAGAGTTAAAATCGTTCACAATCCTGAGGACAATTTATTGAATAAATGTGCTAAATTTGAAGACTCAGCGTGGATTGAAAGGAAATTTTAAGAGTTAATCACCCTCTAAAACACACACCACCCACCACACACATAATTTAGCATGTCCAAGGACAGCTAATCCTAGTAAAAATAACAGCACGATTCACAAACACAGCAGGTCAAGCCCCAGGTTGAAACCAGATATATTGAAGACAAAGTATCACATGGTAAAACTCTACAACCAAAAAGAAAAGAAAAGAAAAGAAAAGTTAAATCAATGGATCTTAAATTACATCCAAATGAGGATGCCAAGGAGAGGATGTGTGTGGCCACTTATTCACGGATGAGGCAATGGCAGATAGGCTAAATAAGTTCACTGTCTTGGTCTTTCCAGAAGACATTAGGAAGATTCTCACTTGAACCTGACAAGGCGGGTGGTAGGAGATCAGATAGCAGTCAATGAACAGGATGTTCTAGGCCTGGTTGATAACATAGATGTTGACAAGTGACAGGAATCAGGGCATTCGCCTGCGCTCCTTCGAGGCATTCAAGGGCGAGAGCTGGGTGCTGCTGGACAAAACGCTTCACCTGTGTCAGAAGCAACACGCTGCGGGGCCACAGGACCCCCGAGTGGCCAGCCTGAGCCTCTTTCATGAAGGTATTGTCTATAAGGTTAGCATGGACTTGTTAAACAAATCCCAGCACAGCAGAAACTGCACAGGCCATGTCTTAAAGGTTAAGTGGAGCAAATTAAGCACAAACAGCCAGACACAAGCCTTTAATAGTAGTTAGGAATTCTTAAGGAAACTTAAGGAAATCATTACTCCCAAAAGATGTGGGCTAAAATTACAAATAGATTCCCCAAAAGTTTAGATCAATTCGGAGCCAGGCTTTCAGGAGCAATGACTTGACATCCTGGGGCAAAAGTGACCTTGCTAAAGGGATAAACACGTGCTCCCCTGTACTCCCTGGTACCTCGGGGCTGGGTCTCTTTGGTATCTTCCATGTATCAGTGGTCCCTCTCTCTTTCATGAAACCTTATCACCCTCACTATCAGTTTTGGCTGTTTGGTCTCATGCATTCTAAAAGCCTGATGGACAGACACTGTGATATATCATCTCTGTTTCAGTCTTGTTCTTTCTTTTCAGCAGGGGCAGAGTACAATGTATTCTTCAGGAGTAAAGAACAGACATCATACCTGCCCAGGGCCAGGCAGAGGATGAGCTCACAGTCCACCTTTGGCTTCCAGAAACACGAAGCGTTCTCAAGGGATCGATGCTGCCAAAGCCTCATCCCACCTCCCTCCATCCTAACAGGTCTGCCTGTCCCCGTGGAAGTGTTGATGAATTCTCTGCCGCAGGACACAGTGGACAATGGGGAAGGAAGCCATTTATGCAAACAGTAATCCAGTATAGATTCCCTTTCCCATTCAACACCCCAAGTAAAAATAAGTAAAGGCTTTGTGATCCCTGGAATGGGAGATAATATATAAAATATGCCAAGGAGAGCACCATTATGGTGTTTATCATGACCTAAAAGAGACAAGGGTCTGGGACTTGGAGGGGAAGAGCACAAAGATGACACTACAGAATGGGGAGCACATGCTTTAGTCTGTCCCTATCTCAAATTAAAAAAATATATGAGGGGAAGCCTTGTTATTTCCAGGTCATGTGTCCTAGCAAATTCCAACACAAAGATCACCTGAATGTCAAAAGGCCATATTCAGAGAGCTACCTCCAAGCATGCAGGAGCAGGCCCTGGACAGAAATAACATAGTAACATAACCCTGGGAGGGAAATGTGTTTTGAGTTACACCAGGGCCTGGCTGGGCCTCTCCCACAGGCTCTTCCTAAATAGGAACTTGGCAGTGGGATTAGCTGGGTTGGAGGGGACGTCCTTGGCTGCAGAGGTGAGGCCCTTCAGGGTCTTGAGGAAAGTTGGACAGAAGTTCTTTCTCCCTGCTGGTAATAACACTGAAGAATCAGTGTCACATCCATTTTATTAATTTTCTTGACAGGCGGCTCTAGTTTCCATGCAGGCACCACAAAATCAAAACATACGCATGTCAAGTGCCCCATGTGTGGTGGGGCCCTGCCAAGGCCGTGTTACATCAACACAAGGAAGCAGAGCCCAAGTCCTCAAACAAGTGCTGGTCCTGTGGGTTATTCCCTGCTGGAAGAAACCCCCAGAGCTTGGCTGGAGGAGTCAGAGGAGCGCTCTTGGTGACAGTCCTTTACCCTGGTCTGGGCTCCTTGTGTTGAACATAAGAGCCCTAGGAGACACCAGGCTACATCTGGCTTTTGGGCTTGTCTCTAAGTCCAGCCACAGAGACCTCCCTGCCACCCCCATTTGCCTGCATTCAGCTGTATCCAGGCAGGGGACTGGCAGCCTGGATTAAAGAAGCCATTTAAAGGAAAGCCATGTCCTTATTTGTGAGCTGGGCCTGAGCCAGGAGTTCTGAGGAGTTGAGGTCTTTGGGCACATAGTAAGTAAAGAATTTTTTAATCAAGGCGTCTGTTGCGAAAATGATTGAATGGACTCCAAAACAATTTGTTCTTTTATGCAGAGTAATATTAACTATAAATTGGCTAAATAATGTAAATGAGGGGAGTACAGAGGATGAGGACCTAGAAGGAAATCCTGTCCTGAGTCACACAGCTTATGGATGCCAAGGGAGCGCCCTGACGTGGAGTTAGTTCATCACCTGCATTCCCATCCTTTGCACCCATCCCTCTCACTGCATCCAGGACCGTTTCCTCAACGCCACCGAATAACTTACTGCCAGTGGTGGACACAGCAACAACGGCAGCAAAAGGCCGCAGAGCTCACACCTCCGATTTCAGAGTTTCTGGCCCCTTTGTAGGATCTCCTGGTGCCTCCCTCATTTCTCACCTCAACCACTAGTCACTCAGGAAGGGGAATGTAAATAAATGAATGACAGGGAGGGGAATATAAGGCCGGATCCGAGCTAATGGCCACCAGTGCCAAATCAGGGAGGCCCAAACGAGACAGGATTTACTGCACCGGTTTGCTACCTTGACTGTCTAGGCTGAGCAATCCAAGGATGAGGACTGGTGTCATCACTAAGAGCTCCAAAAGTCCTCTTAGTAGGGTCCTGGACCCTCAGCCTGATGTCCTGGAAACACTTCTGGCCTGGCCTGTGAGGACACAGTTGAGTCTTTCTTTGAGTTGGTCCAGCAGGCAGAGGCCACGTTGGGGACTCTGGAGGGGCTGCCCAGCCAGCCCCCGGGGGGGCACATTGCTGACCGGGGGGTGAGCATATTCAGACTGCCCGGCTTACGGCACAAAGGGCCCCACTGCCCAGGACTCAGTTCCTCCTTTGACTCTCCATTCAAACAACCATGGCATGTCAGCCCCGCTGGCCTCCTTGATTGTGCAGAAATAAATAAATGAATTATGTTGTTGGGTTTTGGGCTTCGGCACAAACACATGGTCTGCATTTATCCTCACAGTGAGAGGTCCACCAGCCACTTGATGTAAAAGAGCAAAATGATAATTCTTTTCTTTAGGCACTCTGGTGCCATATGGAATGTATATAAATCATATTTTTGTTTTAACAGCGGAGGCTTTGTTGATAGATAAACATGTGGTTTATCTAAAAAAAGAGAGAGGACTGTGCTTTGAACAATCATTTAATGGCCGTGGATGTGCCAAATAAAAATAAAAACATAATTTTGAAAGAAGCTGGCCTCGTGCCCAAATCTGTAACAAGGAATTTCTCCTTAACCAACGCGGTTAAAGCCCGTCGATCTGTTTTGAGTTTAAGCTGTGCTCTCTACTCAACCCCACGACAAATTGAATTCGGGGCTAATGTGCTCTAATAGGACGAGACGTTACCTTTATGAATGACCTCATGGAGAAGAGGTTGGCGAGCATGGTGGAGAGGCCTTGAGCCAGGCAGCTCTGGGCGATGAACCCCAGCTTCAGCTCCGCGAGGCAGATTGCATCATCCCCCTCTTTCCAATTCCAGCTTGGGATGTTTAGCAGATGGGCCTGCGGAAACAAAAACAGGTATGAGACCTTACTTCACTAAACGTGCAATTGTTGAGAATCTCCTCTGGGAAACGCAGCGTTGCCCAACCACTCAGGGTCAGGCAGACTCAGCCTTTCTGTCCCTCGCCTGGGTCTGCCGTTTCCCACTTTCTTCAGCTCTTCTGTTCCTCAGACTTCAGTCTCTCTGGAACGCTGCTTCCACACCTACCACACCCGAGTCCTCCCCTTGAGTTTGTCACTGAGCCAAATAGAGTCCTAAGGGAATTTCCTCTCGTGACAGACACATCAGCCCGTGCTATTAGGATCCCTGGCTAGGGTGCCCGAAATTGGCTCCTCAAAAAACCTGAAGGCCGCCAGATGCCTGTGTATTTTAGATTTCTCTTTTGTCTGCCTCTCCCAGAACCCCGGCTGCGTGGCCCCCAGGCTTGGGTGGGCATCGGAATCACCTGAAGGGTTTACACCAACACGAACTGTTGGCCCCTCCCCCACACGTTCTGATTCTTTGGGGGGGGGGGGCAAGGCCGGAGAATTTGCATGTCTCACAAGTTCCTTGGTGACGCTGAGCTGCTGAGCTACGAACCACATTTCAAGAAGCACTGCCCTACATCATCCGGCACATCACAGTGGAGACGAGTTACAATCTCTTGCAGATGGACTGATCCTATTCAGCAGTGAGGTCAGACCCTGGGATGAGGACCCAGAGGCATATCCATCCAATTATTTTTAAGTGGCAGGAAGCAGAGAGTCAGAGATGATACACTGGATGAAAGAATCAAGGTTCGAAAGTTCTCCAGAGTTGGAAAAACAGGCAAAAAAATCAACCAGAAAAGACTGAAAAGGCCTTAGTGTCAAGTACAGCATTTAGGTTAAAAAAAAAATAAAAATAAATTGTATAAATCCAAAAACGAGAAGCCCTTACTTGGCAGCAGACGTGAAGGGACAGAAAGAAAAAAAAAAAAAAAAAAAAAAAACCTTGTGTGTGGGTAACTAAAACTCCCCAAAAGAAGCCAATCTTGTGACAGAGTACAGAAAGAGCCAGCGCTAGCTTGTCAGAAACGGTCTTCAGATTGTGGGAAGTATGAATGTTTCCTTCTGTTGTGCACTGGTCAGGCTAGTTGCCCAGCACCTGATCCAACTGTAACAGTCAGATTTTAAAAGGGAAGTTGATACTTGAATAACTCCCAGAGAAAAACGACAAGCACAAGACGAGGCACAGGTTCTAGCAAACCTCTTCTGAGGAACAGTTAAGAGAGCCAGCAGCATTCGGTCTGAAGAAGGGCCACTCCTCCAGGGAGACAGGGTAGTTACCTGTGAATACCCCAGGTGCTGCTGTGATGAGGAGAACTTAGACTTGTCTTGCTCTGTTTCCAAGTGCCTGAATCAGGGATGACTGGTGTATATTACAAGAAAGCATTTTTTTGGCTTGTTTTATAAAGGAAATTTCTAAGGATATAATTTGTCTAATACATGGAGAAAGCTGCCTCCGAAAACGCAAGATCTTTTCTCTGAATCTCAGAACGCATTTCTCCAAGTCTCAGTAGACAGACTGGTGCTTTGCATGGGAGGCTGAGTCAGAGCCCTTCTAGGCTCCCGCTAACGCCAAGACTATGACCCTGAAATTACTGTTTCTCTCCACGTATCAGCAGACACAAGGAGCATCAAGGAGGCCTCCCTTCACTTTCAGGACAATATATGACAGGTGTGCTACTAGAAGAGAGGGAAGACTCCGCTGTGGAGCCAAGACCAAGTCCAATGGCTCCATGCTCAGCTTTCAGAAATATCACTCTTGTGAAATTCCCTCTTGGAAAATCCTGTTCTGTAACAATCTTGTGAATCTTAACCTGACAGTGTTTACTCCTGGGAGAACTGACTGTTTGCTCTCTGATGAGAGTTGTTAAAATAGTCCCATTTGTGGGCCGCAGCAGATGGGAATTTCTGTCAAGCTGAGAATCAGAGACCTTCCCACATCACAGACTCAGTTCCAGCAATTAGCCCTGCCTTTATCCCATTTCTCTCTCTACCTTCACTTCTCCCCTTTACTTCCCCCGTGCTGTAGACAGTACATCAGGCTGAGTGGAGAAATATGCATTTGCATGAACACCATCCAAGAAGAATGAGGAGAAAGTAAATCTAAGTCATGAACAAGTAAATGATCAAATGTGAAAGGAGATGGGTGGTCCAAGGCCCAGAGAGACACCATGTAACCTTCATGGCACCTTCAAACAAACAAACAAACAAATCTTTTTAAGATGGTCTCTCACATCCCCAGATGCCATGCAGAGTATGAAGTCCAGGATTGTAGGTCCTGGGTCCCTCGTGTACCCATCTGGTATTGAGTTCATTACACATATTTTATATGTCATTACACAGAAAAATCAAATTTGTTTCATCTCTCAGCCTCCTTTTTTGGCCACCCTTTCTTTTCCAATCATGGGGCAGGAAGCCACAAGGGACACACCAAAGGCTGGAAGGTCTGTGTGCACCAAACAAAGAGGAGAGACTGACCCAGGAACTCAACTTGTTTATTTCCGGCAACTCTGTCTGTTTTCATTTGAGGGAAATCTGGGTCCAGTGGAAGATGCCGACATTACTACATAGGAGTCTAGAGGCAAATCCTCTCTCATCTGGAGAACCAGCCCTGCTGAGTCAGGACGAACAGGACCGGGGCTTCCCTCTGTTTGAGATGAAAGGAACGTGAAAATAGGCTGTCCTGGAAACCAGGAGAGACAAATTCTAGCCCCAGTGCCATCTCTCACTACACACACAACTTTAGGGAAGCCACCATGAGGAAGAAAGAAGGTCATCTCAGAGAAAACACTTTAACACTTCTGTTGAAGTGTAAGAGTTTACAGTGAGAAAGTTCAAAGAACTTGCCTCTCCATTGGGCCACTGGGACTTGACTTCAGGTCAGAGACAAAGATCTCTTTCTCTGGCGTCTGCTGGGAACATTTTAAAAGTCCACTAATAGCTAAGTCATCAAGAGTGACACTTTTCCAAGATGTCCTATTCTTTTCTTCAAGAGTTTTAAGCCATTTGCACTCAAAACAGACAATGCCCTGTGCCATCTCCTTTCCATGCTGGGAGATGGTGAGGCTGTTTCTCTCCCTACATTCTACCGCGAGAAAAACAGATCTACTTTGCAGAACCTGTCCTTCTAGAAGTCCTACTCAGAGGAACCACAGTTTGGTTCAACAGCCTGTGGCTCTATTGAATGAGAAGGTGGCAGCTGGCAGATCTATTAGCTCACTGGCTGCCAAGTGACCATGAGTTGTACCCACCAGAGATGCTCTGTCTGAGACAGAGCTCAGACCCACGGTCTGCAGTCACACTGGGATGCTAAAATGCACAGATGGTCAAATGAGGACTAAATGAGATAATGGATGTCAAAACTCTTTCAAAACCATAAAATATGATACAAATGCCTGAGGTTAGTATGATGACAAACTCAGGACCAGTTTTATGTGGAGCGAAAGAAGACAACTTCCCTACATCCCTCTAGGTCCTAGAATAGCACCATTATTAGGTCATGGGGGATTGAAATTCTTTATCTTTTAAGTCTGATATCCAATTATGGAATTAACTATCCTTTGGAATATGCTGACAGTGATATGTGTACGTGCATGTACCAGGTTCCTTCCTGAAAGCAAGTTTGAATGAATGGAGATCTCTGGGTATCTAGTCATAGGTGAAGAGGAAGTGCTAAGAGAAGAAGAAAAATAATATTGCAAGGGTAGACAGGAGGATCTTAAAAAACAGCAAAATTGTAAAGCAAGGTGAAGAATGCCTATTTGCAATTCTACAAGGAATGAGATGACAAATAATGACCAGTGGACCTCCTGTTCTTTCTCTGCAAGAGAAAAATGAAATGATAGAGCCCTGTAACAGTGTCACTATGTCCCTTTCATTCTCGCACGTGTTACAAGGACAAAGTCTCATAAGTGACTTTTACTAACTCTGAACCCCAGATAGATGGGGGGCGGTCCTAAACAAAATGCATTTGAAGCAAATAGCAGGGGTCGGTTGATGTCTTCATCACTGTTTCTGAATAACGGCAGGGCAGAGCTTTGTGAAAGATGTTCCACGTGCTACGATCATGTGAATGCTGACCGGTACCATCTGGCTCCTCGGTTCGCAGAACTCCTTCTGAGTTTGACAAGAATCACAGAGCTGAAATCCTCCTTAACTCCTTGAAGATGCTGCATCAGCACTCATTGGAAGGAGAAAAAAAGGAACTGACATCCCTTTCTAAACATACAACATTAATTTTCCTATTCAATCTAAATTCAGCCCCAAATCTAAACAACAGCTTAAAGCACTCCCACACTAAATGAAATCTCAAATCACAAAGGAAAGAGAGAGAGTTTGTTGCCTCGGAAGCTGTCACCAGCCACGGCCTTGCTCATAAAATTCACCTCCACCTACGGGGGCTGCTGTCAAAAAACCTCTCCAGATTGATGCCGGGGAGTTACCAACACCCTCACTTTCCCTCTTCAGCGTCCTGGGTTTTCCAGAGACAAAAAAACAGGACACTGTGACTTTGGGTGCCCACCACCCAACCTGCTGGCTGGAGCATGCCACAGTCAGCAGTGGAACCGCCTGGGAGGGCTGGGCAGCAGTGGGCAGCTGCCCAAGCGGCAGCCCAGTCACCGACAGCAGGCTCCACACTCAACAACGCCTCCGCCGGGCTTCCACACGGCAAAATGGGGCAGCGCTTGCCAGCAATTAAGAAATAACGGCATGGCACTGGCGCATTTGGCAGAACGGGGTCCTCTCTAGGTCACCTGGATGCCTATTTTGCAGGGAATATGGCCCATAAGATGGGACACACGTTCACTCACAAGCCAGCAGGGAGTTACTCTGTCCAGACAGGACACCTGGTGGCAGGTACTGAGCAGCCTCTGGTTTCTCATAACAGGGTCCACATCAAACACAGAAAGGTGCCCCCTTCCCTCCCCCAAAGCTGTTTCCTTGGAAGCCTACTGACAGCCGAGCGAAGGACTGGTTTACGGAGAAGTAATCATATGGGAAACAGCATAGATTCCAAGGTTTTTTTTCTTTCCGATCCCACTGTAAACTGTAACACTAGGGAAATTCCTTTATGTTTAATCTCTGGATAGCCAACTATTTTCCTGAATTCAACTGAGAAAATTCTCATCTTGAATTGAGGATGTGGCTTTTCACATTCTCCACTCAATGCCTGGTCCATCCCCCCAAGCTCACCGGATCTCAGACAGAAGAGTGCTCTCCATTGCCTGGGACACTCTACACCTTGACCTCAAGATCCCTGAGAGCACAGAACAGGGCTCCACTATTTTCATGGGAGTTTGCTTGGGGCGGGGCGGGGGGAGGCCAAGTGTTGACCACACAGTAGGTATTCAGTAAATACCAGTGGAGAAATAAGTATAGCACATAAACATGCGAAGTTGTTGAAATGGGATCTAAGGACACATCGATATTTCTGAACCTTGGGGACCAACAGATGCTTCCTGAATGAATGAGTTTCCCTCCAGTGACCAACTGCAAACAAGATGTTTGGACTGAAGAAATGTCCCGGGGAGGTTTTTACCCACCACTCCTTCACATCCAGGCCTTCGGATTGCACTGGTGTGTGTGCAAGTGCACGCAAGCACGTGCGTGTGTGGCTATCTGGGGAAGGTGAAGAGCCCAGACCCCCGTGTACATCTCTGAGCCTGGGACAGGCTCTCACCGCCCTACCTTGTTGTGATACTGCAGCATCTGAGTGATGATTCTTATCTTCGGGTGGTAGTTCTTTATGGAGATGACTCTGAAACAGAAAAGAATGAAAGCTTGAGCCAGGGTCTGTCTCATCCTTGGAGTCTGATGGGAAGATTAATTCGATTACATCCAAATGGAGTGAACGTGGGGCCAGCGGCCTAGGCCTTCAGAGGGATTGCAGGCACTGGGCCAAGTTAAACTGTGTTTCCACCACCATACCCTGCAGCCGTGTGACAAGGAAAGCACAGAATGGCCACAGACCGTGTCCTAGGCATGAAAGAAGAGAGAGGGCCCCGTGGTGCCTTGGTGATGGCGTGTGTGCACCGGGCATGGGGTTCCGGAGCCAGGGTCACGGGCTTATTGCCCACATAGACATCTAAATAAGATAAGCTCAACTCAAGGGGCCAACGGAGGTTTGCCATCTCACATACCCCAGGGAGGAGCCCAGAAACGATTTGCTCTGAATCCAATACTCCAAGTTAACAAGATGAGACAACGTGACAAATCACACAAGCAGCCTGACACATGATTCTAATTGTCACGCACACATGGCCACTCTCACAAAAATGATTTCTGAACAGGGCTCTTAGGATGGGATCCATGACTCAGCCTGTGATAGCTAATAGCATCTAAATGATGACTTTGATGCTGGTTACAGATAAGTGTCAAGGCCTTGGGGAGGTCATGGGCTGGCGGAAAATTCCCCCAAACTGCTCTCAGTCCATACTTACTATTAAGGGCTGCCAGCCCCTACCCCAACCTTCCCTCCTGTTCCCCACAACAATCACTGTGCTGAAAGGGGAGGGGCTGGGAACAGAGGAGCAGAAACACCTGCATTCCAGTCCCAGCTGTTATACTCACAAACTGGGTGACCTTCAGGAAATCCCTGGACTCTCTGTGACTGTTTCCTCATCTGGACATTGGGGGCAACAGTACCTGCTTTATGTATTTCGCAGGCTTGGTATGAGCAGCACAGGAAAAACCAGATGTGAAAATGCTTTGAAATCATTAAAAGCTCTCTCCACGTGTAAGTTATGGTTTTTGTCATTACCGACTCTGTCAGAGGTGACATTGTACATTTCCTCCTGTGACAAGGAAGGCTGAAGAATGGAATTCCACAGTAAGGCCCACCTCCTAAGCCTAATCAGAAATGCAAGTGCATTTATCACGACCACCCCCACAAACGTCCCACCAGGAAACGTTCTGTGCTGCATCCCTTTTTGTGCAAAGATGGAGAGAAGGCAGCCAGGGAGCAGCTTTGTCCGAATAGCTATCACTTGGGAGTTCAGGAAATGGATCACGCAGAAGCCTCTCCCTGCACAAATTCACCCTGGGCTTTTGCACTTGAAGGATTTCATTTTATTTTTGAAAAAGTGTTGTGTTGGCCCATGCTTATAACTCAAGGACTTTGAGCCTCTGTCAGCCCTTGGAATTCAGTTCACAGCATCAGCCAGTTTTCTGCATTAGCTCATTTCAAATGGATCTTTGACATTTTAATTTCAGAAGGGGCAGATTGGTCTCATTAAACTAAGGGGGAAGGAGGATTATACAAATAAGGGAAAGACAGAGCCCATTTTTTAACCCTGAGTTTCCCATTTCCTTTTGCTGCCTGGGCCTTCGTTCTGATTCCATTAATGAATGGCTTAATCACATTTCTGATACTACCTTTGTTCAGTCATTTTTATGCCTTGGCATCATGCCAATCACCCAGGTACCTTGTATGTCTTCATATTAACCCTATTGTAGTCAGGGCTTAAATCAAATATTGTGATTAAGAGAAATGCCCACTTCAAAGCACTTATCATTTCAATTATTTACTTAAAAAAATTGAAGCTTCATCTTCTTTTGGTTTTCCATTTGAAATTTTGAAAATAAGGTTCCTGAAAAGCTACATTTTTATCACTTCAAATGACACAAAAAATGTGAAGCATAGAAATCCTAGTTCAAGGACAGGGCCAACTGAGGTACCCTAAGCTGGGGCTCTGACTAGTTAGGGGATGGGCCCAGGTGTGGAAGCAGGTCCCTGCAGCCTGGCAAGCCCAGTGCTTACAAGAATTCATGCATCCACTCTCTTAAGATGACTACACTAAGCATACTGCCGAAGAC